>NC_081844.1:60433292-60757185 GCF_963259705.1 Myotis daubentonii | reverse complement strand
AGAAATACTCCAGACCATCACACTGTCCCCAGTTTGATGTTGTCCCTGAGAGGAGGAAAAGTCAACCAAAAACAAGTCTGAACCTTTCCCCAGGTGTAACCAGATTGGACCTTGCTTTCCACTCTAGGCTGAGGGGACAATGGCTGGAGAATGGGACACAATCCTTGCCCCAGGAGAGTATTTCCCATCATTGTGCAAAAGACAAAAGGGGAAGAATGATAAGAAAGCAGGTTAGAGGAATAAAGACCACACATCCTTTTCTCTACAGAAGAGATGTGTTTTAAACACAGTATCTTCAAGCAAAAGCAAACTGTCAGTGGAAGATAAGAGAATTGTGATGGGGGAGGAGGTTCCTTACCAACCACATGCCCAGGCTTTTTCCAACACCTAAGAGGTTGAAAAAATTACATAGAGCATGAAATAATTGGCAAACATATTAGCATAAACTGCAAAATGTAAGTCTGTTTTTCTTGAGACCATATAAATTAACCGAATGTTAAGACAAACATGAAAACAGCCTTGTTTTCACACACTGTTCATATACAGTAAAAAAGTACCTGCTGGTAAAACTACCTACTACTACCATGGCCCAAATAATCTGTCTTCTTCACCACAATTATTTTAGCTGGTTATTGGGTGAAGAGAAGAAGAAATGTCATGGACTATTAAAATTCAATATGGCCTACTAAAAACAATACCAATCAAAGCGTTTCCAATGGCCGTAGCTGGGACAATCTGAGAAGCAAAATTTGTAAAGTAATATGGGATTACAATCCAAAGCACAAAATCTTCATAAATCCATACTAACATAAATGAATGAATGACTAAATCACTACATAGAAGATACAACTCTCCTGTGCAGAAGGATTCCAACTGATGTGTGTGGATACTCTGCCCTCAAGGAGGAGCGGATCCTCCACCCTCAGGACTCCTGAGTGTGGTTGCACATGGTAACTGCTATCCAAGGAGCACAGCGTGGGAAAGGGTGGGAAGGAGTAACTACACTGGAAAAATCTGACAAACACTACCTCACCTAGGGGTCAAAATTCACCTCAACGGTGATACCACATGTGGACAGTATGTACTCCTGATAGGCTCTGATGAAAACGGCCATTATACTTCTGCGCTATTCCTCCCAAGAACCCATAAACCCAATCAAACTATGAGAAAATGTCAAATTCCAACTGGGGCATCTTATAATATCCCCAACTAGTACTCCTCGAAGCTGTCGTGGTCACCAAAAACAAGTGAAGTCTGAGAAAACGGTCACAGCCAAGAGGAGCCACAGGAGACATTACAACTAAATGTAATCCTGGGTAGGATCTTGGAACAGAAAAGAAACTTTAGACAAAAACTAAGAAAATCTGAATAAATTTGTACCTAGTTAACAATAATCAATATTGTCTCATTAAGCTTAGCAAAAGTATCATAATAATGTAACATGTTATTAATAGTGAGAACTCGGTGTGGAGGTTCATGGGAATTCTGCATTACCTCATAATTTGTCTGTAAATCCAAAACTGTTCTAAAACAGAAAGTTTATTTTAACAAAAGCTATGCAAATATAAATTTATTGTGCCACTCATAATTTTCAGTTTAACAAAACAATGATCTTTCAAGCTATCATCTATTAAATGTAAGCTGTGATGGAAAAATAAATCTGACATCCCAATCAAACTATGCCTTTGTGCAGGCATTTAGTTGTCATTAAATTTTTAACCTAATGAAGACAAATGAGATAAATAAGCTGGACAAAACATTTGCTTAATTGTCTATATATTTATATGCATTCATTGCATCCTCTATGAATTTTTCTTTATTTACAAACTGGTGTGTTGTTTGGAGACATATTTCAAAAATGTAGATGTCCTGCTTTGAAGGATAGGTGAGAACATACTGCCTAAACCCCCATAGGTACGTATTAATTTTCTCTTCACTTGTAAATTGCTGGCTTTGTACTCAAATACGATGCTGTTTCCCCCCTTCACTGTGGATCTCGTCCCCCTACTGTGTAGAGAGAGAAAAGTTCTACTTTCTATTGCGAAGTCATAATGCTAAATCTGTGTCACCATCCTTGTTTCTACGGCAACAGACTGATGTCAGAAAAGTGGTCAAGACCAATCCAGGACGGTGGAAAGACATCTTCTGCTTCTGTTCCGGGTGGGCCCTGTCGGGAAATACCTCCACCTCTGCACCCATGATTGCACCCTTAGCCGTAGAAGATTTTGCTACTCTCCATTCTTTAGGTTGTTAGCTTTCAGCAAAGAAGATAATCCTCAGAATAAAGCAGGTTAAACTCCAAGTTCCCAATTTTCATTTCATAAGAAACTATTCCATCAAGAACGGGGCAATGATACTTTTTAAGTATGTAATTATGTGTTTGTTCATACTTTCCATACCCTTACGTTAAATATGCTGTTATAGAAAAAGAGTCAATGGGAGAAAAAATAATCCACTTAGTCATTTCCTGCAGGCTTAAACTGCTTTCTATCTTGAAAGAACAAATAGTAACAATATTCCATGCTGCCTAAGTTCTTTAGAAAATCCTATATAAAAAGATACATGCATACATATGTCTGCATATTGTATATATATGAAATGTTCTTATGTACCACGTGAATCTTGGGTTATTTTTTCCGTATAGTATAACTTGAGTGTTCAAAGTCAAACCATTTTATATAACGACCACTTATTAAGCATCTACTGTGTTTCAAGTGCCACTGTAGTTATATATAACAACAGATAAGGTATAGTCATGTCTTTCAAAAAGGTTTGTGACCTAGGCAGTGGTCGGCAAACTCATTAGTCAACAGAGCCAAATATCAACAGCACTTCTTAAAATAGACTCGCCCAGGCCGAAAACCGACTTCTGCGCATGGGCCTCAAAGTTTCAATCACACTGTACATGTGCCCGCACGTGGTATTTTGTGGAAGAGCCACACTGAAGGGGCCAAAGAGCCGCATGTGGCTCGCGAGGTGCAGTTTGCCGACCACGGACTAGTCTAGTGGGATGGGGGAGGTGCTGTGAATAGTGTCCTCAAACGTTTCATGCCTCCCTGGGCCTCACCATGTGAACCTCATTTGGAAATAGGGTCTTTGAAGATTTAGCTACCTTAGGGTGAAAGCATGCTAGATTAGAACTAATCCATGGCTGCTGCCCTTATAAGAAGAGTAGACAGAGACTGTCCTATGACAGCAGAAGCAGAGATTGGATGATCTATCTGTAAGCCAAGGAATGCCAAGGACTGCCAGCAACTACCAGAAGCAAGGAGAAGGGCCAGGAAGGGCCCGCCTGTGGAGCCGTCAGAGAGCGCAGCCCTGCCCACACCTTGATTTCAGACTTGTGGCCTCCAGAACTGTGAGAGAATACATTCCTGTTGTTCTAAGTCACCAGGTTTGTGGTACTTTGTTGTGGCAGCCTTAGGAAACCAACTCAGGGGTGGCATCGATATATATACAAACAAGAATTTTTGTAAGGATTGACTCCATTTAAATAGAATGCTTTAAAATGATGACATACACACCAGACTTCCACATGAAAACAGTTGTTCTAGATGTAACATAAAGTACAAACAATTGGGCCCTTGCTGGGTGGCTCAGTTGGTTGCAGGTTTGATTCCTGCTCACAGCACATACCTAGGTTGTGGGTTCAATCCCCAGTCATTCTATACTTCTCTCTCACATAAATGTTCCTCTCTCCCTCCCTCTCTAAAAATCAATAAAAACATATCCTCAGGTAAGGATTAAAAAAAAAACCACAAAGCACAAACAATTAAGATGGGGATTAGGGAAGAAATAGGATTTAATTATTTTCTTGGTGGTTAATAGGCCTGTTCCTATACCTTGCATTGTACCTACTCATTCAACAAAGTGGTTGATCCTTCCGATTATAGGATAAACGTGTTTGCATGAGGTTTCCAGCCATGGCTAACAAGCGACATAAAACTAAAGACCTGTGAAATGAAATTATCAGTCACAGACCCGCTAGGTTTCCAAAACACAAGCAAGCTGCCTCCTACAAGCCCCTCTTTCCCCTCGATTATTCAGTGTTTTCAAAGTCAAACTGCCGATGAAATGCTTTCATCTTTGAACATGCAGCTGCCTCAGACTTCCCCGGACCCGTTACATTTTTATGCATCCAAATCCTCTCTTTCAAGGAGCATGTCCAGGGAGGTGACAGGCCAGCTATGATGCCTGGGCCGCGCAGGCCCTTCGTAGAAGGGTGTCTAACTGATTAAACGCTTAGCATGCAAACCCACATAAACCGTGGAACCGGGAATTAAGACACCCTCTCTCACAGCACATCACCCAGGAAGTCGGCCTTCAAGTAGAAGTAAATCCATTTTAAATAACATTAACATTTCCTGGGTCTCTCCTATTATCGTTCTTGTGCCACTTTATATTCCGGATGTGTTTGAACTAAACAAATAAAACCATCTAACCCTACTTTATGACCGCTATATATGGACATAAAAAGGAAACCAAAATAACAACAAAAGACACCAGGAAATTGAACCTTCTTAGATAAACTTCTCGGGTGGTTTTAGGGTTTCCTTTTACCAGTACTAGAAAGAGAAAAATAAACAGCTGGCTCTTCTAGAAAGGGGAAGAGGGAGGGAGAAAGCCAAAAGTGAGGGGTTAAATAACAAGAAAACACAGGATGGAGGGGGATCAAGTAGTCAAAATAATAAGAAAATGGAACTGCAATGATGTTAAAGAACGAAAGATGGTAAAAAGCCCGCTGCACTTGGCATTATGTGGAAAAGCATGAGAGAAGCACCTAGAACTCTGTGGAGCCCCCGAGCCCATTCTGATTTCTGATCCCCTTCCCTTGCCAGTGTCTCAGGACCCCTCTGCTCTCACCCACATTTCAACAACTTTGCATAGCCACTGAGCACAGCCTGCTTTCCCAGAAACACGGGGCAGCGGTGGATTCCGTTACTGACATTTTTACCAAAGTAAAATTTCCGTGGCTTTTTCTCATCAGAGGCTATTCCAGGGTTTGGTTTTTCTATTTAAAAATGAACAATTTAAATGTGTGTGTGTGTGTGTGTGCGTTTCCAATTATGCCTATGTCTATATTTCAGTAGGTTTACAATTTCTGTAGGAAAATTTGAAAAACATCAGTTGTATACTCCAAAGTCTTTACTGTAAACATGGCTTTGGCAATCTATAATAATAAAAGAGTAATATGCTAATTAGACCAGACAGCTGAACAACCTTCCGGACGAAGCTGGGGCTGCGAGGGCCGAGGCAAGCCACCATGGCTGTGAGTGCCAAGCCCCTTGCACGAATTTCGTGCACCAGCCCTCTGGTATACAAATAAAAATCAATAAATCAATATAAAAGAATTCTGTGGCTCGGTAAGTTCCTAGGCATCTTCCAGCCCCCAGCCAGGCAGCCAAGATACTCTCCAGAGGGTGCCTCCCACACTTGGGAGGGCCTGTAGATACTAGGAACCCTTCCGTCCCCCTCCCCTATGGCTCCGCTGGTCTCTGCCCAATTATTCCTACATCAGGGAGCCCCCCCACCTCACTAGTCTAAACAGAAAAGCAACCATCCAACACTGCTCAACTCTCCATCCAGTTTTATTTCCACCCACACGGTATCTCTCCTGCTGATATACTGTTATATTTGCTTGTGAATTTTTGGTCCTTGGGGACAGGGACTTTGCCATTTTGGCTCATTGCCACATACCCAGCCCCCAGAAGTACATGGCTCTTGCGCTTGCGATGAATCTGATGAGGAATGAACAACTCTCAGTTTGGCCCTGCATCCTGGGATTACCTTGAGGTATTTACTCTAGAAAAAAAAGTGAGTCAAACACTCGTTTTCCTAGCCTTCCTGGACTCAAGTGCTCTGGGGTAGAAGAAAGATCCAGGATTGAGGAGGGAGTACATGCTGGTGAAAGTAAACAGATTTAGCAACAAACAACTTCATTTTCAAACATTAAAAGGCTTGCATCCAGGGCTCTGGTAGACATCACGTGGCCTGGGGAAATGTGCCAAGATGTTTGATGCATTTCCTTCAAACCAACTTGTAAAGGCTTGCACCCCACTGACTGCAGAACACAGGGTCTGGTTAGCATCCGAGTCACTCTCCGAGCAACAAGGAAAGAAACCAAGAACACAAAGTGAAATGTCTTAGAATGGCAACTAGAAAATTCCAAGTGAGTCTCAAGGAGCTACAAAACTAGAATCCTAATGAATCCACTTTCTCTAAGTCTGCAGCTATCTTCCAATCTGGCTGAAGCACCGGTATAATTTCTAGGCCACAAATCCCATCTGCGTTCCTTCTCCCTCTAGCAAGATATACAGAGAAGGTATTACTGAAGGCCTTAAAGTTGTTGAAGTACAATTCAGAGGTACATTGGTAGAGGTTGTGTTGTTTCCCTGTCCAGATTCGTATTGACTGGGCCGGTGTAGGCAGGGGCCATCTCATCACCTGCCCCCTACCCTTGACACACCTACCCTGAACAGGCGTGTGCACACACTCACACAAACACACATGCACACTCATAGACACACACAGCCCACAGCCAATGACTGACTGACACCCTTGGGTGACAAGGTGTAGTGCGGTTTACGGTGTAGTTTATGCCTCCATAGTACGCCCTTTTACCCCTACAATGAATGTACATCTACCCAAGACTAGAATTTACCTGAAACCACATCCTTGCTCAGTTCTTCTCCCCTCCATTGCCCGCATCACCTCTCCCCTCCAGCCTCACCTTGAAGAGCATCCCCTCCATAACTGATGGCACCTGAATCCCCGTCTCAGGCTCTACTCTTAAAAACTCACCATAAAACAATCTACATCCAGGTTAGGCTATTGACTTAAATTCCAAAATTAGGATGGCTTTAGTGAGATTAAATTAGAATAAATCCTACCTCATGTTAAGGCCACTTGAATTTAACAGGTTCTAAGTTTATAGAACTACAAAGATATTGAATGCAGGAGAACATTTCCTATTTCAGTTGACAAGTTCATTGCCATCCCTGCTGTGCCAGTACTGGGAGGAAATGCTCGATGCAAATGAATGCTGCAATGTACTATAACACCTTTTTCTTTTGCTCCTTTTCTGCACCTATAGTTGGTTGGTTTGCTTTTATTTGTGTATCTGTTTTTAATCTGTTAATGTAGAGGAGTTGACTCTGAAGCTTAAAGAAAGTATTATTCTATTTTCAATGTTTTGTTTTATGAAGTTGGTTCTGTGTAGTTTCTGGATTTTAAGAGGACTCTATCTCATGGTTTCTATTATAACTTCCTATGGGTTATCGTCAGTTAAGAATTTAATCTGTCTCCTGCATTTTATTAGCAAACTGTGTGAATTATCTTCACAATATGCAGGCTTGGTCCTGTCTGGTCAGTTATTTCTCTTAGGAATTATAACGCCTCTTGAGAACTTGGTCAATTGCTTTTTTATTTTTAGTTCTCACTTTTTAGTAATAATATTATAAAAAACTTCAATGAAGATAGAGTATTTATTACATTCTCGTGAACCTAAATTCTCTTGAGTGCATTTATTTATTAGATTTATAAACTACTTTCTCATGGAACAGTTAGATTTATATTTCAGTCAATTTTCTATTTTCACACATTATATTAAAAATACACACTGCCTTAATTAAAATGACACCACAATGTAGCTATACATTTTTTTGGAGGATAATGTTCTTTCTTTGTTGCTTAATATAATCCAACAAGTTACTAATAAACCTGATAAGAACACACATTTCCTGCATTATAGAGATATATTCAAAAAGGAAGGAAGAATTACCTCTTGGAGTATTTATGCAAAAAAAAATATATGTAATAAGTAGGAGAATCTCTATTGTATTATTAACACAAGCACAAATATATGCATACATATATATCTATGTATATAAAAGCTAAGTGTCCATCTGACCGGTAGCTATGACACACACTGACCACCAGGGGGCAGATGCTCAACACAGGAGCTTCCATGACGCGCACTGGCCATTTAAAAATAAACAGCACCATGGATGTGACGTCATTACCCCAACGCCCATGGACTGGGCTGTGGGCCTCATTTTGCGCCAGGGGTCTTGGCAGCATTGGCTGTGATTTGGTAGAGTGTCACTCTGGGGTGGTGGCAGGGCCTGTGTCCCACTTTGGGGAAGCCAAGTGTTGGTTTGTTGGCGCCAGGTCCATGGTGCCGTTTATTTATAAATGGCCAGTGAGCATCATGGCAACTCCTGCGTTGAGTGTCTGCCCCCTGGTGGTCAGTGCACGTCATAGCTACTGGTCGGAAGGACAGACACTTAGCCTTTTATATAGATAGATAGATAGATAGATAGATATTTTCCTATGGATTCAACAAATGTAGAATGATACAGTTTTACTTTTCTTAGTTTCTTTTTTTTTTTAATTAAATCTTTATTGTTGAAAGTATTACATATACCCCCTTTTTCCTCCATTGATCCTTTCTAGCCTGCCCCCACCCCCAGCCCCAGACCTTCACCATCCTATTGTCTGTGTCCTTGGGGTATGTATATATGCATACAAGTTCTTTGGTTGATCTCTTCCCACCCACCCTCCCCTGCCTTCCCTCTTAGATTTTCTTACTTTCTTAAATATAAAATGGGGATAATGAAAATTACCTCATAGGATTTTGAAGAGGACAGAGCCTGGCAGGTAGTGAGCAATCACTAAACACCAGCTCGACTGTTATGCAACACGGTATTACTGGTTCAGCAGTCCTGTGTTTAGGTCTGGACACACAGTATGAATGGGTCCATGGGTCCCTGACACAAGAAGAAGAGAAGACGTCTGGAAGTCTTACCACCTAAACATTGGCTAAAGAAACTGGCACTGTCCTCTGAAAGGATGATTCGATTTTGCTCTGAGTGCCCATAAAGGCCAGGATGAGAACCAATAGGTGGAAGCTGTGGGATGATAGACTATTTCCACATATAGAAGAATTCCTGACTGCCACAGTAGGAAGTGGGTTCTCTGTTGTGTCACACCAGCACAGCCAGGGGTGAACCTGAGAGGGGGTGGTGAAGGATTTAGAAAAGACAGAAAAGGAATGAAAGCTGGGTCTTGGAGGGACACTGCTTCTCTGATGGAGAGACAGCGACAGCGCCCGCAAGCCAAGTCTTTATTTTATAGCCAGATTCCATGCGGTAAAGTAAGGGCGTGGTCAAGATGTTTACACTGTTCTAATCTACTCAATTACATGCACTTGAACTCTATCAAGCCCACATCACTCAGACACGTGGGCCACGTGTTCGGACCATAGGTTCAAGCTTACAACTATAGCTGTTGGCTATAACTGTGCTGGGAGGGCTCTGCCCTCCAAGCTGGGACTTGCACGTGGCAATGAAAGGACTGTGTCCTCTCATTAGTCCGAGGCTTGAACCTGTCCAAACACTGTAGCTGCTCTCCATACCCTGTCACTGGAGACTTCAAGTCAAAGCAGGGTAACAACTCATCAGAGATATTGTAAAAGTGATCCCTCAATTGACTGGGAAGTTTGGCCAGCAGAATTCAACATTCCTAACAACTGGAATAATGGAAAACAATAAAAACTAAAGCTCACTACATGTTTCTTATGTGGCAGTGTTTGAGGCACTTTAAGTATATCCTCTTTAGTATGTCATCTCATTTAATCACCAAACTTCAGGAGTAAGTGCTGAATAATCACTCCCATTTTATAGATGAGGAAACATGACTTAGACCAGCCGTGGGCAAACTACGGCCCGCGGGCCAGATCCGGCCCGTTTGAAATAAATAAAACTAAAAAAAAAAAGACCGTACCCTTTTATGTAATGATGTTTACTTTGAATTTATATTAGTTCACACAAACACTCCATCCATGCTTCTGTTCCGGCCCTCCGGTCCAGTTTAAGAACACATTGTGGCCCTCGAGTCAAAAAGTTTGCCCACCCCTGGCTTAGACTCTTGCCTCAGAGGACATGACAGCCCTTAGCTGTTAGTTACAGTGTCCTTCAGGACATGATTAACCCGACTCAGGTCCCTTCAAAAAAAATACTAGCAGAGTTGGACATCCCATCTTTTTAAACATTTTGACATCAAAATGTTTTTATTGATTTTAGACAGAGGGAGGAGAGGGAGAGATAGAAACATCAATGATGTGAATCACAGATTGGCTGACTCCTGTATACCCCACATTGGGGATCGAGCCTGCAATCTGGGCATGTAGTCTGGCTGGGAATCCAACCCTGGCCTACTGGTTCATTAGTTAATGCTCAACCACTGAGCCACACTGGCCGGGCCCATCTTTTTTTATTAAATTTATTGAGGTGACATTGGTTAATAACATTGCATTAAGTTTCAAGTGTACAATTCTATAATACATCAACTGTATATTGCATTGTGTGCTCACTACCCAAAGTCAAATCTCCTTCTATCATTTGACTCAGAAGTCCTTTTTTTGGGTAGCTACCCAAAAAATATGAAAACATCCTATATAATAAAAGGCTAATATGCAAATTGTCCCCTCGACTGGGAGTTCAACTGGGAGTTTGACCAGGGAGCAGGGCTGGCCAGCCAACCACCCGCAGGCCCCCCTCCTGCCCCCCGTCGGCCCGATTGGGGCAGGCCAGCCGGACCCCACTGTGCACAAATTCATGCACCGGGCCTCTAGCTTATTTATAAAAATACTAGTGCCCCAATGCAAGGATTCATGAACACTGAAAGGTAATTAGTTAGAAGGTGGCCAGTGGGACAGGACTGGGCGAGACAGGCTGCAGCCAACCTCCCACGGTCCCTCCCTGGCCGGCCACACCTGGGGCAGCATCTGTGGAGTGAGCGGGGTCCCTCTGGCAGGTGGGGTCTCTCGGCCTGGCCTGCAGGGATAGGGCTGAAATTGGCTCTCCAACATCCCCTAAGGGGTCCTGCATTGTGAGAGGGTGGTTCTCAGGTGCTACATCCCGGAATTGGGCTCCCTCCTCTCTGGTTCTGGGTGCATCACCCGAGAATTGCAGCTGCCAAGTCACCACAGCTCAGCAGCTTCTGCGTTGACGGTCTGCCCCCTGGTGGTCAGTGTGCATCATAGCTACTGGTAGGAGCTCTGCCCCCTGGTGATCATTGTGCATCATAGCTACTGGTCGGACAGTCGCTTAGGCTTTTATATATATAGATAAGCACCCCTATGTTTATTGCAGCATTATTTACAATAGCCAACACATGGAAACAATCATCTTTTTGTTCTTTTTCTTTTACAGTCTGCTAACATGGTCCTGCAGTTTGGAATTCCGAAATCTTCCTGCCATCTTACAAGGGTTTCTTTCTCATTCACTCACATGTTCATCATGGTTTGGAGACCTGCTCCACATCTCTTAATACTGGATTTGGGCTGACGGAGCAGCCACATTATGAAAAGGTATCGATGAGCAGAGCAAAGGAAAAAGAGGGAGCTCTGGAGGGTGCCACACTGGCAGTTTAAATGCTCAGGTAAAGAAGTGACACAAGTGCTACTTTTACTTGCAAGCCACTGGTCACAATTAGTTGCTTGGCCACCCAAACACATGGAGCAGGAAGTGCAATCCTGCACTAGCACAGAAGGCATAGAGTCAGAAGTATTTGGTGGGCGGCACTAATAGCAATCACATTCTCACTACAAAATGTCAAGCATTCTCTTATCTAAAGGCTGCTGATAGCTCACAGCTGCTCAAAATGTTTCCCCCAAGTAATGAATGAGAGGGAGGAAACTTTCTTTGGTAGCACACTACAGTGACGGCACTGCCCCTGTTTCTCTTCTCCTGAAAGTGTAGGGTTTCTTCTAACAAATAAAAAGTAATTAAGATGAACAATTCTACAAGACTATGATAGCATCTATCCACTCCAAAACAACCCATCAAAGTAAATAGAATGACACAATTTTAGTATGTAGGTTTTTTAAAAACATAGACTGAATTTCTTTCTATCTCAATAATCTTAACTGATAAAGATATCTTTTTCATTAAAGTGCTTTATTATAGTTTGCAGATTATATAAATCGCTAAGTATTTTCTCTTTCAAATGACCTTCACTTCCAACGCTAATTCACAAAGGATTCACTGGGCGGGCTGTTGGACTAGTGGTGCATTGTGTGGAAGCTGTTCCCCTCCCAGCATCTCCATCCAGAAAGCAAAGGCTGCACTGGGTGGAGGCAGCCAGTCCCTGCTCTTTTCCTAACTCACCCTCTTCCCTCCTCTAAACCCTCCAGCCTTTAAAACTCTAGAACAGGCCAAGAGTAGCTAGTTGCTAAGTGTTTTCTTGAACCCACACAAGTAAGAGATTACTTTGCAATTTGAAATTAACCATAACTCCAACTCCAAAAGGTATGGCTTTTCTGGTATGAATCACCCCCTTCAAAGGCACAATCCAAAAGCTTTCTCTCCGCAATGTCAGAGGAGTGCATTTCTTTGGCGTGAGCCTTCACAGCGATCTCACGCTCATTCCTTTTCCCCAGCCCAGCCCTTCATTCAGATGCAAGTCTTCAATTCCTCCCTCTCAAAAAGAGTGTTTGCTCACCTCAATATTATTCCACTTTACACAAACAAATTTTTAAATAAAGACGATCCTTTCCTTTAAATTATGTAAATGGTAAAATGTTCAAAATGGGAACCTTTGTCCTTGGGTTTGGATACATATTTCTTGACTCAGTGTTGAGGACTTTTTAAGTAGTCATTTCCATTTTAGCACTAGCGAACTTAAAGCTAGGAAAAGCACTGGAGGGGTAAAAACGCTGGCAATGTTGGATAATAACTACAACCTTGGACTTGTATGCTAATCTCTTTGATGAGATAAATAAAGCATATGTCAGACTTTTCTAGTAGCCATGCTCTTTTTGATATATTTTAAAGGGCAAGTCATTTGCATTTTGTGAATATAATAGGTTTTTTTCTTTTAACTTCTTGAAGCCTGAGGACTTTTCCAAGAGGGGGATGTGGTTACGAGAATGACTTTAATGTGAGGACTGATGATCTAACTTGTAATCTAGAGATGTCCAAAAAAGCTCCCATTCTCATGTTTTAGACTCTAAATCATGTAATTTGATTATTTTCACTAAATATATTACATAAATTTAAGATTTTTACTGTCACTTTATCTGGCTAGCCTTAATCTACCAGCAAGTTGTTTCCTTTACCTAATATTCAATTCAATGTATAAACAGGAAGTGCCTGCTACGTGCAAAGCACGGCACTATATATTACTGGGGCTGTCACCGTAGAAGTCCTGACCTCAAGAAGCTGACGGTCCAGTAGAGATTTTAAGAGCGAGCATGTAAACAAGCATAAGGCAAAGAAGCACGTGGGAAGCGCGAGAGCAGAAGCACCGTGCTCTGGAGCACTGACCCCAGCTCACAGTCAGCCAGGGACCTCGGGGGGCTTTGCAGAAGAGTGCCATAGGACCCGGATTGGACCTTGCAGCCTGGGTAGAATTTTGAGAGACAGAACTGAAAAAGAAGCATTCTCTGAAGAGAGAAAAGGTGGACAAGCAGGGAGAGTTCGTGTGGGGAAAATCAAGTTGTCTTGTTTGGCTGTAGCATAGGGCACAGCGATGAAGAAACAGGGGAAATGCAAGCTGCAGACTCTCAGAGCCATGTAACACTCAAGTTAGAGGAATCTCAGTGACCCTTGTCCAGTTTCTTATTTTTGCAGAGGTCGAAAATAAAAGCCCCTTTTCATATGTTTCATTGTTTAGGTGCCCTGTTCTAGATGCTTAACTTCTTTTTAATTTGATTATTTGACCCACTTTCCAATGGTAGGTTCAAGTATAATTTCAATGCAAGCAGTTGGAGAAGTTAACAAACTCACCTGTGAAACAGACGTACACATGAGACACAACAACCACATCTTCCTTTTTCCAGATCTCAAAGCCCAAAATTTAAGGATAATAAATCCTTTCCCTAAGCTTCAGTTGGTGCAATGACATTGGTAAACATATTTGGCTGTGTGGGGGAATGAGGCTTCTATACCCTTAAATTTCATAAAACAAGGTCTTCGTTCTGAATATTCTCTTATCTCAGGACAATGCCATAGAGAGATTAATAGCATTAGCTCCAGCATTTTACTGAGAAGCTGCTGTGCTTTAGGTCTGCGCCTGGAGATTCTGCCAGCTCTCCCAAACCTCCAGTCCCAGTGGGCACAGCCCTACACCCTTGTTCATTCTCCCCAGGCTAAATTGTTTTCTTAAACTCAAACACAGACAAGCCAAACAAACAGAAAACTTTCTCCACTCTCATCACAATCTTTCTCCCCCTGCACAGGCACTGCCTCGCTGATATTTTTGTTGCAAGTGTCCTCATCTATAATACTGTTCTTTTCAACTATTGTTTCTCTGTGGACACTCGCAGACAGCTGAGCCTGTGTTCCTATTCACTTTGACAAGATCTCTCACCACTCTGGTCTTCACAAATTCAACTCTCCAGCTTCTGACGTACAGAGAAAATGAATAACCCAGCAAGCTCCCTAAAATAGCCAAGATAAAGTACAATGACCATTTTCATCTTTAAAAGCTCTTGGGAGCTTGTCACTGTTGTTGAAATAGCTTCTCCTTTGTAGCTGCTGAAATCTGCAGTGGCATCTCTGTCCACAGGCCTGTTGGTGACTTCCTATTGCTCCCAAAGTCATCTTCCCACCATTGTTTCCACAGCTCACTCAGAAACACAAATCAGGCCCAGCCTTACTGCTTCTAAGAGTCACCTGCTTTCAAAGCCAGTCATCTCATGCTTGGAAAAGCCAGAAGTTCTTTATTTTAAGGGTCAGTCTCTGGTTTGCCTCTACACATCTGTAGCTTGTTCTCCATACTGTTCTTTGAGAAAAGAATCTTCTAGACATGAGCCAGTCCCATGCTGTTAGCATAAGAGCTGGGCAATGTTAATGAAGATGGATTTCACCCCAGCCCTCTACCCCTATGCACTTAAAGTGCTTCCCCGTACATTCAGGAGATGCATGCCCTGAATATTAGCAGAAGTTAATTTCATTTTATCTGCTCTACTTGAAGCTAAGTCTTGAAGCCCAACCATCAAATTTAATAAAGCTACACGCAAACTAGAAGGTCCTCATACTAACTGGAAAAAAACGCCAATAATAATTTGTTACTATTCACCAGGAGAGATGCAATAACATCCCCTCAGCAGACAGAAAAATCCCATTACCGACTAAAGCTGTTCAGAATTCTGCATGTTCACATACATTACAGAAATATATATTTTTAGGGGCCGGGTAAAAAATACTTAGCACTGCCTGCAGCATGAAGTAGAGACAAATTCAAAGGCATAGAAGTATTTCCTGAAGAGAAGTACAAACTTCAAAAAACTGAAGTATTTATCCAATATGTACTATTACTGTCTCAACCTCATCCCCCTAGAGTACAACAAACTAACCATTCTCTGTTGAGACACATTAATAGTTTTTCCAATCACTCATTCATTCAACAAATATGAACTGGACACTTGCCATGTGCTAGATATTATGCTCAACACTAAAGAGATATTGGTGAAAATATCAATACAATCCCTGCCCACACGGAGATCACAACAGATGGTGAATTAAAGTAATAATGAATTTATAAGTAGAAGATAATACAGGAAGAGGGAATTGGACAGAATTCTGCAGGACCTCAAACTTTAAAGGATAGGCAGAGAAATGACACTGAGAAGGAAGACAAGGCAAGACACGGAGTGAAAAACAGGAGAACTAGTGTGCTGCTTTCACACCAAAGCCCTAGATTTCAGATCAGTTGCAGTATGTAAGTTACAATGCTGAGTCTACAAGAAATTAAATAAAATCCCTCAATGGAAATTAAAATGAACAATAAATCAAGACAGCGTAGGATAAGTGTTAATACCGGGAAGCTAGACCTTGAGGAAACCAAGGTCCCATATGAGAGAATAGGTGTTCAAAGAAAGCCTTGGACCTGTGTCCGAGAGGAGGCTGACCCTGAGTGCACACAGAACTGCTCAAGGGCAGTACTGTTCGTCAAAGGAGAAGCTGGAATGGATGGAACTGGAGAGCATTATGCTAAGTGAAATAAGCCAGTCAGAGAAAGATAAATACCACATGATCTCACTCATTTGTGGATTATAGAGAACAACATAGACTGATGAACAGGGACAGATCCAAAGACAGAGAAACAGTGATCCGGCTATCAATCCCCAGAAGGAAAGTAGGGGAGGGAGGGGGTAAGGGGAAGAGATCAACCGAAGGACTTGTATGCACGCATATAAGCCATACCAATGGACATGGACAACAGGGGGATGGGAGCATGAGTGTGCGGGGATGAGGAGGTTGAGGGTTAATGGGGGGGATGAGGACATATTTGTAATACCTTAACTAACAAATAAATAATAAATAAATAAACCCATTAAAAAAAAGGAGAAGCTGGAAAACTACTACACAGCAACAACTGGAACACATGAGGAAATCTGTCTGCCTCCATCATGGCTCTGAGCGAGGGGGAGAAAATGAAAGCGTTTTCTGAAAAACTGTGTGTATAGTTATTCTTTCACACGGGGTTAAGTTTAAATGACACTGCTCACACAGAGGAGGGCATGCAGGTCCGTGGTATCCTGCAGAAAGAAATGCAAATCCTCTTTGAAGAAAAGGATCACCCACTAGGGTCCCTTCAGAATTGGACAGTTTGGTAATTTTAGCCAAAAAATGTTCTCACATTAACAAATGAACATAAACCCAAGAAAACAAGCCATCATGGCCAGGGTCAGCAGTAACACCAAAAACTGTAGCACCTCAAGACTTGAGATATCAGACCCAACAGATACCATAAATAACAATGCATGAATGCCTAAAGAAATAAAAAATGGGATTTTATTTGAGAAAAGACCAATAATGATCCAAAATAACCAAAACAAAGTTGAAGAAAAAAGAAAACTAAATAGAATGAGCTAAATATCTTCTGTTGACCCCTCCAGAGCCAGTCTTTCCACCCTTTTCCCACCATGCTCTCATCCCCCTATTTCTATATGACCCCCATATTAATCATATCATGACTCCTGGCTTCCGATGAGGGATGGCCTATGTGGAGCACAGGCAGGAGAAAAGAGAGAGGAGGGAAAGTGAGTCTAGGTATTGTTACCTTGGCTCCCTCTCTCTGACGTCTTCAAGGCTGGCTGCACCTCTTATCAGAAGGTCACAGGAAGTCATTGCTCTATACAATCCTCCCTTCCTCCAGTTTCCAGTACCTGTCCCTCCCTGACAGCTCTGTTGCTGTTATTCCTGAGTTTTTGTCTTCTTCCTTGTGGTTCCCCTTTATCCTACCTAACCAGAATGAAAAGATAGATCACCACAAAGAAATGGCTATTAAACTGACAGCAAAATTCTCAATAGTAACAGTAAAAGCCAGAAACTGTGGAACAATATCTTTAAAGGGCTGAGAAACTGTCAACTTGGAATTACATAACCCTATTATTCAATAGCAAGTCCAAAACAAAGGCAGCTCGAAATAAACAGAAACCAAGAGCATTTACTAGTAATAAACTCTCAATTATAATAAGTGTACTTACAAAACAGCAATAGCTACAGGAAAAAATTTCACAATGAGATAGTATAGTGAAGTGGCTGATTATAAGATCAATACACTCAAATCAATATTTCTATACACTATTAACAAATAGTAAGAAAATGTAGTGTTAAAAGAGATACCATTTTAAATAACTACAATAAAATTGAGGTGTCAAATAAAATTAACACAGGATGGAGAGGACATTTATAGAGCAAATGTTTAAACTGTATTGAAAGACACTTTGTGCATGGATACAAAGATTATAATCAACATTTTAAGAGGTCATATCTACCCAAACTAATCTAAGGCTTTAGTGCAATTCCAATCAAAGAGAGGTATAGAGTAGGGAGACAGGGGCATAAGCATGTTCCATACATTTTTATAATATACAGACTATATAGAGATTTATAAATGTATATATAGGGTGTCCCCCCCCTCCAAAAAAAAAAGGTATACACACTTTAACAGCTGACAGCTCAATTTGGAAAATGAAATATATTTTAATAAACACCGCCTTTTAAAATTATTCAAAGTGTGTGTATACTACATTCTGGGGGTCACCCTATATACACATTTTTATCCAAGCTATTTTATATTCAAAAATATTAAATTTAAGAAAAGGAGAATTCAGTATCAAGAAAAAATGAATTTTTTCAACAAAACAGTTAAATACGAGTTGATACCGCCATATGATTAGGTAAGGAAAAGATAGAGAGCTACCTGTGGAATGTGCCACAAAAGATCTTAGTGACCTTCATTGGAACCGGGGTAGAGTCCGAACTATGATGAAATGGGGAAGTATGGTAAATGCTGAATATCTCTTCTAACATGCTTGGCTCTCCCCTAGAAGCAAAATGAAGGTAGCTACAGTGGAATATGCAGTAGAGAGGGTGTTCTTCTTATTAACATGTGAAAATCTTGAGCATGTTCATTGCTCATTGGAAGGAGTCAGAGGAGAAATGAAGACGCAGGAAATAAAGAACGATAGCTATGTAGAGAGCCACCCCTGAGAATTCAGGAGGCCACACAGGAAAGAAGATAGGATTGGGACAAGATGCATGAGTGTAGTAGACTGGTGGTGGGTTATTAAAGGTAATGTTTTTGTCAGTTTCTACTTTTATGGAAAACTAAGAGTTAAGAGGGCCTAAGACTTGTATGCATGCATATAAGCATAACCAATGGACATAAGACACTGGGGGATAGGGGAGGCTAGGGGACTGTCTAGGGCGGGGGGATAAAATGGATACATATGTAATACCCTTTGTAATACTTTAAGCAATAAAAAAAAAAAAAGAGGGCCTAAGGATACATCCTTCCCTAACACCATTTTCCAGTGCCTAATTTTGATGCTGGTAAATTCAAATGGATGAGCTGGAAAATCTCAATACTTCACAAAGACATTTATTCCACCAGATCTAAGCCACAAATTGCTTGGTGGTCCCATGTAATAGAACCCTCAAGTGTAGAACCAAGGCTATGGCTTTGCATCAGTGGCTCTTTCTGACTCCACAAAAGGTTTTGGGAAGACAAGCTCTAAGGGGAAAATAAAGTAGTAAGACTGTGCAGCTCAGAGTACCACTAAGAAAAGGAATTGTGAGTTGTCTGCTTTTGCATATTAAAACATTAATCTCCCCATGGGGGAGCAGCTCCAGTAATTTCTCTGCAAATGTCTTCTACAAGGATTCACAAGGGTGAAGAAAGACTTCTCACTATCCATTAATTTAAAGAACATGGTTCATACAATCCCCTCGTGCTTTCAATGAATTATGATCAACCTAACAACACCAATTCCTCTAGTGTTTTCCAAAAAGCATTTTTTTCCCTCTTTCCAACATTAAGCCTTATGCTGGGTGATCTGCAAATGAACCTCCCCATAGAGACCAGCCAACAAATCTGCAATGGTCACGCAATGCTGGCTCGCAACACTGTCTTCCATCATAAGGATTCTTCAAAGAATGCGATTTGATGCATGCTTATCTTCATGAAGAGTTGTCACCCAGGATGTGCTCATTTTCTTCAAATATATTGTTCTTAGCAGTGTGGGTAAAACCCCACGGTGTCTGTAGCCATGGTGCAAATAAACCTGAGCATCACTGGCACCACACCGTGTAAACAAATCTGTCCTAAAAACAAAATATATTTTGTGCTCAAGATTTATCTTCTAAGACAGCAAGAGGCAAAACAATCGAGCCCGTGCAATGGCTTTTCTACATTTAGCTTCCAACTTCTATAGAAGGCTTTAACCCATGGATTTTACAGAGGTGAACATTTATTTCTGCTTGTGTGGAATGTTCTGAGTAGAAAATTTAGTGACAGGTAAAATTTGTAAGTGTGCCCAATGAATGTACAATAACCGTGTAAATGAAGTGTATCGGATTCCACAGCTCTCATGAAAAATACAGCAGATGTTTCCTTCCACCTATGGTGATTTTTTTAGGCCACAAAAAAATTTGGCTAGAATGTTCCAAGTGCATAATTAAAGGTTTCCAATTGCAAGGCAATTTTATGCTCATAATCATCATAGGGTCTCCAGCTATTTTATACATATATAATATTTTTTCAGGATATATATCTTCTTCAACAGATTGGTCCAGCCAGAGCTCAATAACCCATTTTTCCCAACCTAAAATAGAAACAAATGCAGAGGGCAGGGTCCTTCCCTCAGATACCTGCACTGTTTTTAGCCAGCCTCCCTCCTGGACGGGAACAAGCACCTGCACCCTTCATGAGCACAACAGGGAGAGCACATGCTGCCCTGGTCCCATGGCTGCAAACCACCCACCGGAGGCAATCATTTTCCTTTCCCGTCAATCGAAGCTCCAGTGAGGAACTCCCAACATGGGACTGGTAAGCACATAAGGCTTCCTCTTACTTTTGCTGCTGATAGTCAGTGAATCAGATTGCAAGGGTAGTGTCCTGAGTAGTGGGTGCTGAAGGAATTTTCTCAGAATCCTGGATCTACCACTTCCTAAGTATGGAACTGGAGCATGTTACACTTCCACTCTGTGCCTCAATTTTCTCACCTATAAAATGGAATAATATCAGTGCCTGCCTCATACTAGATACAATTGTGGGGAGTAAAAAAGTTAATGAGTGAAGCAATCACAGTGTGCAAGAAAGACTAGGTATCATTATTTTTATCAGAATAGACCAGGTGAGTTCCCCTGAGGATGCATTTTCCCCCATGTAGCTTTTATTGCTGGTTCTGATGGATAAGACAGGGGTAATAAAGAACTCTGCAAACTACTCAGCCTCAAGAAGACAGAAGTTGACCCCACAGTTCTACAAATAGTTTGTAACTATTTTCCATAGTCCTTCTGCCAAAGTGTGATAAACATTTCAAGGGTCATTTTTCAACAGGCTCTGATGCAGCAAAAATCCTCACTAAGGGAGAACCATATTCAAGGCGATGCGCTCAGCAAAGTGCCTGACATATGGCAGGGCCTCGACAATGTTCACTCCCTTCCCATTTCTTTCACTCTGTCCCTCACAACCCTCTAACTCATGTGCATGAAGGAGCAAGCATATATGAGCACAACAGACATACAAGCATGCATGCACAAGTACACATACACACAAACACGCACACACATTCACATGCACACACTTTTTAAAGACCAGATTCTTCCCAGGTTTACCAAGAATTTAACTAACAGATTAAAGTTCTTCTAGGCTTTCATCAAGAAAGGACCATTTTGGGATCAGCTATTTTATTATATCATTTTCTGTCCTTTTCAAGCTCTAACTCGTTTACATACCAACTGACCTTAAAAAACAGTGATTTTTCTCAGGTAAAATAAGAAAAATTTTGAGGTCTACCATGTCCCATACATTATACAGGACATTGGGTCCGAAAGATAAATTGAAGCTGATCCCCATCCTTGAGAAATTTGCAATCTAAGAGGAGAAAACCATATAAAACAAATAAAGACACAAAATAAAAATAAAAGTAAGCCAATATCAAATAAAGACACTAAATCAAAATATTAAGAAACTATGGAGTTGATATAATTATCAAACTATTATCTAAAAGTCCAGACTTTACACACAGGGTTGGGCAAAAGTAGGTTTACAGTTGTTCATATAGAAAAATAATACAATAATTAATAAATAATAATACAAGACAAAAACTCTGTTTTGTGTACTCTCAACTATAGACCTACTTTTGCCCCACCCTGTATTTGTGTTCAACAAAGGCACCTTCTTGTTTTCATATTTTTTCAAATGAACTTACAAAATGCATCTATACTCAGAAAATATTTTATATCTACTTTACAAAATATTTAATTTAAAATTTATTGTCTAAAGTTTAGGAGATACTATGTCTGATAACTCAATTCCTCATTTGCTCATATAATAAAAAGTATTAATCGTAGTAATAAAATAGCTTGAAGACTTACTATTCACTGAAGACTAACCATGGCCTGACACCATGTGCTTTACATCCCTTATTATTTTTAATCCTCAGAACATCTTTGCAAGGTGGGTGCTACTGAACCAGTTTACAGATAAGGAGACTTGCCCAAAATTCATCCGAGTGGACTTACACATTTCTTGGCTTTCCCCAGATAACCCCCTTAGCCCTCCGCCATTTGGCATTAGGAAATAACTATATATTTGGATGAGAATCTGTATGAGGTTCTTAAATTTCACAAGAGTATCAAATCTATCATTCTGTTTTACTCAGGCTTTATACCATAAGAAGCCACAGAATACATTTAAACAAAAACCCTGCCACAAAACATAGCATTGAAGTGCATGTTGCTCATCTTTTATTGGAGCTTCATTTTATGTAATAATATACATAAAGGATAGTTTGAAAAACATGTAATCCATTTAGTTTTCTAGTTTAGAAGATAAAAACTCAAATGCCTGCAAGTAACATGTAAGTAAAGTGGGTCGGCGGGAGGAGCAGAGATTGTCACCTTCTGAATAGATATACCTTGCCTAAGGACAGGTAAAGCCAATATTTTGTTTGTTTGTTTGTTTAATCCTCACGTGAGGATATTTTTTCATCAACTTTTTAGAGAGACTGGAAGAGAGGGGAAAAACAGAGAGAAATATTGAGGGCCCGGGCCAGGGAGGAGCCTGCAACCGAGGTACATGCCCTTGACCAGAATCGAACCCGGACCCTTTGGTCCGTAGGCCAACACTCTATCCACTGAACCAAACCAGCTAGGGCTCAATATTTTTAAATGTGTTTTCCTACTCTAAGACAGTTTAAATTCAATTTTTTAAACATGCCTATGTTTTTGGCATCTATTCTAGAAACTCTAGGTGAATGCTATACAAAATATAGCAATTTCATTTTTGATACCTGGGGAGTCAATTGATTGTATTTGTAATTCAAAATTTTAACAAACCTGAATAAGTATATCTATTAAATATATTTGGTCACCCACCCCATCCAAGATGAATCTTTATAGTTGTTTTTGTTATATTCAAAATTGTAATTGAGTCCTAAATGAGCATTCTGAATATAAGATAAAACAGAATAATAATTGTATTAGTGGTTGTCAATATTTTTAATACTCTACTTTTATGACATAATTTTATAAGTCATCTTTATATACAATTCCACTTCATTCTCACTATAAATCTATCAGGTAGTTATTATCTCTACTGAAGAGATGAGAAAACAGGCTCAGGTAGATTATAATGACTTTCTCAGAATCACATTAATCTATATTTGGAAAAACAAAGACTTATACCAGTTTTGTTTTGTTTTTAATGAATGCAACATCCTTTTTAATGGAACGCAATTGTGTCTAATGCTAGACTGTGTGAACCCAGAATGAAAAGCATGCATGTGAAAGAAAGGGGCCATACCAGTTTGGAGGGGCCCAGAGCATTTCTATATTGGGCCCCAACTCATCAGCTCAACCAGTCTAGTGGGAACCTTGTAATATCAAATAATTGCTCAAATAACATCTATATTTTTATCCAAAATCATGGGAAATGGGTAATTTTAAATGTCCCAATATAGTTTTCTACCTAGAGCACCTCAGATCTTGCACTGGATAGTATTCATATTATTAAATTTAACATTTAAGACATACTACCTTGAGTCAGGCTACTGAACATATATTTTACATTATCATTAAACTGCTATAGAGACTCAATACCTTTATATGTGGTCTTACTATAAGCCATTACAAATCATTTTTAGAAGTATGCAGGGAATAAATTATGAATAAATAAATATATACCTAAATAAAAAATACCTAGTTTCTGCCAGCAAAGGACAACCTGAGTCCAAATTCTGTAACATCTCCGAGGCAATGATTATTTGTATAATGTTCAAGTAACACTTTCATAACCCAAAACTATCTCTTTTTTCTACTGAGTACAATAGATCATTTGAAAACTTACCTATCACTCTCCCTGTACTGTCCAAATGTTTGGGGAGATAAGGTGACTAACCATCTCATTTGCCCAAGTTTCTCCTGGTTTTAGCACTGAAACTCCTCAGTCCTGAGCAAACCCAGATTTTGGTCATCGTACAAGGGAGCATGAAACAGTTAAACTAGAGCTCTTTGAAGGTGCCTTCTAGAACTAAGACTGTGTTTTTAATGATTTTTAAATCATGTTTTATATAATTAATGTTTATGTGTTGTAATCAGAAAACAGAAAAGCAATATAAGTCTGTATAAGTTAGAATTCCAAGTTAAATGTTGTGTGATTTAGAATCCCATTGCAATTTCCTTGCTGTGCACTGTCTACACTGGTCTGTCTTTTTCTTTGTTACACACTCTTTCTCAGCATCCTATAAACAAGAGATTTTGAGAAGGAAATTTAAACAAGTGGAAGAAAAACTCTCTTAAGGCTTTGAGAGGATTTTCATCACTGCTAGTGCACTGTTGCTTCAATCATTCAACTAAAAAGAAACACATAAACCTAAGCATGAAAATTAGAAAATCTTAAAATAAACAAATTCTAAGCTTTTCTTTTGTTTTCATGTGTTGTTGAACTCAATTATCTAGTCTTTGAAATGGAAAGTGGGTGTTAGTAGAATCTGACACTTGACCCAGCCATGGGTAGGCTCTTCCTGTCTTGGACAAGGATATGAAGCATGGTTCTTATGAGCACACCCCAATACTTGTAAACTTCAAATGAAACTTACATATACTACACAAAAGAACTGCCCTTGAAAATACTAAAACTGGAATTGGAGGTAGAGATGAGTAAGCCTGAAGAGCCTCACACACAATGCTTCTCCTCCTTATCTATTTGTAGGGCACCAGCAGAGGTAGGGTCCATTAGCCTGAATAAGCAAGTCTCGGCTTCAAGAAAACCTAGAGGACTCCTGTTAATAAAAGCAAGGCTTTCTCTTCTGCGTGAGTCCAATAAGCAGACTGTTTTTATATACCAGGTCAATAGAAGAGATCTAGAGTATACTGTTGTGTAGCATTTAAGAAAGACATAAACAAATTATATGTATGAAAATATTTCTGGATTTTCATTTTTAAATCTCTCTAACTGGAGTACAGACTCAAATAAATAAGCTATAGCTTCAGGCTAGTTACCCAACCCTGTCACTCCACTGTAATGGGCCAAAATTGATCATCTCCTTGGGTAATTGTGTCAGATTTGACAACAAGAAACCAAATATCAAACTGAGCTGCTTACTGCACTGTACTTTGTTGATATACAAAGTAATATATATTTTTTGACAATTTTATGATATCTCATTACTGAGCTGTTGAAGAGAATAAACCATTATATATATATTATTTATACTGAGTGTATCTTCTTAGGCTAATTTAAGGAAAATAATTTAAAATAAATATATATTTAGAGCAAGGTTGTAGCCCAGTAATGGGAAAGAGAACCCTTCAGGTATCATGTGCACCTCCCTGTTCTGGACAATGAGATGCTATTAGGCCTAATATGTAAACATAAATGAGCAAAACAAATGTGGGCCCATGGTGCACAGGGCATGCTGCAGAATTCCTTGGTCAGTTCATAAGAGTGAATCATGAAAAAGGAAAATATTTAGGCAATAATAACTGGTGTCTAACATAGGGCCTCATGCACAGCATGAACAATCCCCTAAATCAAAACTTTACTGAGACACACACCAGGCTCCTGGATAATGAGACTAAATCTTGTAAAGCTGCCAATTCTGCTCAATTCCATTTGTACACTCAATGAAATTTCAATTAAAGTACAAAAATATTTTGAGGGTAGTCTTACCAAACTTTCTAAAATGAGTCCAGAAGACATATCAGTGAGAATGTTTTAAAAGCTACATACAAACACAAAGAAAATCAACTAGAAGAAGCTACCAGTCCTACCATATATTAAGCAAATAACAACATTTAAACCTGCATGATAGTAATAAAAGAATTGATAGAACAAGAGAATGAAATAAATATACCACAACCCAAAACCCACCCAGTGGGAAGGAGGGATGGAGACAGGGAAAAAGAGAGGAGTGGAAGTGCATGTTTACCTCTAAATAAGATAATATATTTAATGATGTGGTAGAGTCACAAATAACTGGAATTTGAATGGATTATTCAAAAACTGCTGCTGGAAAATGCTTAATATCTTTAGGAGGGAAATCAATTTAACTCTTATCTCATACCATACACTAAAACAATGTTGGGTAAACAAGAGAGAAAATAAAATCATTAAAGAATTCGATGTAAATTGTTTTCAGGGAAGAATAATTTAGGTAAACTTTAATCTTCTCTATGAATGAGAAAGTAAGCAAAAAAAAAAAACAATGGAAGAAATATGACATTCAACTTACTTACACATACATTGTCAACCTCCATATGTGAAAAATAATTTAAAAAGCAATATAGATAACAAATGACAAAGGGGACTGTATCCCTAATATCTAAAGGACACTAACATTCATGGAAAAAACTAAGGTCCCAATATGCAACCAGGCTAAATATATGAATTAATATCTAAAAATGAAGTACAAATTAAAATAGGCATTTCAAAAATGTTCAGCCTTGCCTAATCAAATAATAGAAAACAGTACTTTAAAACCTAGATTTTAAAGTAAAATCAATCTTGGTCCAAGACCCAATACTATCACTTACCAGTTGTGTGGCCTTGGGAGAGTCACACACCCTCTCAAAAAATGTTTCCTAACCTTTAAAACAAGATGATGATATTGTCCTCCTCTTACAGCTGTTGCAAAGATTAAATGAGATAATAAAGATAAAGGTCTTGTATGATGGATGACCTATAGGAGGTGTTCAATAAACACTATTGTTGATGATGATGATGATGATGTTATTGTGTTTTAATAAATTTTTATTGTTCAAATTATTACAGTTGTTCCTCTTTTTCCCCCCCATAGCTCCCCTCCACCCGGTTCCCAACCCACCTCATGCCCTTACCCCCCACCCCACTGTCCTCATCCATAGGTGTACGATTTTTGTCCAGTCTCTTCCCGCACCTCCTCGAGAATTGTCAGTCCACTCCCTTCTATGCCCCTGCTTCTATTATATTCACCAGTTTACTCTGTTCATCAGATTTTTTATTCACTTGATTTTTAGATTCACTTGTTGATAAATATGTATTTGTTGTCACTTTGTTGTTCATAATTTTTATCTTTATCTTTTTCTTCTTCTTCCTCTTAAAGAATACCCTTCAGCTTTTCATAAAATACTGGTTTGGTGGTGATGAACTCCTTTAGCTTTTTCTTATCTGTGAAGTTCTTTATCTGACCTTCAATTCTGAACGATAGCTTTGCTGGGTAGAGTAATCTTGGTTGTAGGTTCTTGCTATTCATCACTTTGAATATTTCTTGCCACTCCCTTCTGGCCTGCATAGTTTCTGTTGAGAAATCAGCTGACAGTCGTATGGGTACTCCTTTGTAGGTAACTATTTTTCTCTTGCTGCTTTTAAGATTCTTTGTGTTTTGCCCTTGGCATTTTAATTATGATGTGTCTTAGTGTGGTCCTCTTTGGATTCCTTTTGTTTGGGGTTCTCTGCGCTTCCTGGACTTGTAAGTCTATTTCTTTCACCAGGTAGGGGAAGTTTTCTGTCATTATTTCTTCAAATAGGTTTTCAATATCGTGCTCTCTCTCTTCTTCTGGCACCCCCATAATTCGATGTTGGTATGCTTAAAGTTGTCCCAGAGGATCCTTACACTATCTTAATATTTTTTCCATTCTTTTTGCTTTTCCAGTTGGATGTTGTTTCTTCGTATTTCAAATCTTTGACTTGATTCTTGGGGTCTTCTAGTCTACTGTTGGATCTCTGTATATTATTCTTTATTTCAGTCAGTGTATGCTTAATTTCTAATTGGTCTTTTTTCATATTCTCAAGGGTCTCACTAAATTTCTTGGAGGTTTCTAGAAGACTCTTGAGTAACCTTATAACCGTGATTTTGAACTCTACATCCAGTCGTTTGTTTTCCTCCATTTCTTCCGTTTATGACATGTTTCTTTGTCTCCGCATTTTGGCTGCTTCCCTGTGTTGATAGAGTGGCTTTGTGTGCTAGGTGTCGTATAGGGCCCAGTGGCTCAGCCTCCCTAATTCCCTGAGGTGGACACTCTTGGTGCACCCCTTTGTGGGCTGTATGCACAGTCTTGTTGTAGTTAAGTCTTGATTGCTGTTGGTATCACTGGGAAGAATTGACCACCAGGCCAATTGGCTGTGAGGACCAGCTGTGTCTACAGTTGGAGAACTACTGTGCTAGAGACACCCTTATGGGTCAGGACTTGCTTCAGTGGGGCTTTGGTGCTCACTGAGTCTGCCCCCTGAGTGTGTCAATTATGGATGTGAAGAGTTGTACTCTGGTATGGTCTCACCCTGACCACTGGGTACATTGGCTCTTGGATCTCCATGGAGATGCAAAGTCAGCCACTGCCTGAGGCCACCCAGCAGGAGCTACAGAGAGATCTTCAGATTCCTCCTCTTTCTTTGGGATTTGGAAGTGACCAGATAAGGCCCAGCTGTGAAGCAATGCAGGCTGCTGTCTAGCCTTAGTCCTTCTTTTGGAAGCTTTGGTGCTCTTTGACCCAGCAGCAGTTTGTTAGGTTTTAGCTTGCAAAAGAGCAAGCCATTCATATGCAAAAGCCTCTGCTCGCAGCTTGGGTGGGATTGTAAGTTGGGTGGGGTGGGGTCTCAGGGAATCATCAGAATGGAGCAAACAGCAATGGTTGCCAGTCAGCCCCGTGTAGGAACAATGATCGCTGCAGCACCTCTGTGAGAAAGCTGCCCTCATGTTCCTTTCCCGATGCCAGACAGTCCAGTTTCTCCCCGTATGAGTCTGGGTCCCCAGAGTCTCACCCAGAACTGGAGTTCAGAGCAATCAGGAGCTTGTATCTCCCTCCCAATTGAAAAAGACAACAGCATACCCAGTTGCCAGCCCGTTTCCGCGCATGCCTCCATACCTTCGCACTTCCATACCTTTGCACCTCCTACGAGTTTCAATGCCCTTTTCTCTTTCCTTCTAGTTGTAGAAGTTCCACTCAGCCAACCTTCCTGTGGTTCTGGATGATATCCATTTTGTCTTTTAGTTGTAGTTTTGATGTGGTTGTACGAGGCAGCAAGTACAGGTGACTACCTATGCCACCATCTTTGTTCCTCTCTCGATGTTATTGTTTTGACATTGTTACAATTATCTTCACTTTTCCAATTAGCAAACATTTGTAAAAAATAATATCCCTCAATTTTGGTGAGGATAGAGTTATGATTTATATACTTCCAGGGAGAATAAAAATGAGTGCAATGTTTCTTGAAAAAAAGGGTTCACACTCTATATTCAGAATACTACTACAAGGAATCACTCCTAAAAAAAAACATGAAAAATACAGACAAAGACTATCAGAAATGGGGTCATACAAAAAACATTTATCACAGTGTACTAACAGAAACAAATACCAAGAATATAAAAATCTAAGTTGAGAAGATGGCTAAACAAATGTAAATGGTTCATATGCCTAACTACCAGAGAACAACAACAAAAAAGGTTAGAGAAGTGATTACATGCATGGAAAAGTGGTTTTCTTTTTTATTCATGGCTGTAAACTGGAACAGAGTTTAGCATACTACCTTTTACATAGTAGGTGCTCAATCAATATCTAAACTGAATTGAACAACAGAATTCTAAGTGAACAAAATCAGAACTCTTGTTTTCACATACACACACACTATAACCTCAACTTTTGTAAAAGAATCATAGGAAATCTTAGAAGGAAATATGATAAAATGCTAACAATATTGTCTTTGGGTGATTTTTTTTTCTTCCTCAGACTTTTCTCCCACTTGCCAATTTTTTTTCAATGAAGATTTATTACTTTTATAATTAGGAAAAATGAGTAGGAAAAAAAAAGAATGAAAGAAATCAACTGGAAGCCAACTGGCTCACTTATTTCTCATTACACCATTCTTAGTGTGTACCATTCTTCACTCTCACCCAAAATACAAAATGGGAAATGAGAATGTAAATAACATGAATTAATTGGGAGGCAGTCTTTAAACCTTAGCCCAGGAAAGAAAACATTATAGTAAGTTTCAAAAAAAGTCATAAAACCATGTGTCTAATACTAAGAAAATTATACTGGGGCTTTGCTCTTTGTATGATTTTTACAAATAAAAATGTAGTGTGGCATAAATCCTTTAGATACAAATTACTTGTTTTCTCTACAACTGAATTCTCTTATCACATAATTCTATAAAGATTTATACATAGTGGTTACTGTCAATTTTTTGTGAAATCTGACAATAAAATTCTACTCATTTAAAATTTCAACTCTACACAAAATCTAAAAGGTCTGTTTTAAGAGATGTGTGACATTCTCAAAGGGAAGAACCAAACAAGTTCTCAAATTCCCAAATTCTCAAACACACTCACCAGGAACAATTAGCCCTAAAAACTGAAGTGCCATGTCACCTAGAGCATAAAATCTCCTTCAGGTGTGACAGCTGGACCACTGCCTGGGCTCATGCATTGAATGGCCAGTTTTCAAGACTGTGATTTAAGTTCATACCTCAGCAAAATTATAGATTACTACATGATGTGCACCTTTAAGACAGATGGTAAAATCATGACTCATTCCAGCTAAATTCTTATATGCCAAGGGTCTATTATGCCTACAAGATCTGTAGAAGTAAAGTTATATAAGAGAATTGATGGGGTCAGGTATGCAGATAGTTAATACCTGTCCTAGCCTTAAAAGCCTAATGTGGTCATTGGTTTAAAGTAGATACCAACTTCCTAACGTGTTCCAGGAACACTGCTGCACAATTCTGTTGATTAAAAAAATATGACATAGAATGTAAACTGAAATTCAATCCTTAATTATATAAAATCACCATATATTCCAGGAACAAATTCAAGTGCTTAATTTACCTAATGCCAAGATTTTTGACTTTTTAAATGAAATATGTAGTGTTTATACTGTAGTCATTATTTTTAAAACTGCCTTTCATATAAACCTATTTTTGTAAATAACAGCTTCATACGTGTATTTCCTTTGGTATAACTGCTAGGATTTGCTTCCAAAATTTCAGGGAGGAGAAAGTGAGTGGGATAACAAAAATGGCCATAATTTGACAACTATGGAACTGGACGTGCATTGTACCATTCTATTTTTTTTTTATTGTGCTTAAATTTTTACATAGTAAAAAGTTCTTGGTAAAGACGTGTATTTCTCAATTAGGCCAATTTAAGTTGGTTAACTTTTCACTTCGTCTCCATTCCCGCAGCAGCCACATTCAGTGAACATGGTTGAAATGCCTACCACACTGATCTTGAGGAAGGTTCCAATAAGGTGTCTAGACAATGCAGAGATCCCATTCTGGTGCACAGATGATGGAATACATTGATTAACTCTACCATAAACCGTAATTTAATCATCCAGCCAAAGACAAGGATGCCTACATCCAGATTAACCAAGAAAACGTAATTTAGATAAATTCAGCTGTCATAATTACCAGAAAATTATAGCGTGATATGGCTAATCCAATTTGGTCATGGTGGTGGCCAGGCCATCACTATCACAGAGCACATCAGGGGATCTGCAGAAGTGTCAGTGAGACTATCTGCACTTTTTTTTTTTTTTTGCATTGTCCCAAGGGCAATAGAGAAAAAATGAACAATTACAGCTTTCAACTCCTAGAAAAAATTGGCTCAGCCTGTGTAATGACAGGATTAGGATTAAAATGCAAATGGTTAATACAATATCTATTGTGGAATGACCATATTTTTTTTCTATCATCTCTTAATTTTCCCTTTCCCTTTCTCTTAACCTAGTCATAATCAGAATTTTGGCACATTTAAGTCAATTTATTCCTAACAATTCCTCAAATAAACAGATCCCGCATAAAAGCAGAATACGTTAACCATTACAATCGAATCTTCAAAGTATGACAAACAACAGCTCTTCTAAATATACTGCTAAGGATTTAGCTACCTGTTGATCTTAATGTCATTAGCTCACTCATCATATACATAAATTTGGTTTAAAAGAAAAGCTTTAATAACAAATATATTGCAATTAAAATGACCCAAGGCTACTGAGCATTGTACACTGCCACCTAGTGCAAACCATCTCTAAGTCCAAATGCACAATGGACACCTTGTGGAAAGTAGGAATGCTCTGTTTTAAAGCGAATTTATCCAGAAAGATCAGAAACATATTTATTCATAATTGCTTCAATATAAGAAGGCTATTGGAATTACAGAAAAAAAAATTTTAAGGGTGATATATTTCAATGCTGGGCATCAACTATGCAACATATTTTGTTAGGAACGTGATGTATGCCGGTGCTCTAAGTGGAATGTGTGGTTATCTAGCAAGTTTGGCATATGAAGATGTTAAATAGGATATTAAATAATCACGAATGACACTTCCAAGCTTTCTTGAGAGCATAGCTATAATCTCCCCTCATCTACAGGCTATAATTTCAATTTCAGATGCCACTGGATTTTGTTTTACTTTATTTTCCCAGCAGTGAATAATTTTTGTGTTTTGGTTGTGCTAATCGCTAGAATTCATCTCTGATCTTTTGGCTTTTAGAAAAGTAAATCCCCATGAAAATGAAGTGAGAATCATTTGAAAGAATGGATTAAGGAAAGGATTGACTTTGCTATGGTTAGAAAGTACATTTTATTTGCTTCATTGTAGTCTGCAATGGTAGTTCCCAGCTTGGTCTACTTAATGCACTATAACTACCTGCTTTAAGAACTAAGGTGAAAGGTGAAAGACTCATATGTCTGTCAATTAAGTTTTTCAAAATGAAAAGTATTAAAAGGATTCCCTTTGCATAGTTTTAAAAGTCACGCTCCCTTTTGAGAAACACAAATATCAGGTTCTCCTTTTAAAAACTTAAAATTTATAAGTAAGTGATAAATTTAAAACATAAAGTGATATATTTAATACATAAAAATTTTTATGAAATATATTTTTATTTTGATCTTAGATTCTTTTCATTATTGTTGTTATGTCAATAATTCAAAACCAGCATGAGTATCAAGGCTGCCTATACATCCCACAAACTTTTCCATTCCTGGAAATGTGGAAAAATCAAGAACATTATTCAATAATTTCAACATTTGGCCTGTTGTACTGTTTCATTTTAATAACCAGAAGGGCAGGTAAAAATAGATGATAGGCCGAAACCGGTTTGGCTCAGTGGATGGAGCGTCGGCCTGCGGACTGAAGGGTCCCAGGTTCGATTCCGGTCAGGGGCATGTACCTGGGTTGCGGGCACATCCCCGGTGGGGGATGTGCAGGAGGCAGGGGATCGATGTTTCTCTTTCATCGATGTTTCTGACTCTCTATCTCTCTCCCTTCCACTCTGTAAAAAATCAATAAAATATATTTTAAAAAAATAGATGATAGATAGAAAGATAGATAGAGAGAGAGATGATAGACAAATGGATGAGAAGGAAGGAGTGAAGAAGGAAGGGAGAGAGGGTAAAATGAAGAGAGAGAGGTTGGGTTTGTTTCTCATTTAAGGAAGTGTTGCCTCCATTCCCTTGAATTCATTAATTTAGAAAATTCCCAAAGGAATCTCAGATCAAAGCCATGTGATCTAGAAAACTTCTCAAGATTTCCTTTAATCAGCTTAACCAAATGACTACTACCAAAGCTATTTCACTTACTTCTGCTTAGGGCTAATTTGAAGCCCCCACCACACAATTAGGAAACCTAGTTGATATGGCTGCCCAATGCCGAAGACAGAACTTACTCACAATATTGCAATTTAAGAAACTCAGTTTGGAAAACATGATTTACAAACACATATGATATTGAAATCCAACTCTTCAGCCTTTGTTGGGATTACATCTATCCTAACAGCTCAATGTTCGGTCAAATTACAAAGTCAGTTGTAAAAAAGTCTAAAGTTGCTACACTCCTATATATTTCATTGGCTTTACGCTACTTACATCTATAACTAGGTACTTCTAGTAAATAAGATTACAACTGTGCCTTATATAAGAAAAATCTCACTGCAGTTTCAGAGATATATATATATATAGCTATAACAATAAAATTTCATAAGCATTTTTAAAATGCTCCCTTTAACATACACAGTAGTAAAAATATATAAAGTAAATGAACAGCCGGCTGGTGTAGCTCAGTGGTTGAGCCTCAACCCATGAACCAAGAGGTCGCAGGTTCAATTCTAGGTGAGGGCACATGCCCAGGTTGCAGGCGCAATCCCCAGTAGGGGGCATGCAAGAGGCAGCCAATCAATGTTTCTCTCTCATTGATGTATCTATCTCTCTAGCCCTCTCTCTTCCTCTCTCTCTAAAATAAATCAATAAGTCTTGATTCAAATGAAATTGTGCCTGAAGCTCTACAGATTCCTTAAAATGTTCTCACATATCTTAATGTGGTTTGTAGGTACACATGGCATGGAAAGTTTTGGGAAACAAAGGCAATGTGGCTCTTGCACACCAACGTGCAATCACAGCATCACTGGATGTCTTTAAAAATAAATGCTTAGCCGAAACTGGTTTGGCTCAGTGGACAGAGCGTCAGCCTGCAGACTGAAGGGTCCCAGGTTCGATTTCAGTCAAGGGCATGTACCTGGGTTGCGGGCACATCCCCAGCAGGGAGTGTGCAGGAGGCAGCTGATCAAGGTTTCTCTCTCATCGATGTTTCTAACTCTCTATCTCTCTCCCTTCCTCTCTGTAAAAAAATCAATAAAATATATTTTAAAAATAATAAAAATAAATGCTTAAACTGAAATAATTTCTCTAACAACCTCTTTTCTTCAGCCTGAATATGAAAGTGTGTGTATTTATGAGTGTGTCCTAAGGATCTCCATAAACAAGGATTTCTAACGCAACATAAACGAGTAGTGACAAAACGGCGTATGAAGCAGATTGCCAGGGCTGTAGAACAATGAAGGTACAGAATACAGAAGAAACAGAGAAGTACAGCTTTCAACTGACATTAACATTTTAGCGTGAGATCATTTAAAACAGCACATTTCTATCTATTAATATCCCCATGGTTACGAAAGACAAGAATGTATTCCATACAGGTTATAAAAATCATATTTGTATATGTAATATTAGTACTGGCTGGGGATTGTGCACTGTAAAATAAAAAATGTAAGCATTTTACTCACTAATTACAACTTTGTAATTTTTGTAACTTTGTATTCTCAGATGTCAGGTACTTACCTGGAAATTGACATCTACTTGGTTGCTAAGAGATATGAGATCAGTTTGCACTTTTTTCTCTGTCTTTAGGAGAACTGCCCTCTTGGGTTTTGCTCAAAGTAGAGAAAGTTAACTGTTACCCAAGTGGGGATTTATATTACTTGTACTAAAAGAAAACCCCCAGGTTTCAGAAGAAAACTGAATTACTTTCAATTTGCACAATTTAGAACAAATATCTGGCTTTTCCCTAAGCATAATGATTTTCCATCTCACACAACTAAAACATAATAGCATTATTTTATAATCAAATTTTTAACAGATGAGTCTATGTTATGCATTTTATGACAAAAAATCTTATGAGAAATGAAGTCCTTCAGTCAATTTGCATCCCCAAAGTAAAGCTCAAACCCAACCTTTGAAAAGTATTTTCTGCACGTGTGCTTCTTTAAACAGCGGTGGGGACTAGACTAAACTTGGTCTATCTGGATTTTCTTGTATTTTGTCAAAGCATCAAAAAAAGCAAAATGCGGTTATAAATATGTACATCCTAACTGGTCATTAGTTTATCACAAATGTAAATACTGACTTGCCTAACCAAAGAGAATGTTCTCCTAAAGTAAGAGCAGCATTTCAATCAGCACATGTTTCCTAATGACACTGAGCATCCAGACTGTCTTCACATGCACATTTCATAACCTTTCAAGGTCGATCTTCTAAATCACATTTTAGAGAATTACGCTGAAAAAGCATTCCATCGCAGGAGCATTGTGTATTACTACAAGCCCAAGCGATTACATTTTTGACCCCCAGGTACTTATTACAAAAGCCCTGGATCATTTCTTCTGAATTCATGTCAACGCCTCCCTGGAGTAGATCGCAAAGGAGCACGAGGTAATGTATTTCTTTGTCTCCTGAGACGATGACCACTTGCCCAGTCCTCTTTTTGCTCAACTTCCTGCACACCGTCAACCCGCTGGCCCGTTGGTGAATCCTGGCGCCTTACATTCTGCTTTAGCATTATGTCAAAGCAGTGACCATCTCTGTCCAGAACCCATTAAGAAGACTCCTGTTACAAGCAAGGTCTCTGAAATGTAGCTGTACAACTATAACAGGGCTATCGAGTGCCCATCTTGAGGGGAGAAGATGAATTTATCCTGTTTTCTAGGCTTTTACCTATTTTCTAGACCCACACCTTTTCAAACAAGTTCTGCCATTCTGAGAGGAAGGAGATAGGGAAAACGTAACACCTGGAGTCATAAAATGTAATGACCTCAAGTAACATCCCAGAAAGAGGGAGGAAACCTGTTCCCAGAAGGAAAACAACAGGCAAAGGAGCGAAGCTGCATCTTTGAAGCAAGAGGAACTGAAACCCCTCCCGGGTGTTTCCAGTTAAGTTTTTGCAGCGGCAGCAGCAGCACGAACCTAATCAATATGCACATCCTCACTCTTCTAAAACCTCCTGCCCCCAAACAGAAACGGCCGGTCCCTCTCCATGGGCGGGGGGGGGGGGTTGAGGGGGGCGAGGAGCGCGGGGGAGGGGGGGGGGGGGTACGCGCAGAAAGCACACCCAAAGGAGGTGATTTCAGAGGCAAAACAGGTCTTTGTGGCTCCAGCATCCTCTTTTTAAGTCCCAGCTACCAGCCCGAAAGTCCGCGCAGGCACCAACCCTAGCTTCTAGCTAGCCCTCCTCTGGCCTGGGCCTGCCTGCCAGAGGTGCCTGGAGAGCCGGCCGCGCAGTTTTCCAACTCCACCCGGCCCGCCCGCCCCCCGCGGCCTCACCCCAAGGCCCTCGATTTCCAAGCCCTTGGTGGGAGCTCTCTGAGGAGGGACAAGTGATGCTTGGTGGCTCGGAGCAGACGTGCCTGGCTTCTCTGCTGGAATGAGTTGCTGGGGTTGGGGTGGGGGTGGTCACGGAGAGGAAGACTCTGGACTTGGGGCAGCTATGCCCTCGGTATTAGTGACCCTCACTCCCACCCCCACCCCTGACCCTCGCCTCAATGAAGAGAGGAGGCGGGAGAGCGGGCGGCGGCAGCTTTGCGGCCGGGATGAGATTGAGAGCGAGCCGGAGGCCGCCGCAGGTGCCCCAAAGGGACCGCACAGGTGGGCGCAGCCTGGGAAGGTCAGTGAGGCCAGAGCTGAGAGTTGGCGGGGCCCGGGGTGTGAGGGGGTCGGGGTGACCACGCGTGCTGGCCCGGCCGAGGGGCGCTCGGCGAGAGGGTCATCTCGACGACAGGGTTACCAGCCTCCAAGGAAACACGCACAGCCTCCCCCTTAGGCGGCTGGGCTGGAGGGGCTACCGGGGCTGCCAGACCGAGAAACTTGATGCAAAACACACAGGCTCCCCGCGCCAGGACGTATCCCCGCGCTCGCGGCCCTGCTCCAACGCCTCCCGGATCACCCACAGTCCTCCCCCCACCCCCCTGCACCCCGCAAAGCCCCAGCGAGCCCTCGGGTCCCCGCGGGTAATTACCTCTCCCGGAGGCGGAGTGGGGGGCGGCAGCAGCAGCAGACACTTTGAGCCCGACTTTCCGGCGTTCCTGGGGAGCGTGTGCGCGCCGAGCAGAGCCGTGACCTGCTATTTATAGAGCGGAGCCCGGCTCCCGGGGCTGCGAACCCGGAGGCTGCGGGCGGCGCGGGGCGCGGGGCGCGGGCCGCGGCTTCCAGAGGCTGCGAGTCTCCCGCCACTCCCTCGGGCTCCCGCTCTCGCCGCGCTCCCCGCTCGCTCCCCGCCCGCCCCGCCGCGCGCGCCCCAGAGAAGTTGTCACCGGCGCGGCCGCCTCTCCCGCGGCTCACACGCCCCCTGGCACAGTCGCTACTTTCTCCCCTACCCCCACCCGCCCGGTTCCCTTCCTCCCCGCTGCACGTTCCTAGCGGTCAATGTCACCGGCGGCCGAGGAGAGGCAGCTCGTCCCCCGCTCCCGATGGAGTGGAGTTGGCGCCCCAGCCGCCTGGCCGCAATGACCCAAACACGCTTCCTCCGTGCGCTGACCGCACTCCCCTGACCCTGTGCTAGGCCCTCCGCGTGCGGGGAAGGGGGCCCGGCCCGGGGTGGGAGAGCCCCGCTGCGGAGTGGCGGCGAGGGGTGACCCGAGACCCCGCTCTGCGGCCGGGTCGGGGAAAACCACGGGGTTCTGTGCCGGGCGGGAGGAGGGCACAGGCGGCGTTAGACCCGGGAGGGGGTTGAGGCCCGGGTGGAGGGGAGCGATGACCCCAGTTCCTCGGTCCTCTGCCTGCCACCACCCTGGGACACGTCTCCCAGCCGCTCCTTCTCCGCGGGGATAAGTCTGGAGGGAAAGACCTGGCGCCGGCTCAGCGCAGCCCACGGCCACCCACCGCCATCCCCAGGTCCCGGCTGCTGACTGGGGCCCAGCCAATCCCAACAAGTGTGTGCGCCTTTGGCAGCCCGAGTGCGTGGGACAAATTGCACCCTGCGTGTTTAGAGTGTCAGGAAAACGGGGTACGTAATCACACAGTCTGAATGGAGGCTCAAACTCCCCCACTTCCTCGCAAACAGCCCACAGAGGAAGGCAAGCAGCCTGATTATTCCCAGCTCTAGGGTGTGGGGCAAATGAGCGTCCCCATCTGCGCCTTACAGGTGCCACCTGGCGGTTCTCTTGGAGAGGTTTTAACTGGGCGGCTCAAAGATCATGCAGAGCGCCAGTCCACACAGGCACCCTCAGCCTTTCCCTCCCTAAGGGCTCCTGGAAATTCATATTTTAAATAAAGGGGTGATCTTGCTAGTATACACGGGCTACCTTTGCCAGGCAGAGAGACTGGAATCCCCAAATGAGGATGGTGAAGTCGATTTGGGTTAAGTCTGTATTGACAGTTACCCAAAATAGGAAGCTGTAGCTGTCCCCAGCTGTCACCCCTGCTGTCACTTCCTGGATCTAGGCATCCATTCCCTCCAAACATCTAACTGCTACCAGGTTAGAAGCTTTATCAATGAGGGCAGAGACTTTGGTGGTTTTTTGTTTGTTTGTTTTCCCCTCAGTCTTCCTCAGAGATTGGAACAATGCCTAACATGCTGTAGTTGCCATAAATGTTTATAGAACGAATTAACAAACACTATGGGCCGGTGACTGTGCTTGTCCCATTTTCTCCCCTAGTTCCTGAAGCCCTTCTTTTTCCTTCTCTTCGGGCTGTTTCTGCTGTGCTCAGCCACCATCGCGGGTGAGCTACATGGAGAGAAGGAGGGTGAGTGACAAACAGTCCCTGCAGGACTGTGGGCAGATGGCTCCAACTTGAGAAGCCCCTTGGGCAGTGTCTCCTCCATGGGGCAGGGCTGATACCCATTTTGGAAAAACACCCATAAAACTTGGGGCTTGAAACAATGGGTAAATCCTGTTTGTAGAAGTCTATCAAGATTATAGAACTTTCTCATTGGGCAAGACTTTCAGACGTTATATTTATTTTATTGATTTCAGAAAGGAAGGGAGATAGAGAAACATCAATGATGAGAGAGAATCACTGATCAGCTCCCTCCTGCACACCCACACTGGGTATTAAGCCCTCAACCAGGCATGTGCCCTAACCAGGAATTGAACCATGACCTCCTGGTTCATAGGTTGACACTCAACCACAGAGCCACGCTGGCTGGGCTGTTTCAGCCTTTTCTTAAAAATATAAGATTGAAAGAATATTAGAACATCACAGCCCTAGCTGGTTTGGCTCAGTGGATAGAGCCTCAGCTTGAGGACTAAAGAGTTCGATTCCAGTCAAGGGCACATGCCCGGGTTTCAGGCTGGATCCCCAGTAGGGGGTGTGCAGAAGGTAGCCAATCAATGATTCTCTCTCATCATTGATGTTTCTATCTCTCTCTCCCTCCCCCTTCCTCTCTGAAATCAATAAAAATATATTTTAAAATTAATTTTAAAAATTGTGGGTTTTTTTAAGAGAATATCACGGTGCCAGACCTTTGTCACTATATTGAAAAGTTGTTTAGCATATCTGTCCTCTTTGTGTGAGTGTGTGTGTGTGTGTGTGTGTGTGTGTGTGTGTGTTTATGAAGACTGCCACAGTGCTATAATAAGCCATTTCTTCTAAAAGACAGAGGTATAAAAGATACAGCTACTGTCCTAACACTCAACATGAGATACCCAGAAAACCCCCTTAAAATTAAAATCCAGACATCATGCTGATCAAGACCTTTTCTAGGGATGCTGAGGAAAATGTGATGTGCCTATGTGTATCATCTAGGAAGTTTAAATTTGGGAGGTGGTGGTGAATAAGAGGGAGGGAAGGATATGAATCAGATGCATGTACTGCATGGTATTTTAAAAATCCATCTATCACCTGGTGTTTACCTTTTTTAGTTATTTGGCAGAGTTTTCCTCGAATAAGCCTAGAGGATTCAGATGTTTCTATGGTTTATTAAACTCATTCAGCATCCATTTTTACAAACCTTAAGCTTTTAGTCATGTGTGCCCCCAGCACATAACTCCATTTGCTAAAGAAGGACAAAATATTTTTCATTTCCTTCTGAAATATCTTTGTAGGGCCAGAAGCCAAAGGTGATTCCCACTAGTTACCTTGCTGTCTAAAGCACTAAAATCAAGCCAGGATCTGCAGCACTGGCGTTGCACCCTCCTTGTTAGTGACATAGCTCATACTTTCTCATTGTAGAGTCATTGTTCCTGGAGAGTTTTACTTCAGGTGACAGTGCTATGGCATAAGGAGGACTCAATATTTTTATGATCCTTCACTACTAAAAATCTCTTCTAAAATATAGCACCAAGTATGACATAGGCACTTCTTTATTCCACAGTTGTTCGTTTATATTAACAGGAACTTTGTAGATCAAGTCATTGCTTTCACCCCAGTTTTTAAGAATTTAATATTGGAAAAATTAAGCTTTGATATGCATACCTGAAGATTACCACTTGCTTGTATATGTGTGTATTCATATGAATGGGAGATGTTCTTAGTAAACTGAAGAAAGAGGGGGGAATTATTGTATAGGTACCTACCTGGCTGTCCCTAGAATTCAAGAACAGGAATGCAGCTGGGTATCGGTGTCAACTTGAAAACAGGGACTTTATCTCTCCCCTTCCCCACTACAATCACTGCTCTGTCCTTTCTCTCTCCCACCTCTTGCCCTCACTCTCGCTCACTCCCATACAGACTGTCTGCTTCTCTGCTGTGCATTGAGTTGCATGGTTACTAACAGCACAGCTCTTGAACTTCATAATCTATGGGCCAGTTCCAAATTTTCAAAGGTGCCAGAGCTGTCGAACTTCTGTCCAGACAACCAGGGGATGGAAGTGAAGCTGTGTTCTCATAGCAGCTCCTGTCATAAGCAGGTGGGTAGTGGTGGTACACTGAGGCAGTGGGGGAGGGATAAAAATGCCCAGAATGTGGGGAGGAGGATAGGTCATTCCTGACCACTAGTGTCTCCTAATCCTTGTTCTGTGAATACCAGTACGAAAGGCAGAGGGGAAGGGAGGAGAAACCTAAGGAGCAATGATGTCTGTGTGTGTGAGCCCAGGTGCATGTTTAAATGAGGTCTGAGGTAGAATGCCCCTGGCTGAGGGTGGTGCCCTGAGATGTCTTGTCCCAGCCCAAGTAACTAGATGATTTTCTGATCTCTCAACATGGGACTGGATGAGCATGAAGAAGGAATCAAGTATTTCACAGACAGTTTATTTTAGCTTCATTTTTCATGGCAAACTAAATAAGAGATTTTTTTAAGGTAAGGAAATGAGGGTGATACCATTTATATTTATTGAAGATAAACATTCTGTTCTCATTTACATAATAGTTACATTTCTAAAATGTATATAAATTATATATTTGAAAGTGAATCATTTTCTAAAATAATAGGGTTGTGAATCTTAACATTTTTGTAGTCATCAACCCCTTTGAGAATTTGAAGAGAGTTATGGGCTCTCCCCAGAAAAAAATATACGAGCAGATGCACATATATTTATGGTAGGATAATATATATGACATATTTACCTCAGATCTGGAACTTCAACATCATGTTTCTTTTGTCTTCTCCAATCACCCCCACTTGAGCAAGTGGAACAAGGACTATAGATTCTTGAACAAAAGATTCAAAATGCTAAGTAGGTTAAAGCCAAAAATTTGGTGGGAGCAGAGGTGCCGGAGCATATGTGAACCCGGGGAACGGGTTCCCTCCTACCACTCCTGCCCAGAATGAGACATAAATGAACTATGGGTAAGAAGACAAAACCCTTAGAAGGACAGGAGAAAGTTGCAATGTCGGGAAGGATGTTGTATTTGTTTGCTAGGACTATCAGAACAAAATACCATAGACTGGCTGGCATGAACCAGAAATGTATTCCTCACAGTTCTAGAGACTGGATGTCCTTTATCTACAACTCAAAATTTGTCCCAGAGCTATTTGTCAACACCTGTGAAAACTAACACACTTCTGAAGAATCTGGCTAACGTCTGTGCCATGGAAGAAGAAATTTTTCCAGAGAGCTTGGAATGGGAACTCTCACAAACCCACTTCCTCTAACTCCCCATTTATCTTTCCAATTCTCTTTCCTAATCAATCTAGCAAGCATTCATTGAGCACCTACTATTTACCAGGAATTGTGCTGAAATCTGGGAAAAGGTGAAGGCAGCATTAACTTTATCTTCAGAGAGCACATCATTTAGAGTTGATTTTCCTAAACATATAATTTATTATTTAGTTACTACTCAATTTACTTCAACATTACATTTAATGAATGTCTAGAACGCACAAGATATAGGGGCGTGGCAACAGAGGGATATGCATGTAATTTAGTTGACGGAACTAGACAAGTATACAAACAGGTACAAAACAAAGAGAAATATTAAGGGATAGTGCCATGAAAATTAGGAGACAGGAGAAATCAAACTTAATGGGAAGGATCAGAAAAATATTCATGAAGGAAGTGACATTTTATATGTGAGGGATTTCAGGGGACATAATTGGCACAAATTCCACATGGAGGCATTTCAGCACAGAGACGAGTGAGATCTGCCTGGTGAAAACTCATCCTTCAGGGTCTGATTCAAACATCACCTACTCTGAGAAGACCTCTTTTGAGTCCTCTTTTGTGCTTCCCCAGTACTGTGAACCTGGCTGTTACACCACTTACTGTATTGGATCTGTTTACTCTTGTGTCTCCTTCTTTGGGTCACAAAATCCTCCTGAGCTTTACTTAGTTTTGTGTAATAGATGTGAAGGTTCCAGAAAAGTCTGAGAGCTTGGAGCCTAGGGAATTATACATTTACTTATTTTTAAATCAAATTATATATAACTTGTAGCTTTCATCACACTTGCTGAAAAATCTATTAGTCAGTTCTTGGGGTCCACTTTACCTCTTTTGGACATTCTGCTTGGATGGGGGTTGACTCAGTCCTGAGGCATCTTCTGACCCAGGATTTTCTCAGCACTCCTGTATTTCCTTCAAGGTCATCAGGAACTGTGGAGCCCCACATGGAACAAGAAGTTCATGGAAGTCATGGCCCACCCATCTAGATAGAACCTTCTTCTGCCAATGTTCTCTAAGATGTACCAAACTAAATGAGGAACTTCTCTGAGACATGCCATGTTTGGGGTTCTTTGGAAGGTATCTCAGTCTATCTACTCTCTCCCCATTGAAGACTAACCTCTAAGGAGGAAGAAGGACAATCACATCTATATTCCTATTCTTTTCTCATTTCCTGCCCTTTGTCCCCTCTCCACTCTCTACTTCCCTACCTCTCACCAAGACTCCTATAGCATATCCTCCTCGTTCTCTGTGGCACCTGTGCTTCCCCTTCTTGGGGAAATAATGCCAGAGAAGGTACAGGGAAAGAATTTGAGTTGCCACGAGGAGAAAATTTATCTAGGTTATTTCCAAAGTACAGTGGGGCCTTGACTTACGAGTTTAATTTGTTCCAAGACTGAGCTCGTTAAGGAGCTTGTTAACTCAAATTACTCTGTCAACTCAATGCAAAAAATCAGCCAAGAGAGCTGGTATCTCAAAAAACTCGTTAGTCGGGACACTCGTAAGTCAAGTCCCCACTGTATTATTATCCCATGTTACACAACAATGAGTGTGCGTGTGTGTGTGTGTGTGTGTGTGTGTGTGTGTAATTATTAACTTTGTGAAGACTTTTGAAATTCCAGAGAAACTTCTTATAATATACACTACAGCAGTGGTTGGCAAACTGCGGCTCGCAAGCCAGGTGCGGCTCTTTGGCCCCTTGAGTGTGGCCACGAAGTTTCAATCGCACTGTACGTGCGCGCCCCACGTGGTATTTTGTGGAAGAGCCACACTCAAGGGGCCGCAGTTTGCCGACCACTGCACTAGAGTATTGATTTCTACAACATATCCAGAAAAATATAAAGTTACAGATATTATTCTTTGTAAATAGAATATAAGCGTCTCACACAGAACGCATTGCAATGTTCTCTAAAGTGAAAGCTGAGAAATCATTATAGATAGCTCAAAAAGGTTCGTCCTTTGAAACACAGCACTTACGGGCAAATAGGATCATTTTAAACCTTAGGAAAAGGTTGAGAAAATTCATCATTGTGAAAAGACAACCATTTTATTTGGTCTAAAATGAAGTAACATTTTATAGGACTGAATTTCAGTTTCATGAAAGTTATAATGAAAAAAAATGAGTGACTCAGTTTATGCTTTCTTTAATAGAAAAATAAAAACCTCCCTGAGTTACCCTTTTCTGGTTTTGTAAGCAACAGCTCTGAGAATAGACTCCAGTGCTTTTTAAAAACCTTGATGGGAAGAGTACTCAGGGAGGAGGGGGGCCAGGGGACAGGTGAATGCCACTGTTTTAAACCTGTGAACATTTTTATCAAGTTCTCCAAATGTAGGATTAACTTGAACCATGTGGTCAGATTGATTTTTATTTGGGGGGGGAAAATGTACTCTGGGTGGGTTTTGTAGTGGTAAAGCCAAAAAGAATGCTTTTCTACAATGGGTTGTTCAAAATAATGAGGAAGCAAACAGCTCTACATAATAATGAAAACGGATGTCTTTGCTGGAGGCCCTGTTCAGTCTCTGAGGAGGACAGTGTTTCCTGGAGGCAGGTTTTAAATTAGGGGTTAGAAGTGATGAATGAGAGAGAAACTGGAGCTGTCTCCTGTTGGATCTCAAAAGCCTTTGGGGCAACTGAACTTGAGGCAGGGGGCCTGTTCAAAGGCATGTCTCTTTTAAGGATGCAAAATGCTCCTTGCATCATGTTGACAGACCAAGTAGCATCCCCTCTCCACCCATTGTGTCCGGATCCCAACATCCCAGCTACCCCACAGAAGTCACCTGTTTGGTTTTGCTTGTTCTTCCTTCATTGTCATTCCTTTCTGTGCCCACCACTCCTTTGTGAAGTGTAGTTAGACACAATAGCAGGATCTGAGCTGAGGCTAGGTGACGTTGTTCCCTCCCAGGGTGGGTCAGGAGGGGCGGCAACAGGGTGGAGAAGCCAGCCTGCAGCTGGAACCAGAAGATGATTGATTGAGGGGATTCAAAACAAATTGGTAGAACACATAAGCATTCTTTGGATCAAGAAAATACTGGACTTCCAAAAATCAAAAGAGATGCCAGCTCCAACTATTCCTAATTGTCTGTCACAAGGAAGTGTGGTCCCTGAAGGCTGAAAACACCACACACATTTGGTGGTTAGTTACAAGAAACAGAGATACAATGGGAAGACATGAAATACTAAACATCTGTGTGGTCGGCCTCGCTCAGCCGTGGGCCAACTACGGCCCGGGGCGTTTGAAATGAATAAAACCAAAAAAAAAAAAAAAAGACCGTACCCTTTTATGTAATGATGTTTACTTTGAATTTATACTAGTTCACACAAACACTCCATCCATGCTTTTGTTCCGGCCCTCCGGTCCAGTTTAAGAACCCAAAAGTTTGCCCACCCCTGGCCCTAGCTGGTGGGTTCCCTCTCTCGTTGCTCTCTGCCAAAGAAGCTGATGGCATTGCTGCTACCGGGGCCTGGTCACCTCATACAGGAGAGCTATGAGTGCAGGGATGAGGAAACTGGGGGGGACACTGCCTTTCAGAACCACAGTTTGGCTCTCCTCTGAATCCCTCCCTGTGATCATGAATACTTCTCAGCAACTTTCATTGTCTGTGCTTCTTTTTGGAGGTTCCCCTTTCTGCTCCTACCACTGACTGAACAATCTCCATTGTCCACAGTCCAGTTTGCAAAGGATAGCATAAAACTGACCGAGGCAATGAATCCCTCATATTAAGAGAGCCTCTTGCAGCAGGCTAGCTCATGTGTTGCCCGTCCACACATGGTTAGGCTAGCCTCAGACCAGGTGTCCCCGCTTCTCTAGTAAGTGTCAAGGATGGCCTAACAGGTTTCTAGAAGCAGAAAACTGTGAGTTGGAGAGTTCAGCTTGAGAGAGCTACTGGGCACCGGGCTAGAAAAGGTCGTCAATGAAACAAATGCACATTCTAATACATAAGAGAGTAGCATGTGGTGAAAACATACACACATCCAGTGAAATATGTTTCCTCTAAAGGTCACGACAACAAAGACAGAGGTTCAAGTACTTGTCAACACTTCAGACCACACTTACAGATGGGGTTAAACCAGGAAGTCAAATCTCTGACTGTTCAGGTCAAATTCCTGATGTGTGATTCATTGGTGAGCTTTGTCTTCCTACAATAAGGGAAGCACTGCCCAGTTTTTGTTCTGCTTTTCATCATAAAGCATGCAGTTGTGGCTTTTATTAGTTCCCAAAGAGAAGGCATACCATGTGAAATAGGAAACCACAGCCTGATGGTCCCTTGATAATCTATAATCCAGAGCAGCCACAGTTTATTTATACAATTATTGATGAAAGGCTAAATTTTTATTATGCACAAACCAATGTAAACTGTTCTTAAAAGGAATGAAGAAGACAAGTCATCTCTTCTTGCACAAGTATACAATTACATGGTTTTCAGCAATCTCTCAATGTTTCTTTGAAATTCCCTTGGAATGTAGCTATTTTTATATTACCTACTAGAGGCCTGGTGTTCGGATTCATGCACCAGTGGGGTCCCTCAGCCTGGCCTGTGCCCTCTCACAATCTGGGACCCCTTAGGGGATGTTGGACTGCCAGTTTCGGCCCGATCCCTGCAGGCCAGGCCGAGGGACCCCACCGGTGCACAAATCCATTCACTGGGCCTCTAATATGCATATAAGATCTTTGATTAATCGCTCCCATCCTCCTCCCTCCCTGCTTCCCTCTGAGATTTATCAGTCTATTCCATGTTTCCATGCCTGTGCATTGAGTGTCTGCCCCCTGGTGGTCAGTGCGGGTCATAGCTACTGATCGAATGGTTGAACAGTTGCTTAGGCTTTTATATATATAGATAGGTAGATTCTCTCCCCCTCAACCCCAGGAATCTGAAGAATAAAATTATAGTCAAATTTTGACTTGCTTCTATCTCATTGTCAGACAATGCCCCCTCATTAAAATGGCTCGCTGGTGCAAGAGGCAGGGACTGGCTACCAGCACACCCACATTTCCATCAAACTTTCTGAGCTACTCAAGTGAATGTGTTCCACTCAGACTCTCTGGCAATGGCACCCAAATCAACCTGATCTAAAATTATGCTTTTGTCCTTTTGGTCTGACACCCCAAGAATTCATTCCCACACATATTGCAGGTTTTTACCATCATGAATGAGTAAAATCGTGTGCTTCTTCTTGTTTAACCTTTTTCCCTCCAGCTTCAACTCTGTGTTTGCCTCCACACCAGTGTGCTGGGAACTGATTCCAGTTATGGCTCTAAAGGCCATGCTGTAGCATGGGGCACATGGAGGACTGGCACTTCCTGCTGCCTTCACTACCTCAGTGAAGCCATCACAGGGCCCCCTGGCAAGAAAGGAACAGCTTCATAGGAAATAAGCTTGCTTCTGCTTTCAAGGTAGAATTGGGGCTTTTAAGATATTCCTAGACATAGAAGTCTACCAAATGCCCTATTTCGGTTTTCCTGTTCCCTTTCTTTCCAATAAAAGATCCATTGTTCACTTAAGAGATGGAATGTCTATAGGTCGTCACTGCATTCCAATTCAGAGACGAAGAATCGGGCTCTGGTTCTGCCAACAGCTATAAGAGAGTCCTGCAGGCAGCCATGGAAGTTCCCTGATTCTCTGATCGTACCTTAAGCAAAACTTTTAAACAACATTTGATCATTTTTCCTTGAAGTTCTCTGGATCTGATAGAAAAATCCACCCAATATCCCCATCACAGTCCTTGAATTCCTTACTGTGACCATAAGTGATAGCCTTCTTATTCTAAACAACCCAGGTGATGATTTAAGTGAATAAATCAACAGGAGCTACCTGTGTCTATCTTTTTGATACTAGCAGAACCTTAACTATCTTCAGTTCAAACTAGTGAGCTAACCAATCATGGAATCTCATTACTTTTAGTCTGTTACTTGTGACCAATATAGCCAATAGGTACCTTGTGAAGGTTCAGTGATAGAGAGCAAAACCTACCCCAGATTGTGTGAGCAGGAAGGAATTTGTTTTCCGGGGTATTACATGGCTTACAATATTGTTTGTAAACTGAAGAGACTATGGCCTGATTTTCTAGGGGTGGTGGTGGGGGGAACCATAAGTCAAAACACACAAGTGCTGTTGCCCTGGCCTCAATCAGGAAGGTGCCCAATGAATCAAGGAGTCATGCTGACAACTGCTAGCTCAAGATCAAAGCACTTCCACTGCAATCCATGCCACCAAAAATCAGAGCTTTGTGCCATGTTTCCCTCCACTCTTCTTTCAATTCTGGATTTAAGTCTTACGTTAAAGTATCTAGTTGGCAGAACAAAAATCACATCCAGAAATATGAAAAATATCAATGTTAGGTCACCAGCTTCTGCAGTGCAGGAAGCCACACTGGAAAGAGGTGGGAATTGATTTTGAGCCAGCCAGTCTACACTGGCTATCACAGTCCTCTTCCAGGGTAGGGTAGGGTGAGAGTGTTCTGTGATGGAGCTTGGCTGCCTCCTGACATGATTTTCTGATGCCAACCTGCATGTATTGCCACAATGCTGTCCACTGACAGCCTAGATTGTCCATCTCCATCTATTAGACAAATATTATACAGCCAGGATTTTGTATTAAAACTCCTCCTCGATGTGAAATACTTTCCTAGAGTATTGTTACCTGCTTCTTTTTGTCATACTCTTTACATGCAGTTTGTTTCCTTATTGGGTTGACCTTTTCCAATCTCCACTGCTGTCTTCTTCATAGAGTTTGCTCTATGGAAGGATCCAAGACCCATCAATATAGCCAATCACAATGCAATCAACTTGGGACACATTGCATCAAATATCAATGTACATTGATAGAGACATTTTAATGTCATCAATCTAAATAGATTTCTATTCCAAATTTTCAAAGAGATCCATACTGTCTCTTACAAACTTCCTAACAATAATATTAATATTTACCAAGTTCTCATCTGCCAGGGCTGACCAGCAGCCTCTGAACGACAGATGAACAGATTACTCTGACAGTTTCACTGCGGGGAGCGGGCTAAGGGGCTTGCCTTGCTCAAGGGTCCAAGCAGCCTCAATTGCCTGCCTCCTTAGGCTTTTATTGGAATTTTTATCTTTAGGTACAATCAGTAGGTGAGTAATCTTGGGAGGACACGTGTTTACATTGTCCTCTAGGCAAGGGCATCCAGGAACTAAGCATAAGGATTCCAGTAAACAGCCGGGGGTCTGCACATGCACAGACTTGTTTGGAAAGGTCAAGGAATAATTAGGGGCGCTGTCTCTGACACTCCCCTAAATTTCCTCAAAGTCGGAATTCCAATAAACAGGGCAGGCAGCTTTCCACATGCTTCCCTTTTCTCAAAATGTCCTCCTTACAAACTTTCCAACCAAGTCTCATGCTTCCCCACACACATCTAGGAACTAAATAATATCTTGATTTTTCTTTTTAACTCAGGTACACATACAAGACAGTATAATTTTTCTGATTCAAATATTTCCTCTCATTCCCAAGAGAATATTAATTATCCTATCAGTCATCCTCTGTTAATCAGATTTACTCTAATTATCTCTTTTCTTTCAAAATCCTTGACTCTGGAGGCTTTATGTTTGAACTTAAGTTTGTTTGTTTAAAGAATGTAGTACAAAATAAGTAATGTAGCTCTTTCTGCACATAATTAGATTTCATTTTTCAATCAGTAAATCACATAAGGATCACATTTACCTCACTGCCCCACGACCTTTCTATACTCGTCATAGCAGAATCTAAAAGCTCTTGATAATGGTAGCTGTGACCACCTACATTGAATCTTCCTAACAGCTGGTCCATAACAGCATTTTATTCCTAATATTGTACACAGTTTACATCTAGTTGAATATACAATAGGGAGGAAGCTCTGTTTTACTTCTATTTGAGATTATTGTTGTATCGTTAACTTGTGCCACCAATAAATAGGCATTTTGTTCTAAAATAACCATTATATATTTTTTGAGATTAGGTATCCAGCATATAGTTCCAAGGTTTCTATCTTTGATGAGCTAGGAAATTGGTTTTGTGTAACTGTGTCTGACACGTCTGATTCTAAAAATAAATTCTGGATGGCTCCCAGGTTAGCTTTCTGAAATTACATAATTTTCACAAGTTATTAATATCATTCAGGATTTCTCTTTCCATACTGTTTTTAAAATGAACACATTGTCTCCCCCACATTCACCATGATCCCCAAGTCATTCTTTTTCTTTGAAAGAGGTCCTGACTAGGAGAGGTATTAACTGATTCTGTCTTTCTGACCAGCAGTAATAAAATAAAATAAAATGGGGGCTCTCACAAGCTTGACTCCCAAACCTGCCTGCCCCATGTATTTTCAAACCTTGAAAAACAGACGTTTCTATTTGTTCTGAATTCCCTTTTTAGGTGTTGACACACAGTCTTTTTCAATACAGAAGCAAAGGATATGGCGGACTCGATACTCCCAGTGTTTACATCCAGGTCTGCACATGGTTAACACAGCGTGCCACAGCAGGCAAAATCGATGGCTTCAGTTCTCTGCAGCCTGTCTTCCTGATCGATGGATTATTGCAGCTGGGCTAATTATGCAGCGATTTATATCGATTGTTTAGAGCAGCAGTGGTGAATCCTAGTGACTAAACTTGCCATTGTAAGATTTGCTTCTTCTTGGACTGTACAAACTCAAGATAATTCAAACACCTCGAGAATGTACATAGTAATTTGGAGAAGGCCCATAATCCCATGTGATCTAAACAAACCAGAAAGGGAATTGAGCTTTCTAAGCACGTACATGTGGCTTTAAAATGTGACTTAGAGACTAAGGTGGAAGTGACAAAATCTTTTCTTACCAATTTTCAATTATTATCCTATCTTTTTATCCTTTTAAAATAAAAGTAAGCACAGAAAATAGGGTGGTGAAGTTGGGGGGGGGCACGGGGATGGGCTAGAAGTGGTCAATGGGGGGAAAAGGGGGACATATGCAATACTTTCAACAATAAAGATTAGAAATAAAAATAAAATAAAATAAATAAAAGTAAGTGCAGAGATTATCCATGCACTGGATTTTATATATGAGCAAGCTGGGTCAGCCGATATCATTGTGCTTATAGAGTTGACTTAATATCAAATAAACCTTAAGCCACTTTTTTCACATTTAGAAAATGAAGACCCAAGGCTCTAATTATTTACATATAAGAGTCAATTTTTGAATGATTTCTCTGTTTTTGAAGAAGCTGTCCTTTTCATTGCAGGAGGAAAATTTTCACACATGAGGGTAGTGTGCTTTACAACTATAGTTCATAGTGACTGTACTGTGGTCATATAGTTGTGTGTGTGTGTGTGTGTGTGTGTGTGTGTGTGTGTGTGTGTCTGCATACAAATTGCTAACTAAAGCCACTGAAGTTTTAAGCCACCAATAGTTTTTTAGATGGAAAACATGATAAAGGACTATTGACTGGCAAGTTGTAGGTGACTGCAGTTGCTCTTGAATTATTGAAAATAGGCAATGCTCCACTTGCTCTTTACTTAAAATAAATGAAGTTCTTCTGACTCATGAAACCTGCAATAAAAAAATCAAAATCTTTTATTGCCATCTCAGGAGCAATGTCTCTCAAAAGACACTGTGCCCGATGCCTTAACTGAGCAAAACAAGGGATAGCAATTTATTATTATTATTATTATTTTAAATATATTTTTTATTGATTTCAGAGAGGAAGGGAGATAGAGAGATAGAAACATCAATAATGAGAGAGTATCATTGATTGGCTGCCTCCTCCACACCCCCTACTGGGGGGCAGGATCAAGCCCACAACCCGGGCATATGCCCTTGGCTGGAATCAAACCTGAGATAGGCCGACGCTCTATCCACTGAGCCAAACTGGTTAGGGCAGGGATAGTAATTTTTAATCAAAGCATACAAGGCTTTCTAAAAACATTGTAACTTTGGGACATTAACACATTAAGCGCCCAGCCTGTTTTCTCTTCCGAACGGAAAGTATAGTGTCAGTCACCGGTGACTGACTGGGCGCTTAACATGTTAAAAAGCCTGTTCACTAACAAGACACTAAAACAAAAGAAACCTAAGTGAAAATGTCAATTTAAATATTTCAAAGGAATTCATGTAATGATGTATAAATGAAAGAAAATGAGTTGCATGTCTTTTTTAAGAAAAAAATTATTTAAATATATCTAATTTCTTGTACATTCTTTATTTCTGTTATATTTACCTAAATATGTGAATGTGAAGTTTTTCTTTTTACATAATTGAAACTGCTACTGGAACAAAATATGGTTTGCTTAAGTAATATAAGGTCTAAGTGAGAAATTTTGATGACAATAATAGAACAGGTATTTCATAAACAAGGAAAAATAAGGTATTTTTACTCATTGAGTCACCACTGGGACTGGGAATTTCAGGATGATCTACCAGGTAAGCAAAAGTACAGTTCACCACTGAATTATTCTGCGGTACTTTCAAAATATTTTTTCTAATTACAGAAGTATTAACACTCATTTAGAAAATTCAGGAAAGTATTTCTCAATTAAAAATGTCTATCATAACCTACCCAGAGATATTTACTATGAATATTGTCATGGATTTTATTCCAATATTAAGTGGTCAAGAGCATGGGATATAGAGTTATTTCAAATTGCTACTCTACCACTTACACACTTTGAGAATTTGCACAAGTAATTTTACTGCTTTGTGATTCAGTTTCTATAATCTATATCAATAAAATGGGCATAATAATAGACATAATTCATGAAGTCATTGAGAAGTTTAATTGAGGCAATACATATAAAGTGCTTAGGAAAAGTTCTTGGTACATGGAAAGAGTATTATATGTAATAGTTTTAATTATTATAGTTAAGGTTTTCCCTTTTATATATTTTCTTTTGTTTATTAAAAACAGATTCATAAATCTTCTGGAAAATATGAACAAAAATTTTAAAATAAAATTACACATGTTACATTATCAGATATAACCACTGTTAATATTGGGGTTTAAAATTTTAAAACTATCTCTGACCATATGATAGACCCCAAATACTTGGGGCAGGACTGAGGATCAGCCATAGTTATTTGCTCCGCCCTGTTGATTCCCTGAGACCTCGCCCCACCCAAGCTGTGTGCAGAGGCTTTTGCATATGAATGACCTGGCCCTTTGCAATCTAAAATTACCTAACAAACTGCAGCTGGGTCAGAGAGACCCAGAGCATCCAAAAGAAGGCCCAAGGCCCCACAGCAGCTTGCATTGCTTCACAGCTGGGCCTCATCTGGGCACTTCCAAACCCCAAACAAAGAAGAGGAATCTGCAGATCTCTCCGTACCTCCTACTGGGTAGCCTCAGGCAGAGGCTAAATTAGCACCTCCTTAGAGATCCAAGAGCCAGTGTACCCAGTGGTCAGAGTGGGACCATCCAGATTACAACTCCTCAGATCCATAAGGGACACACTCAGGGGGCAGACTCAGTGAGCACCAAAGCCCCACTGAAGCAAGTCTTGCCCCATAAGGGTGTCTTCAGCACAGAAGTTCTCCCACCGTAGACACAGCTGATTCTCACAGCCAATTGACCTGGAGGTCAATTCCTCCCAGTGATACCTACAACAATCAAAGCTTAACTACAACAAGACTATGCACAAAGCCCACAAAGGGGTACACCAAGAGTGTCCACCTCAGGGAATTAGGGAGGCTGAGCCACTGGGCCCTATAGGGCACCTCGCACAGAAAGCCACTCTATCAACACAGGGAAGCAGCCAAAATGAGGAGACAAAAAAACAGGTCACAAATGACAGAAATGGAGGAAAACAAACTACTGGATATAGAGTTCAAAACCACGGTTTTAAGGTTACTCAAGAATCTTCTAGAAACCACCAGATAAATTTAGTGAGACCCTGCATAAATCTAATGAGACCCTCGAGGATATGAAAAAGGACCAACTAGAAATTAAGTATACACTGACTGAAATAAAGAATAATATACAGAGATCCAACAGCAGACAAGAGGATCCCAAGAACCACCTCAAAGATTTGAAATACGAAGAAGCAAAAAACCAACCAGAAAAACAAAAAGAAAAAAGAATCCAAAATATGAAGATAGTGTAAGGAGCCTCTGGGACAACTACAAGCCTACCAATATCCAAATTATGAGGGTGCCAGAAGAAGAGAGAGAGCAAGATATTGAAAACCTATTTGAAGAAATAGTGACAGAAAATTTCCCCTACCTGGTGAAAGAAATGGACTTACAGGTCCAGGAAGCGCGGAGAACCCCAAACAAAAGGAATCCAAAGAGGACCACACCAAGACACATCATAATTAAAATGCCAAGAGCAAAAGACAAAGAGAGAATCTTAAAAACAGCAAGAGAAAGAAACTCAGTTACCTACAAGGGAGTACCCATACACTTGTCAGCTGATTTCTCAACAGAAACTATGCAGGCCAGAGGGAGTGGCAAGAAATATTCAAAGTGATGAATACCAAGAACCTACAACCAAGATTACTTTATCCAGCAAAGCTATCATTCAGAATTGAAGGTCAGATAAAGAGCTTCACAGATAAGAAAAAGCTAAAGGAGTTCATCACCACCAAACCAGCATTATATGAAATGCTGAAAGGTATCCTTTAAGAAGAGGAAGAAGAAGAAAAAGGTAAAGATAAAAATTTTATGAACAACAAATACATATCTATCAACAAGTGAATCTAAAAATCAAGTGAATAAATAATCTGATGAACCGAATAAACTGGTGAATATAATAGAATCAGGGGCATAGAAAGGGAGTGGACTGACAATTCTCGGGGGGGGGGGGGGGGGAGGTGAAGTGGGTGCGGGAAGAGACTGGAAAAAAACCGTACACCTATGGATGAGGACAGTGCGGGGGGGGGGGGGGGAGGTAAGGGCAGAGGGTGTGGTGGGAACCAGGTAGAGGGGAGCTCTGGGGGGGAAAAAGAGGAACAACTGTAATAATCTGAACAATAAAGATTTAATATTTTAAAAAGTCAGACAAAAAGGACCACACATTATATACCTTTTTTTTTTTTAATGTTCAGAAAAGTCAAATCTATACAAACAGAAATTAGATTAGTTGTTGCTGAGAGTGGGATGTGTGGATAGAAATGAAGATTAGCAGTAAATGGATATTGGAAACAAATGGAGGGCCATAAGAGAGATTATCAGGGTGATAGAAATTTATAGAACTGATTTATGGTGGTGGTTGCACAACTTGGCAAATTTAATAAAAAGTCATTGGATTGTATGCTTTAAATAGGTGAATCACATGATCTTCAGCAATGTATTTCTATATCAAAAACTGTGTGGTCTACATAGTACATACACAGAACCGTCTTTGGAGTTTTTCAAAGTCACTTATTTCTAAACCACTCAGTGTCAACCTTATAGGTAAAACATAAAAATCTACATTTCCAGCAAGGTCCCGTGCTAATAGTATTTAATCAATTCTTAATCACATTATATCTGAGAATCACTGTGCTAAAAGTAAATGGTATCACTGGTCAGAACAAAGTAAAGATCTAGACAGCGGAAGGTTAGTGAAACAAGTGTGCACAATTTAGAAAGTAGAACTCCTTAAGGAAGAATGGTTTGAGCTGATATCTGAAATATAAGTAGAAGAGAAAATTAGGGGAGGAGGGTATTTCAGGTCCACCAGCAGCTGGAACATGATAATTAGCTGTATTTTAGGAAGGTTCTATTAATGTTCTAGTTGCTGAGGGTATAATCTGCCCTGGGCCCACATCTATCTTCTGCAAATAAAGAATGATTTTGGCCTCAATGGTTAGAGTGCCGACCCATGCACTGAAGGGTCTTGGCTTCTATTCTATATCATTGAAAAAAGAGTATAGGAACATTTCTGGTAAACACATGAATATGAAATGTTAGGGCAGACAGATCTCAATTCAGTTATTTTGTTGTTAATTTCTGATCTTTCTCATAGCACAGAGATATTTTCCATATATTGTTGAAGATAACATTACAGAATAATAAACTGTGCAAGAAATCTTTGTCATAAGTACCAATTAATCCACCAAAACAAGTTAAAATAGCTTTGCAAACTGTTATGATTGCTAAAAAGATGCAGAAGAATCTCTTGGTAAATGTTTCATTTATGTTTGATACATTCTTTTAGAAAATATGCTAAGAAGGGAACAAAATTATGATAAAAATTGGCATGTGTTTCTTCATATGATAGATAATATTGAATGATTAGCACTTATTTATGAATATAGTATCCAATAAATCTTTAATGACTTTTTTATCTGTGAGAAAAACAAAATGAACATAGCAATCTCAGCTGGCCAGAAATCTATAACTACTAAGAATAAGATAGCAATTCCTGGAATTAAACCTAGCCTGATGATTCTTAGGCAGAGTCTTCTTTTTAAAAGTTGTGGACCGAATTTAGACACAATCTTATCAGTATCTTGCACTACCTCTTTTAACCCAAAGCATCCTGACGTTGTAGGAAATTTTCTGGCTATTTTTTATGTAGAAAGGAAACTCCTCATACAACCCTGCACTAACATTTACAATGCTGCACGGTATTACTCACTATGAGAGATGATGGAAGATTTCCTTCTACGTGGAGCATCAAGGCAGGTCATAAAATAGGACTTTGTGTAAAATGTGTCATTTGATGGTTCCTGAAATAGAAACTTTTAAGCAACACCAAATCACACGTTGACTAGATGCTGTTGGCTTCCCTCTAGTTCCTCGCTCATGTGGGAACCAGTTGTGACATGCCCCTTCTTGGCTCTGAATCATGCATCACTTCCAGTCATTCACATGAAACACAGTAACAACAGAGAATACACTTGGTGAGTTTGTTTTAAAAGGTGTTTAAGGCCTTTATCCAGGATAAAGATTACTGCCCACTCTAGGGATACACATGAAGCCCAGCTGCCTGATCTCTTTCTCAGGCAGCACAAACCTACATAAAGTCTTCCTGTAATATTAAGACAAGCTAATTTACAAAAGAAACAGCTCAACTTTACACGCAATAAAACCATCTGGCAAAAGCCACCTGTTACTTCCATAACTTCCTACATCCATTCTCTTGGGTGTGTTTTTTATGTACAGTGACAAAGAAATAATAAATCTATTAACACGCATTAAATTACCCGGCAAAACCTCACTTCCCAATCAAAGCACTTCTAAATCCATGATTCCCTCAAGACTAAACATATTCTTGCTCATATTGGATCAGTTCGAAGCAAGATGTCTTCTTCAGTAATAAATCAACCAGAATGAACAAGTTGACCAAAACCAACTTGAAGACAGGTACATCTGCTCAATCGTGGAGAGGCACATCAGCTCTGGCAACTTAAAAGGCTGCAGAACAGTGCTTCTCAGATTTTAATGTGCTTACAAATCACGTGGGGTCTTGTTAAAATGCAGATTCTGATTCAAGAAGTCTGGAGTAGCATCTGAAATTCTATGTCTAACAAGCTCCCAAGTGACAGCGAGGCTGCTAGTCTGTGGACCACACCGAGGAGCAAAGCAGTTGAGCTCCTGAGCGAGGGAAGCATAGCTGTATGCATGAAATCGTTCAGTTCTAGAATGCTTTCGTTTTTTCAATAGCTTATATGTAATCAGTTTAGGAGCAACAATATCACTAAGGAGTTGGAGACTTTAGGGGGAAAATGGTAGGGGGGATTTATACGGCTAAATATTATTATTCCCCAGGGCAGAGCTTTTAAACCACAAGCTCATTTGTTGTAATGTACCCTGCGAATCACACAAGGACGCCTCAAGAAGTCGAATTAAGGAGTCACATTTATTGCAAATCCGGGACTATGAGGGGGCATTTCGCTTTCTCAAATCTCGCAGTGATAAGATGGCCGCAACACCAGATTTATATAGGCAAAAATCACAAAGGTATCGATTACATCTTTGGGTTTGGAATGAGAAACCTGGTTTGTACAAGTTACAGAAGCGAAATTGAGCCGATTAGTTATCTACCCAGATTAATTATAGTTTTGGGTCTTTGGACCACTGAGTTGACACAAACACATTATCTAGAGCCCTCGGGTCTTGGGACCACTGAGTCAACAGAAACATGTTATCTGGAGCCACTGAAGCAATTTAGGATAATTGTGCTGTCCTGGTGCCCAGGTACAGAAGAATGTGCTTTCTAAAACCAGTATGACCACAACCAATGGGGTATTGAAATTACAATCAATAGGGTATTCAATCGAATACAATTCAGAAAATCAAAATAACTTTTCTATTATTTTAGCAAGCAAATAATGACAGAAGCCAAATCAGCAGGGTTAAATATTAAACAGAAATTCCCACCAAGCATGGTTGCCACCATGCTTCATTTCCTTTGTTCATATCTTGTCCACCAGCAAATCTTACCTTCAAAATATATTCCCCTAATATATATGTGTGTATATATATATATCTCCCTAATTTTACTACTTTTTACAACCCTATTGCCAGCACCTGGTCCAAGCCAGCATCATTTGCTCCTGAATTATTTCAGTAGCTGCCTCTTGATCTCCCAGTTTTGCCCCTACCATCTTTTCCCACACAGCAACCAGAATCACCTTGTTTGTTCAGATCATGCCACTCCTCAAAACCCTACAGCAGGGGTCCTCAAACTTTTTAAACAGGGGGCCAGTTCACTGTCCCTCAGACCATTGGAGGGCCAGACTATAGTTAAAAAAAAAAAAAACTATGAACAAATTTCTATGCACACTGCACATATTTTATTTTGAAGTAAAAAACCAAAATGGGAACAAATACAATATTTAAAATGAAGAACAAGTAAAGTTAAATCAACAAACTTACCAGTATTACAATGGGAACTATGGGCCTGCTTTTGGCTAATGAGATGGTCAATGTCCGGGTCCATATTTGTCACTGCTAGTCGAAACAAGTGATGCAAGTGTGCATCCGTTAGTCTAGATCTGGTTGGAGATTTCTGATGTTTCATTCTGGAAAAAGGCTCTCCTAACTTCAAAAAAAAGGCTCTCCTAACTTCAAAAAAAAAGGCCCTACTAACTGCAAAATAAAAAAAAAATAGACCTAACTTCAAAAAAAAAAAATCCTAACTTGTTCTTACCTCGGTCCTCAGGCGGCAGCAGGCTCTGCACAGGCAAGCTTGTGACTCGTCTGATCACACCCGAGACTGAGAGGAGGAGTCGAGAGACAGAGAGAAGAAGGGGAGTCGGAGAGTGTGGTGCACATTCCACACATGTGCACTGCGGGCCCGGGACGAGTTGGCTGCTAAGCAACAGGCAGCAGTGGCAAAAACACCTGGCGGGCCGGATAAATGTTTTTGGCAGGCGGCATGTGGCCTGCGGGCCATAGTTTGAGGACCCCTGACCTACAGTTTCTTCCTATTTCACACAGACTAAACGTCAAAATCCTTCCAATGGCCCACAACCATTTGGATAAAATGTGGTCTACCCTGGAAAGAAACCTATGATTTTAGTATTTAAAGTACTTTTCTAAAGTTTATCTCATATCAAAAGACAGAACTATTCAGCAAAAAATCAAAGATATCTTTTTTATTTATATTTTCAGAATGGCAGTATCAGAACAATTGAATAGAAATGGATTTATTCTCTTTTAGAAATACCTTTTAAAAATCCTAGTTTGGTAACCTTTTTAAACTTTAAAGGATATTGTGAGTCCATTTACATAGGCTCACAGAATCTCTTCCTTATTTAGGCATCATCAGAGTTGCCAGGTAATTAGCCAGAACAGAGATTTAAAGAAAGGGAAAAAGCCTATTTCAGCTGATAGAGTTCAAAAGCATTACTTAAGTCAATCTCAACAAAAATATTTTGTGTGCTATTCATTTCCTCTTATTATGTTTCAACATCAAATAACACTTTTCATCATTGCTAACCTACAAGTATTCACTAATTACCTCATACTAAACAAAACTTTTTTTAATTTTTAAAGTTATCTTTACAATTGAAAGTATTACAGATGTCCCCTTTTTTTCCTCCATTGACCCCCTCCACGCTGCTCCCGCCCCCACCCCCACCCCCAGGCTTTCACTACACTATTGTCTGTGTCCTTGGGTTATGCATATAAATTCTTTGGTTAACCTCTCCCCACCCCCACCCCTATCCGGCCTTCCCTCTGAGATTCATTAGTCTGTTCCATGCTTCTATGTTGCTGGATTTATTTTGTTTATTAGATTCCACATATGAGTGAGATCATGTGATATTTGTCTTTCTCTGACTGGCTTATTTTGCTTAGCATAATACTCTCCAAGTCTCTCCATGCTGTCTCAAATGGTAAGAGATCCTTCTTCACAGCTACATAGTATCCCATTGTGTAAATGTACCACAACTTTTTTACCCACTCATCTACTGATGTGCACTTGGACTGTTTCCAGATCTTAGCTATTGCTATGAACAGAGGGGTGCATATATTCTTTCTGATTGGTGTTTCAGGATTCTTAGGATATTTTCCTAGAAGTGGGAAATAATCTTATTTTCTACTCTGACCTTAGACTGGATTGAGTGTATATGTCTGAGTACATTTATGTAAGTTAGAGACAGTAATAAAGAGAAAGAGACAAAAATAATAATAATCCAGAGAAAAAGAAAGTGGTAGACTAGACTAGACTGGTCTTTGTATATGAGAGATAGTCAGCCACAGAAAGGCCAACTGGGGGCTAAGACAGAGCTAACCAGAGGAATAATGGTATTTCTCTATCCAATACATCTAGGTTTATTATAATTCAATTATTTATAAAATAAAATATTCTATTTTTAAGATATAAAAAATCTTAGGCAAATAAAAATCAGATTCCAGGGCAGCAGATAGTCTTCTATGTCAAACTTTTAGACATAAAGGCAAAAGAATCAACTAATTTTTAAGGGAGAAAATTAGGCTGGCCTTAAAATTATTCAGAGCAATGTTAATTCTAGAATATAGGGAAATTTTCAACAAAGATATTGTAGGAATAATGTGTAACACTACGGATTTTATACAGCAAACAAATTCAAACATAAAGAGTTTGAGAAATACAGTATCCATGAGCAATTTCTGAAAACACTATGATGATAAAATCCAACCAAACCAGTGATGAATGGAGAAGCCAGTGAAAATGCCTGGATAAGAACATTGAATTCATGGAATTACATAGCATTAAACAGGCATGGTAGGCAATTTATAAAAATAAACAGTACAATAGAAAATGAACTGTCATGAATTTGTGTTATATATATCACCAAAACTAATAAGAAAAAATAGGACACAAGGAAAACAGAAACAAACTAATTTTCCCATACCATGAGAAATCAAGGAGACAAAGTCAAATTATGAAGAATCTAAACAACAATAAATAAGTTAGCTCTAATAGATTATTCAACAGTATCTGAGAAGTCCACACTCTCTTCTCAAATGCCCAAGGAAATTTATAGAACTGCACACATACTGAACCACAGAGAAAAAACATCAGATCATGTGTTAAAACTAAGATTTGGATTAAGTAGATGGGGAGTGGAGCTGGAGATTCGGCATTACTATGCAGATTCCAGATGAGAGCAATGCTGCTGGCTGAAGGACCAACTTTGACTAGTAAAGTCTTAAACAACCCTGAGTCAGGAGAAAAATAAAACCAATATTACAGCATATATCACAGAAGAATTATGAGCTCAAATCTATTCAAATAAATATGAATACTTGGATGTAATAGCTATGTTTCTAGGAAATATATAAGGAACAAAAAGGATTCCAAAAGGAGATAAATATAAATAGATAATTACCATGGATAAAATTATTGTTAATGGCCTTTTACAAATATTGCCTTTTTAAATGAACTATCCCTTTATATCATTTTCAGATTTTATAATCTGGTTTTAGGAATTTTTCCCCTTTATTAAAAAACTTGATATATACACATGATTTCACACATCTGTGGAATATAATGAACAGCATAAACTGATGAACAAAAATAGATACAGAGACACAGAAGCATCCAACAGACCGACAAACCTCAGAGGGAAGGCGGGGGGTGGGGGGTTTGAGATCAATCAAAGGACTTGTATGCATGCATATAAGCATCACCAATGGACACAGACAGTAGGGGGCAAGGGCATGTACTGGGGGCGGGCATGGGTGTGGAGAGGTCAATGGGGGGAAAGGAGACACATGTAATACTTTCAACAATAAAGAATTGAAATTTTAAAAATTGATATATAATTCACAAATCATAAAATTCACCTTTTTTAAGTGTTCAGTGATTTCATTATATTTTTTAAATTGTGCAATCATCATTACATCTAATTCCAGATAGATATATAATTCCAAATTTTCATCAATCTAAGAAAGAAATTCTGTTCATTAGCAGTCATTCCCCATTGTCCCCTAGTTTTAGTTCCTGGCAACACTAGCTTACTTTCTATCTCTATGGATTTCCCCATTGTGAACATGAAATATTAATGGAATCATACATTATATGGTAATTTATGTCTGCCTTATTTCACAGAGAATAATGTTTTGGAGCTTTATCGATGTTGTGGCATGTATCATAAGTTCATTCCAGTGTTTCCCTTAAGATCAGGAACAATACAAGGAGATCTGCTTTCACCACTCTTACTCAACATAGTGCTGAAGTCCTAGCCACAGTGATCAGACAAGAGAAATAAAAGGCATCCAAATTGAAAAGGAGAAAGTAAAACTGTAATTAGTCTCATATGACATAATATTATGTATAGAAAACCCTAAAGACTCCACCAAAAAATTACTAGTTCTAATAGATGAATTTGGCAAAGTAGCAGGATATAAAATTAATATCCAAAAATTGGTGGCATTTTTACACACCAATAATAAAATCTTAGAAAGAGAAACTAAGAAAACAATACCATTTACTATTGCAATAAAAAAAAAGATATCTAGGAATAAATTTAACCAAGGAGGTAAAAGACCTGTACTTGGAAAACTATAAGGCATTGAAGAAAGAGATAAAGGAAGATGCAAACAAGTAGAAGCATATATCATTTTCATGGGTTGGAAGATTTAACATCATTAAAAAGTCCATAGTAATCAAAGCAATCTATAGATTCAGTGCAATTCCTATTAAAATACCAATGGCACCCAGTAAGTGTGGCTCAGAGGTTGAGCTTTGACCTATGAACCAGGAGGTCTAGGTTCAATTTCCAGTCAGGGCACATGCCCAGATTTCAGGCTTAATCCCCAGTAGCAGGTGTGCAGGAGGCAGCCAATCAATGGTTCTCTGTCATCATTGATGTTTCTATCTCTCCCTCTCCCTTCCTCTCTGAAATCAACAAAATACATTTAAAAAAAATACGAATGGCATATTTCACAGATCTAGAACAAATATTCCAAAAATTCATATGGAATCAAAAAAGACCCTGAATAGCCTCAGCAATCTTGAGAAAGAAAAAGTTGGAGGGATTGCAATACCAGTTATCATTTCCTATATTTCCACATGCATTTTCTATTTGATACTTGTGGGCTATTTATATACCAGTAATTTACTTTTTTAATTATAGAGGTTTTAGTTTTTTACATTTTAATATATGAATAGCTAGTCCCACATCTTCCATCACTTTTCAATTTGGATAGCTTAGACAACCAAATACATAGTTTCAATCAGCTGGATATTTTTTATGTTGTTGTTACTATTGTTCTGTTTTTATTTGATTTGTTTCCAAAAGGAACACTCTCAATTAACTTTCAAAATCAGATTCTCTGGCTACCCCAGATAACCATTACTTAAATCATGATTGAGTAGAGATCCCTTTAGAGACACTCTTGAGATGATGCTATAGTTCACAGTGCCTCATTCAGGAAGCCCACAGCACTAGGAAGATGATTTACACATTGATAGATTGTATTGTTTGTTTTAAAATACTGAACTGATATGGTATTTTAATATTAGAAGTGGAACTAATTATTTAATTCAAGTTAAATGGTCTGAATATAATACTATTACTATCCAAAATCCATCTAATTCACCCCTCTGAAATGCCTTGGCCGAAATTAAACCTGATTTTGCTTTCGAGGAAAAAAAAAAAAAAAACTCACATGGGAGTGTATTATTTGTAGAATTTTAAAAAGTTGCATAATTTAAAGTAAAAAAAAAACAAAACAACTATTTGTCAACTTGTTTTAAGGTCATTGAATCCAACTTTTCCATCTTATAGAAACCAAGGTCCAGAATATTTTATAGCATATATAAGTTTACATGACTAAGCCAGTTTCATTTGATTCCAAATTAAGACTTCGTCCTGTTCTCTCTGGTACAGTTTGTGCTTTATATTGCAGGCTCTTGTTCACTGTCTGAATACTAGTCTCCTAAGAATGAGAGTCCACACCTAAATGTAGAGTTCAAGCCAGCACTCATACACCTATGAACCAAATGGAGCATGCCACGCCCAGCTAAGTAAAGATACTAGATGGAAAGCTTTCCATTCTTCACTGTTTATTTGTAGTCATATGCATTTCTGATATGACTTTACATATCCAAAAAGTACAAATTCACATTTTTTTTCTTTATATGAATCTAACTACAGCATTCTCCATTCATTGGAAGACTCAATTATTTAATAATTAACCTTGGCATCTGCTCCATAACCTTTCCTACAATGAAATGTGCAGGGATTACTGTTTAATTAGATCCTATAATTAAAACAAATAAAAAATAAGCCAAGAATCCTAGAGTCAGCAAAGCTGTGATTTGTTTGTGCTTTTTTCCTCAAAATACTCCATTGTTTTTTCAAAATACTGTTCAAGAATAGCTTTTGAAAAGCTATAATACATTTCTGAAGTATAGAAAGGTCACTCATAAAAAAAAAAAGAACAGAAAAAATGGCACATAAACCAAAATACAAATCAGGATGGCTTTCTTAGACAAGGAGCTATTATTACAGATTTGAGTATGGTGGCAAGAGCCACAAAGGAAAACAGGAACCACCCCAGTTGTCATGGGTACACTGTCCCTCACTTGGTGCCTTCATTTTTACCTTTTATACTCTGGTTATTATATAATGATCTCTTGTTCCAGTATTTTTTCTAAGACCACCATATATTTCTTTTGCCTTTCTTTCACATAAATTATCTTCTCAAAGATGCTGCTTTCATTCTGCTCACTGCACATACTTCAGAAACCTCTTTGTTTTTTCTAACAAAGCCATTGGTTAATGTTCAACTTTTAAATGTAGCCATATATATGTATATAAGTCAAAGCACTCCAGTTTTTCATATTTCCCATACTTATCAGCTTCTTTTAGAACTGCTTAAGCTCTGCTACCAATTTGCGTAAGTCTTAAAAACTGCCAGTTAATCCATGAGAATTTATTTTATTTCTTTAAGAGAGTAGAGTAGCAGTCCACATTTTAATGAAATGGAAATAAAGGCTCTTTCCCTCACCATTGAGCAACAAGAAGTTTGCTTGGCTGGTGAAGTTTCTGATTTTACTGTTATCCAGTGTAACTGCATGAATTGGCACTCACTATTTCAATATTAAAAATCAGGTAAAATGAAAAAAGTCAGCTTATGAAAGCTCCAGAAAGCGAGATAACATGAAAGCTATGTTTCTGTAGTTGATAGAAGATATTTATCTTTAAGTTTGAATCTTTTAACTCATAGAGCTTGAATATAGTAAGTACTTCTCATATTGAGTGATGAGGCAGAAGGATTATATTAAGATTTGACTATTATAACAGATCTGCAATGCTTGAGCAGAGCCTTTGTTGAGCATCTACTTTTAAAAACAACCATTAATGGGGCACAATCTTATACATTTTCTCAGTCTGAACTTCATTTTAGTCTACATCTATAATAACAAAGTCAAGTGGAATGTTGAAATAGGTAAGTACATCAAGACACAATTCCATTGTGACAGTAAAAGAACTTTTGGGAGCCTGGATTTTTCTACAGGAAGTTAAATTTTCAACAAAAACTATGTGCTTTCTTAGCTATCCATTCTACCAGTAAAGATATAAGCAGGGAAATGATCTGCTTGACTTTCAGCTGGCACATCTCTCCAAAGCCCAATCTAAGAGTGCTGGCCTTCGGACCAAAGGTTCCCAGGTTTGATTCCGGTCAAGGGCACCTACCTTGGTTGCAGGATACTCTCCAGCCTGGGCCCAGTTCAAGTCTCATGCTGGAGGCAATCAATCAATGTGTTTCTCTCACATCGATGTTTCTCTCTGTCTTTCCCTCTCTCTTCCACTCTCCATAAAAATCAATGGAAAAATATCCCCAGGTGAGGATTTGCAAAAAATATATCTATCTATATAAAAGCATAAGTGACCGAACCACCAAACAACCGGTTGACCAATCGCTATGATGCGCACTGACCACCAGGTGATAGATGCTCAACGCATAGGATCAGGCTCCCTTCTATCTGGATCGGGCCTGTGGGTTTAGGGCCAAAACTGGCTCTCCAACATCCCTGAGGGGTCCTGGATTGCAAGAGGGCACAGGCCAGGCCAAGGGACCCCACCAGTGCACAAATCCATGCACTGGGCCTCTAGTGTGTGTGTGTGTGTGTGTGTGTGTGTGTGTGTGTGTGTGTGTGTAGATATATATATTATTTGTATTGGGGAAGACTGAAATTTTCTTTACATTACTAGATAACCAACCTAAAGTCAAGGGAGTCTATCTTTAGTCACTCATTAGAATATAAATTTTGAGAGCAGAGATTTTGTCTGTCTTGGTCAGCTCTCTATATTCTGCTCCTAACTTTTGGACACATAGTAGGTGCTCAGTAAATATGCATTCAGTGAGTAAAAATGGATGAACAAGTAAATGAATGAACTAATGAATTCTCAGGTGTCCTAGTTGAGGTCTAGGCACCAAGCCCTTTTTGTAAATGAATTATAATCAGGGAATCTTAATATATTGCCTTGCTCTGCAATGATCCTAGTAAAAAGTGCACTGCTCCTGAATGATAGTCACTTGGTTGAGTTCTTCCCCTACCTGCTCCCTCATTTCCCTTTGCCAAAACACACTTGATATTTCTCCTATTGCTTCTTTCAGACTCCAAGACACCATGCTCCACACATCTATTAGGATACTCACACATTAAAAATTTTTGTGCATCCCCAACCTAGACCTTCTCTCTGTCTCCACTCACCAAGATCTAATACTCTTCTCATGATCCTTTTTATGTAGTAAAGACAAAATAAAAACAGCTGTCAAGATTGTATTTGAGTACAAACAATTTTGTACTTGAATATTTGAAAAATCAAAGCGTTTCTTTAAAGCAATACCTACACTGCATTGAATGCTACAAATGATTAGTAGTTTTGTTTTTTCTGTTCTATAAATATCATTAAAATGCAGAAAACAGAATGACAATGGCCAATTTGTAATTAAGAAAGCTTAACAAAGGGTCAAGGGGGTGTATAGTGTGAGAACAGGGTTACGTTCAGCTGATCTGTTGCAATCCTATGTTTATCTCCAGAGATGCTTTGAGTCATGGTGCTGACCCTTGGCCAAACCTGAATAAAACGTACTAACTAGTGGTGAACATAGTCCTGAGCTAGGATCTAAGAAAGACCAGGGGGCAAACTGTGCCAGCTTATCAGCATTGTTTATAGAAAACGTACAGGTTGATGGTTTGCACCTGGTTTCTGTTTGTTCTTTTGTTTCTGTCATTGAGAGTTGTCATAAAAGCTGGTTTAAGTTACGTGATGAGAGGGGAATAAAAGACATTCCTCACATGGGACTCAGATTTCCCTGAAATCAAGGCAACTAGCACATAATTGGTGGCTCATAATCCAAAGACAAGGCACATCCTGCGTGACTGAGAAAGGAACCTGGGAGCTGTGCCAGAAAGTCTTGTCCCTCTCCGATATTTGTGCTTTTATTTCTCTTGCTGTACCATATCCTTTACCTTTATTTAAGCCAGCGGTTCTCAACCTGTGGGTCGCGACCCCTTTGGCGGTCCAACGACCCTTTCACAGGGGTCACCTAATACCATCCTGCATATCAGATATTTACACTATGATTCATAACAGTAGCAACATTACAGTTATGAAGTAGCAACGAAAATAATTTTATGGTTGGGTCACAACATGAGGAACTGTATTTAAAGGGCCAGAAGGTTGAGAACCACTGATTTAAGCTTGAATATACCATGGAGAATCTCATGGGTTCTTTTAATTATCCCACTCTGTGAAAATTGATGTAGCTGACATAAATCAAGTTTCCTTTTGTGTTACTCCTCCTGATGTTTATTTGTGATGATCTCCTCAATAGTAGATCACGTTGACCAAGTTTTCAGGTCAGACATGATGCATCTTGATGGAATAAATGACCTAGATATGCCAAGCTGTTCTGACTTTCTGTATGTTGATGGGTAGATTCACAAACATAGCATCAGTATCTTTCAAAAAAATGTCATAAATCTCCTTTGTTAAAATACTTGGCAAAACTTTAATGTTTTTCACCCATTAAGTTATGGCTTTGTTTATTTTAAAATAGATCTATAAAGAATGGAATGAGACCTGAGACCTTGGATTCTAAGATTTTGTTTCTTAGTAATCATGTAGCCTTCAAGCCCTAAGGACAAACATATTTTATCTGTAAAATAGAGATAATAATTTCAAATTCATAAAGTTGTTTGAAGATTAAAAATAAGAGAATATGTTGAAAGTTCTTAACACTAGTTAAATACTTGATAAATGGTAGTAGCTATTACTATCTTTGAAATCATCAAAACATATTCTGCTCTTTTGCTGTGCTTCTGTCATCTATGGCCCAAGATAGGTGAGTCAAAATTCACATGCATTTGGTTCTAGGTGCTAGTGAGAAAGTTGCCAGCAAATGTTGTCCCTTGGGAATGTTCTGTCATCCAAACAAATGTGAAGCTATATTAGGATAAATAGGCTAAGCTGCTATAACAAGAAAATGTAAAATACAATGGCTCAAATAAAAGTTTGTTTCTCTTTTACATAATAGCCCATGGCAGGATGGCTCTACTATCTTCAACAAGTAATTTCCATCATTGGCTACAGGTTGGATGCTCTGCTGTTGCTGTTTATAATTCAGTGGGGAGAGGAAGAACACAGGGAGTGCCAGTAGGCCTCCTTTCTAAGTCCATTATCTGGACGTTGCAAACATCACTTCCATTTACACCCCGTTGTCCAGACCATACTCACATGGCCCACATCTTGTTGCAAGACAGATGGGAAAATGCAGTTTTTAGCTGGGTGGACCCCATGCCCAGCTAAAAATCATGCTAAGTTAGAAGGGAAGATTGGCAATTTCTAACAATCTTCTCTCCTACAATTTGCTTATGTATTGGCTACTAAGGACAGCAAACTACTTCCATGCCTAAATATCTCCCAGCAGGCAGCAGTCCAGAGAGTGTGCAGACATTCCAGGATGTGTACAAAATGATACATAATAGAGTGTGAAGAAAATATTAGTATTAATATTTTGTTTAGTTTAAGAAGAAAAAAAAGGAATCCAGCCACTGTGGTTCAGTGGTTGAGCACTGACGTAAGAACCAAGAAGTCAGGGTTCAATTCCCAGTCAGGGCACATGCCTGAGTTGTGGGCTCAATTCCCAGTAGGGTTTGTGTTTTTTTTTAAAAAAAAAAAAAAAGAAAGAAAAAGAAAGAAAGAAAGAAAGAAACTAAGCTTCACTGATAGTTAACATGTGGCTTGACAGAAATTCTGAATCACATGACCTCTTGGGATAAGAATAGAGGGAGTGTTCACGGTCCTTTCATTCATACTTCCTGTGTATTCAGATGTATCACTCACTATGTATTACAACTCAAGCTGACTAGTTAAATGAATTAACAGATTACATAATTCTAACAAAGCTAACTTTCACAAAATAAGTGTCTTGAAAAAGACTCCTGCAAAAAACCATAGGTTAAATGTAATACTAATATAAAAAACACAAATAAATATCAACAAAGCAGGATTTTTTAAATACAACTTTTGTGTAATTGGCCAGTAGATCTGAACATTTTTTATCATATTTTTAAAATATGGCCAAAGATGTACTTCCTCTTTGGGGATCTGTATATCTTTGTGAGGAATTATTTCTACAAAGTTAGAACAATCCAATAATAACAAGTATTAAAGTAAACTGAAATTAGACCAATGCTTCTTAATCCATGTATCACAACATTTTGACCATTGTTTTCAAAAATAATAAAGTATATCTAGCCTTAGCACTTTGGCCAAGTGGAAGAGTGTTGCCCTTCGAACTGAAGGGTCCTGGTTTGATTCCAGTCCAGGGCTCGTACCTTGGTTATAGGCTTGATCCCTGGCTGTGATCGGGGCATTTGCAGGAGGCAACTAATCTCTCCCTTCAAGAAAAGAAAGAAAAGAAAGAAAGAAAGAAAGAAAGAAAGAAAGAAAGAAAGAAAGAAAGAAAGAAAGAAAGAAAGAAAGGAAGGAAGGAAGGAAGGAAGGAAGGAAGGAAGGAAGGAAGGAAGGAAGGAAGGAAGGAAGGAAGGAAGGGGAAAGAGAGGAGAGAGAGAGGGGAAGAAAGAAAGAAAGAAAGAAAGAAAGAAAGAAAGAAAGAAAGAAAGAAAGAAAGAAAGAAAGAAAGAAAGAAAGAAAGGAGGGCAGGAAGGAGGGGGAGGGAGGGAAGGAGGGAGGGAGGGAGGGAGGGAGGGAGGGAGGGAGGAAGGAAGGAAGGAAGGAAGGAAGGAAGGAAGGAAGGAAGGAAATTTAATAACACAAAGCATGCTAAAATAGTATTCCTATGTATAATATTAAAAAGCATGTTTGTGTCCTTAATGTAGTTATCCTTTAAATAATTTACTTTGTCTTTATTTTATCTTTTTTTCTGTTGTACATTTGTGTAGGATTTAAACGCACATAAAATTTTAGAAGAGCCCTAACCGGTTTGGCTCAGTGGATAGAGCATCGGCCTGTGGACTCAAGGGTCCCAGGTTCGATTCCAGTCAAGGGCATGTACCTTGGTTGCGGGCACATCCCCAGTAGGGAGTGTGTAGGAGGCAGCTGATCAATGTTTCTCTCTCATCGATGTTTCTAACACTCTATCCCTCTCCCTTCCTCTCTATAAAAAATCAATAAAGTATATTTTAAAAAAATTTTTGGAAGAGAAGTAAATGTATGTAATTTATCATTAATAAATGTTTGTGGTTGCCCTAGCTGGTTTGGCTCAGTAGATAGAGCATCAGCCTATGGACTGAAGGGTCCCGGGTTAGATTCCAGTCAAGGGCACATGGTTGCAGGATCGATCCCCAGTAAGGGGAGTGCATGAGGCAGCCGATCAATGATTCTCTCTCATCATTGATGTTTCTATCTCTCTCTCTCTCCCTCTCCCTTCCTCTCTGAAATCAATAAAAATATATTAAAATAAATAAATGTTTGTGGTCAAGATTTTACTGAAAAAGGTGTATGGTTAAAAGAATAGGGAAAGTACTGTTTTAATCCAAAGTTTCTCAATGTGTGCTTTTCAAAATGCCCTATGGCTTACCTAATGATCTACAGGACTTCTGGTGGTTTCAGAGGAAAAATCATTTTCATTGGTATAAAATTCACAAAGATTAAATGCTATATTACCTATGAATTTCAAGGGAGTTCCTTTAAATTCTTACTAATCATGACATCATTAAGTATGCATATACACTATAAAGATTGTGCTAATTAGTCACCATTACTAATATCCAGTTAACAGATTGCAATTCATCTCAACTACCATGTTGTTAGCATTTGTGTGCTTATTACTTACATTTGCTATTATTGGGTTTTTATTGTTTCTATTGCACTTTATCATTACTATTGCCTAATGTCCAGTTGCTAAGCCCCAAGAATAAAGAATATGATTTAGAGTTGGTTTATTGAATCACAATAGTACTAAAGAAAATATGAACTTAAATACTGTAGCTTAGAATATCATTTCATTCCTCTGCAAAATAGAAACAATAATAATACCCTACGGATACCACATAAAAAGTATATAAGGTAGCATTAGGTACATGGTAAAGTAACCTTAAAATCTGCTGACTTTTCTGCATAATTTCTCAAATCATTACTCTACTTAGCCTATAGAAATAAGATTAAAAAAATTAATCTTTTAAAAAAGACTAACCTTTTATCTTACCCTCCAGAGTTAAAATTAAGGAAGATCAGCCTCATCAAAAATGATAATGTCAAGTAGATGTAATGCATCATTCTTACAACATTTCAAGTGTTAAAAATAATCTCTTTGGCACCATTCCTAACATCAGCCAGGAATGATAATGTCAAAATCACCACTGCACTTTTATCATGGTGCACGCTGTACTTTTAATATTGCCTTCATTTCAAATTCTTATCAAATTGTTGTAAATTACCACCAACAGCATTTAAATTTGCATGAAAAAGAGTAAATACATTTCCCCACTATTTGATTAAAAGCAAAATGTGAGACCTTGAAAACTTTGTAATACATAATAAAGTTCTTTTCCGAGTTTGAAAATATTCCTCATGTTGAATGAAGTAAAATACACTTGTTTAGTACCATGACAGTTCTAGACTTTTTGTCCTTTCATCAATGTAGACCTTATTGAAAAGGATAACATAAATAAGAGATAAGCTCACAAAAATAAATAATGACTGGACAAGAGCACATATTAAGAAAAATGAATTATGAGTGTCACAGTGAGCTCCAATAACACAAAACAGCACTTATTGCATAACTGCTCTCTGATCAATAAATGTACCCCAGGTTATCAAGTATTCACATCAAAATCCTAAACCAAATGAATTCATAAACCAACTTATTAGTTTACCGCAAAATAACACTAAGCATTGAGGTTTTATGGGTTTCGGGGCCATCATCTCACACTTCCATTTGTCCTTAGAAGCACTGCCTGCTGGATGTTTACCTTCGATACCTTATTGCGGCTGCGACAATAATTACCACCCAGTCTATCTCCCTTTCTTCCTCTTAGTAACAAAACCCACATTTCTGCTTGGTGTGTGACCACCCAGAGAGTAGCATTTTCATTTCCATCCTTCTTGAAGCAAGGTGTGACATTGGTGATGAAACAGGAGCAGAAATAAAATATATGCAATATCCAGGTCATCTCCTGAGAGTCAACACTGCTTGCCTGCACTTCTCTTCCCCTTTCTCATTTGGTTAGAAAATGGAGATGATGGGGTCAATGTTGGAAGTCACAGGTTGAGTCAAGTGTAAAAGGAAAACAAAACCCTCTCCCTACCCTACTGGGTCAGGAGCGGTGGCAAGAGAAGGCACACTATCATTAAACATTAGAAAAAAATATGTACAGGCATTTTGGAGACAGTTTAAAGGTCTCCAAATTTCCTTTCATCAACAGAAAAAAACACACTTCTGCAAACATAACAGGCCACAATTTTCTCCAAGTTCTCATTAATGTTTGACTTTCAACATACTGCCAGGTACAAACCACAATGAAATGTCATCTTCAACAACATAATGAGATTTAAAACCCTATAGAATGCCTACATGATGGATTAACCGTCATATGAAATCTCTTCTATAACAACATTCTATAGTCTATAGTATAACAGTGCATATTTTGCACTCCACAAACAGTATAACACACAGGTAGAAGCAAAAATAACATGAGCAGTCAGAAAAATAGTAAAAACGTTGCCAATATATATATTTTTCTCGTAATAATTAGCTTTCTTTATTAACAGAATTAATCCTGGAACCTCAATGGCTCTGGCTCAGAGTGGAAGAGGGTTACTTACGTAGGATGGGCAGCTGGATCAGATCCCAGCTCTGTTCTCCCTGGAATCAACTTCTTAATTCCAATGCCACTGCCATCCTGGGCTGGGGTAGAGAATATTATTGTTCCCCATTTAATTATCTTGTCCAAACCACAAGTGAAATCACATAAAAATTTTGTGAAAGCTGAGGCTCACAAAAGGAAAATCTACCCAGAAAGTAACATTAAACAAGATATATAGGTGCTGGCTATAATATTTTGAAAATAATGTAAGCATGTATTTTTAATTCCCTCTGGCTCTCTCAGGCATTGAATCAAGGGCTTTCGTTGTTTTAGGGAAAGAGGCCATAATACCTAGAAAAAAAGGAATTGTTCAGGAAAAAAGGAATTCCTGTGTGTTAAATCAGATTTGTTAAGCTTGTAAATAGTCTTGAGAAAATAGTCTTGAGCCCTGGTTGGAGTGGCTCAGTTGGTTGGAGCATCATCCCATGCACAGAAGGGTCTCAGGTTCCATTCCTGGTCAGGGTACATACCCAAGTTGTGGGTTCAATTCCTAGTCAGGGTGTATACAGGAGGCAACAGATTGATATTTCTTTCTCACATCAATGTTTTTCTCTATCTCTCTCTCTAAACCAATAAAAAATAAAATAACATATCTTTGGGTGAGGATTGAAAAACAAAAAGAAAATCACCCTGAAAGCTGGGTTTCCTTGATCAAGAGCACCGCCTCCCCCCCACCCACCCACACACACACACACACACACACTCACACACACACACTTCTCTTTAAATATCAAGAAGCAAAATTTGGAGGATTTTTAGAGAATTCAAGGTATGTACTAAAGAAAAGTCTCACCCACCAGCTAAACCTCTTTTTGAAGAAAAGGGAAGAGAAGAGAGACAAGAAGGCAGGGTAATTCCAAAGGGGCTTCCTGCCCATCCCCCACCACTGGGGATAAAAACCTCCCCTGCAGGAAGAGCCCTATGTGAAGGGAGGTGGCTGAAAATGAAGACTGGTTGGGGGACCTCAGAGCAGGAAGCATTTTGCATCCCCTGTTGTGTACGTCTCTCAGAGAAACCAGTGTCTTCATGGTGCACCTCCTGACATGGCTCCAAAGCCCAAGTATAGAAATGGCTGAGGGAAGTGCCTGTATAGCCCCCACAGTTACTGAGGTTGGTAGTGGATGCAGAAGTTTCCACATCCCTAAAGAAAAGAGATAATCGCTGAGGGTACTCATTGGCATGATGGCAGCAGGGAGAGTGGGTAGAGAGCGGTCTGCTTTTGAAGAATAAAGTCACCCTAGAGTAGATACCCAGGACAAACTGCCAAGAGATGAAACAGTCGAGGGTCAACCACAGTGCAGGAGAAGTCAGCAAGAGAGGAGTAAGAAGACCCCCAGGTCCCCCAGCCAGACACATTCGGCCAGAGGAATCAGTCCACTGCTTCACTGCCCTGAGGACACCCGAGCTTCCTCCCATCTTGAGAAGCAGAAGGAGAATACTTTTCACAGGATGGAAGCAAACTTATTAAATACTAGTAGCCCTGTGCACAAATCCGCATGCCAGTAGCTCACCAGTAGCTGGCTGCAGCCCTCCAGTAGCTCTCCGCCTGATGCCCCACCCTCCTATAGCTCCCCTCACCTCCCTCATAGCTTGCTGCCGTCCCCTCCTGTACCTCTCCACTGCCCCCTTGTAGCTCGCTGTCCCACCCTCCTGCTGATCCATAATCCAGTCGTTATGTGGGGGGTCGTTACGCTTCATGGCATAACTCCATTTGCATATTACATCTTTATTATATAGGACTAGAGGCTTGATGCATGAAATTTGTGCAAGAGTAGGCCTTCCTTCCCCCAGCTGCCAGCACCGGCTTCCCGGGACCTGGGCTTCCCTTGCAGCCCTGGCTTCATCCAGAAGGTCATCCAGAAGGATGTCCAGTCTAATTAGCATCTTATGCTTTTATTATTATAGATATCTTTAGTGATTCCAGAGAGGAAGGGAGAGGGAGAGAGAGAATAATTGCATGCCTCCTACTGGGGATGGAGCCTGACCCAGAATCAAACCATGACCTCCTGGTTCATAGTTCATGCTCAACCACTGAGTCACACTGGCTGGGTTGGAAGCAACCTTTTATAAGAAGTTTGAACTCTGAATCAAATGACCCCAAAACTAGGCTGTTATAAAATTGAATACATTGGTTGGGTGTTTAGTTGGCAGATACAAGGTGCCTGCCATTCCCTACTATTCATAGCAATGAGGTCTGGAGAAAAGTTGAGCTCAGATACAGAAAACAAAGCTCCATTGTTTGTACACCGTTATTTGTGACTGTTGAATTTGACCCTGTGACATCAAGAACTTAGCTTTAATCATTTTCAGCTTAGGTACTGCAGAAAATGTGGTAATAATCTCAGAGTATGACTGGCAGTGCTTAGCTTCCCTGGCCTCTCTTTGACCTCTGACCTTTGGCCTCTGCCCTAGCACAGTGGTTAAGAGTATTGGTTTTAGAGCCAGGCTCAGTTGGGTCTAAGCTTGGCTATATCATTTACTAGCTGTTTGATTCTGAGTGACCTTAACTCACCCAAACCTTAGATTCTTCATCTTTAAAATGAGGATAATAATTGGGCTTATCTCCCAGAATTGTTGTAAGGAGTAAGTTATTATACATGTAAAGTGCTTAACAAAATGTGTGTCATGCAATGAGAGCTCAACATGTGTGTGTGTGTGTGTGTGCACTTTACACAAAAAAAATGCCCTAAAACATTATCAAACTGTGCAAGATTTTTATAGCCTTGCACTAAAAGCTCCCATAGTTTTATGTTCTCTAGAAGGTTATCTGCTTTTAGTCTGGCAATTCCCCAAATACAAAGCAGCACTCAAGGGCTATTGCAGGTGCCCACACTCTGCACCCCAGGGCTTGTGGGCTGTGTGGTGGGTGTTCATTGTGAAGTAGTGATATGTTCAGGCACTGTGTAAGAACATTTACTACTATAAGGACTAACAAAGGCTCAAACAAACGGAGCAATTTTGCCATGTGCTTCCTGCTGTCCTAAGTGCTCCACCTTATCAACTCTCATAATCCCACAACCCTCCTAGGTGGAGACTATTTTTATTACTATTTTGTAGGTGAGGAAATTGAGGAAAAGCGAGGCTAACTTCCCCAAGGTCACAAGAGCTGCAATTTAAAACCTGGCAGTCTAATTTAATATATCCACCTCTTGTCCACGTCACACTCTGCTTCGGAAATGTTTCTTCTCTCCACTTCGTGGCATCTTAGCTCCTGTTTATGGAATTCTCACTGCCTCTTCTAGGATTGCTTTTTCCTTTTCTTTTCTTCCTTTACCTTTTCTTTCCAGGCCTTGCTACACCAAAAGCACTGCCAGCCAATGAGAACATCGCTTCTGTGAGTAAACCAACCAATCGCCTTCCATGTACTTTCATTGTCTGGTCTGGGTCTTGTCTGCAATAAAGATACATGTGCTCTGAGACTTGTTCCACTAGAGCTGAGTTCACAGCTGCCTTCAACAGCTGAGCCAGCCACATATCTCCAATCTCATTTCTTGGTAGGGATGACACACAAACAGGTCCAGGTGTGAAGACAGATAATAACTTGAACGTGAAGTTTAGACGTGGCTCAGTTGTGGATGTGCCATAGCCAAGTGTCCTTGCTCAGGCTCCTCCCCTTGGGTGGACTCCATGAGGGTCTCTGCAGTGCTGCACAAATCGCTCCAGCCATATCAAAATCTGTTTACAAAGCCATCACTGTGATCAAGTGGCCACCTGAAGCTAAAACAGACTTGCCTCATCCATTCTGAAGAGTCAAAACAATGCTATTTTTTATATTTGTGTGACGTGTAGTGTGTCCTATTTATTGTAATTTATGGAGTCACCATAGACTGTGCCTTGAATGGTTCAGTAGGTGTCATTACACAGTTTCAACAGATGGTGATGTCCAGTCAGAATAGTTTCCCTATGTCCTGCCCTTGTCTTGACTTGTGTTCTATGCCCAGATCATCTGTAGGTAACTGAAAAAAAATAAAATAAAATAAATATCAAAAATTTAAGGCCATAACCTTTGAGAAAAAATGAAGCCCAAACTTGGATGGTTTAAATTAAGTATTCTGTATGGACACGAAAAATTTTTTTTGATGGTCTGAGCAATTACAAAGTCACTTCTCCTATGAGATCTACCTCCAGAGGGGTTAACTATTGACAGAAAATGCTGAGGGCAATAACTCATTTTATATTAAGAAAGAAAGAAAAAAATTTTGATGTATCTAGAAACTAAGGAAAATCCAGTCCTCCGTTTTCCATTGGTAACTATACGAGGAATCATTTATTTTCCTTATAAGCAAAGTTTGTGCCAATATAAAAGACTGTTTTGCCTATGTATAAAAGTGCTTTAAAAACTGAATATTTATAAATTCATTTTACACTTTAATTTTTGATAAAAAGTAATTTCAAGGAATAATTCTATAAATTTGACTACTAAGATGTTATTAATATTTCCATATCCCCCCTAAGTGCCTTTTAATCTTTACTTCAGTATTATGATTTTTATTACCAATAAAAATGTACACATTAAATATCTAACATAATTATGATTTAAATAAACTGCAAAATTTTTATTATCATATTCTAAATTCAAATAAAAAATATTTAAATAAACAGATTAACAGTATTTGTTTCCTATTAAAAGACACAATTTATAATAAGAAAATATCTTTCAGGGAAAAGACCACATTTCCTACATCTTTTTAAGTAAAATCTCAGTAAACCCTACAGCAGGAGAGAGAACACTGGGATTTGTGGACATCCTGGCAGTAGCTGAAGCCAAGGGAACACCTGAGAGCAGCCGGAGGTAGTGTAGACAGAGGACAGAACCTGAGACACCAGCATTTGAAAGACAGAAAGAGGAGGAAGGCAGGGGGGCCATAAAACAAACTGATGAAAAGTATTCAGACGCTTAGAGGAAACCCCAGGAGAAAATGTTGAAATGTTGCCATCAGGGGATGAAAATGGCTGAGGAAACAAGGACAGGACACAGGGTAAGTGAGAAGAACCTCTATCGTGTTTAATAGACAAAGAGTAAACAGGTTTTGTACCCCTGCATGCAAAACCCAGGTGGGTGGCTGGGAGATAAGCTCTACTGCCCTGTGCTGTGCTGGGCTGTACTTAAGGCTGTTGTGTAATTAGCACAGTGGGAGGTGATTGGCCTAGGATAGGGCCTCTTATGTGTGTGCTAGAGGGTGCCACCTGGGGGAGGGGCGGGGTACCCACCCCACCCCCACCCCACCCCACCCCACCCCCCGTGACACTCAGGAGATGGAATGTCCATTACTTCTCCACAGCACAGTTCAGATCAGGCTGTGTGTTCTCACAAGGCTTCGCACAGAGTGTGGAGATGACCAAGAGTCAACACAGAGAGAAATGTAAAACTTAATGCCCCAATGTGGCTCCCCTGAGGCTTCACAGTATCAAAATTTCTCACTGTCTCCACGTGGCAGGGGCACCTTGTGTGTCTAGGCTGTTGAATCCAGGCCCAACTCTTACAGTGCCAGAATTAGGGAAGGGTCCTCCTACCTACTGTTCAGTCCATGGGTCACTTCCTCAGTAAAACCCCTGCAATTAGTTGCAAAGATGGCTGCCCTTCTCCAGTAATCTTTTCTAAAATGTAGGGACCTAGTCTTTTATCCAAAGCACATATGTACTCAAGGAAGAACCACAAAAGCATCCTGAAGAGTATGGGTGGCAATTCTTGCTTGCCCTGTAAGGGGTGTGCATATGGGTGTTGGCAGGCAGAAATCTCTCAGCCCCCATCTCCCTGGGGACTCTCTTCACTGACCTTCCTCTGGCCCTTGGTTTGGAACCAGGATGTAGAAGTGGCATCCTCTGCCAACCCTCATTTAGGTGGCACAGGCAGAACTAGTCCTTCACTCATCCCTTCCTTAATCACTGGCTCCTCCATCTCCTTTCCAGGGACTCATCCACTTTGATTTCCTCAAGGGGTCACTGTGAATTATCTCAATAGTCCCATGGAGTTCCCAAAACCCTCTAAGGAAATGGCCATCACCCTACAGCCAAGACAAAATTATGGACATTTTCATTTCATGAGTACCTATAAAGAACCTTAGAAATGCTTGTCGTTAGGTGTTGAGCCCTGTCCCTCCAGACTGAAATAAACACTGGGGGCCCACTCTAGCAATGCCAATATGCAATCACAGGCAAAGTTCTGCCAAGAATCTTGTGGAGCTTTACACTGTTCACCAAGGATGGCCTCCTCTCTCCTTCTCTTTAGCTCCAGGGCATCAGAAAGATGCCTGGGCTGTTCCTTCAGATCAGCCTGTCCTGGAACACCCCACTAAAATGAGCCCCAGACAGGACCCACTTGTAAGTGCTTGCAATAAAGTCTACCTCCAGCAGGTTGGAGTTGCAGGGGAGAAACCATAAATTAAAGTTAATTTTCATAAATGTGATACTAGAAGGAAGGAAGGAAGGAAATAGAACTTAAGTATAGATCCATTTTAGGATAAAGGATATTTCACTCATTTCTTCATTCATTTCACAAATGCTTCCCAAGAATGTACTGTGTTCCAGACACTGAGGGGCAATCGTGAGCAACAGCAGATGCCCCAGTCCTCACATGGCTAGAGTCAGTCTAGAGTGGGGGAGAGGCAGACATTAGGTAATAACCACACAAACAAATATAACATTACAGTTATTAGAAGTGCTGTGATGTGAGGTTCAAAGGTGCTAAGAGAACACATAACAATCAACCCTGACCTGGGTATTCAGAGAAAGGTCTCTAAGGAAGTGATGCTTGAACTAAGATACAAAGGTTGGATGGGGGACATGGAGGAAAGAAGAGAACACAAAAGCCACATATTGCTTGAAGAAAATCGTTCCTAAGTCTGGGTCTGGAGAGACATTGTATTACTACATGTATATATGTATGGATATAATTACCATGTGTATACCTGAAAATATACTTGCACTTAGTATATAAGCAGAAATACCTTGTTTTAAAAATCACCCATAAAGGTCTTTTTGAATAGCAGAAGAATACATTAGGACCATCAGGTTTTGTTAGGGTGAGGGCATTTGAAGTCAACATCTGGCTTCTGGATAACCAGGTGTAGGCACTGGCTTTCCTTGAAGTGCATGGCCTTGAACAAGTCACTTTGTCCTTTAGTGTCTCATTCCTCACATCTGAACATTGAGAATATTGTAACAAGATGGTTACAATAAACAATCATGAATGTTCTTCCACATTACAAAATTCTATATTTCTGTAATTATTACCTGTTAAGATAAAGTAATTATCCAAAGAGTTCTGCGGTTTGAATAGCAATGTAACATGGCTAGGAAAACAATTAGTTTGAGCCTACTTGGGGTTAAGAATAGCTTATACGTACCTTAATTTGGCATCTTTAAAAAGTAGAATGGGAATAAAATCTTCCAGTAAGCTCTTTGTTAAAAAATTTCCATTTTGGGAAAAGAGAATTCATTTTGAAAGTCTGGCAGAAATACATGCTGATGGAGTTAAGGATGAAAGGAACTAGAAACATCTTGCAGCATTACTAGTATAGCCCATTAAAGTGCTTCCTAGGCTGCAGAGTACAGCATCTGAGAGGCAAACAAGGCTCTGAACATTGTTTTCTTGATGAAAATTCCCTATTCAATCCACCAAAAAAATATACAGTAAAAATAAATAAAAAGAAAATTCAAAGCAGAACCATTGCTGGGAAATGCTGCTCTAAGTCCTGGCTTTGGTCAACTTGTAGGGTAGTTCAAGTCACATAATCATGATGTACCAAAAAATATAATGAGGACTTAACACTGGTAGTTTTTTAGGGTTGGAAGATTGATTTACATCCACCACTTTTTTTGTTACTTAAACTTTGTTACTGTCATTATTTTTCTAGCTATTGAGTTTAACCTCTGCACACCGTAAACTGCAGGACTGTAGAGCATGCTCACAAATGAAAAACATTACTGAGCCCAGTGATCCATAGGGCATGTCATCCCACAGTGAAGTGTGCATGAAGTGAGACCTCTTTATTGTTTATATGTTTTGAAGCCAACTTACAAACCACTGTCTATGATTCTAGTTATATGACTTCTAATAAAAAAAATTACTGAAAGACTGAGTCTACACACAAAGCAGAGAATTAATTATTTGCATAACTATACTAGTAGAATCTGAGAACTGGACCAAACCTCAAGATCTTCTAGATTAAAGTTTCCCAAACATACCTGAAAATAAATATCTTATGAAATTAAAATAAAATATTAAAAAGTAGAAAAAAGATTATGGGGCCCCAACTCAGCAAAATGAATTGGAATTTCTTGTGGGAAAAGCCTTGACTAAATAGTTACAAGTGCCTTCGGGTAATATCTGAGAAAGGCTGATCTTGGTCCAGCTTTCTGCATGAAATTCAAATCCCAGCCTTATGTGGTTCTTACTTTATGTCCATGAGAAGCAACTGGGGAATTGTCTTCTTTTCAATATGGAGTCCAGTACTTCCACAGATGTATATCCAGAATCGGGTCTTGCTCCTGTTTTTGTTTGTATGTCTTGTGGTGGTTTTGTGTGTGTGTGTTGTTGTTGTTGTTGTTTTTTTGTGGGGGGAGGGACATGTGGGGAGAATAGTTGTTTGCTTGTTTATTAACGTTCCTGGATGATGCTGATGCCCAGGCTGGTTTAGGAACAGCTGCCTGCTCCCCTGGGCCTTATAGGGTTTATCCTCTCTCTGCTCCAACACCCCCATGCCAAGAGCCCAAACCACTTCCACCTAAAGCAATTATGTTTTATTTTCTCTGCCTAGGAAAACGCAGATTTTTTTCCACCTCCTTTTACGAACAGACACACCCAAACTATGAAAGGAAGTAGCTCATTTGACTCCTGTTGTTAATGTATCCACAGTGAGTTGGAAGTTTTTGTGCTGTGACAACACCCTCTCCAAGGCAGCACACACACAGAACAATTAGTTGACTGGCTAAATTGTTAGTGCTAACTGATAAATCCATCAGGAATATGGCATTATACATTGTGAGTACTGTAAAACTCAGCTATTTAGAAATTGCTTTGAAGAAAATTACTGTGCACTTAATGAGAACATTTCTTATTCTAAATTGATGTTTTGAATCTCTCTGATATTACAGGAAATCACTAGAAATACACAAGACTGAGTTTTTGCATTTTTTTCAACATATATATTAAAGCCTTACTTTGTTCTTGACATTGGAGGTACAGCAGGAAACAAGATCATTCAAAGGCCCTACCCCCCTCTAACTTCTATTTAGTAGGGACTAGGGAAGAAACAATATATAAAAAATAAAATATCTGGCAAAGATAAGGCTGTGAAGAAAATAAATCAGGATAAGCAGACAGAGCGAGACTTTTATGGAATAGAGCATTCAGCGCATCACCATTAGCCAGCATTCATTAGTATGATTTACGGATGTGTATCTTCCTTCATCTATGATTATAATGATGATGGCAATATTACTTTCCATATTTATGGATATAGCTTTGGAAAAAAAAAAAACAACAACCCTGCAAACTGCTCCAGAGAGCTTAGCTGGTCAAGCCCTGCCTTCTGACCATAGGCTCCAGTGCAGAACCTGTCACTGTTTGCTGATCTTCTTAGCTTCACAGGCTGCTCAATACCTTGAATCAAAATGAGCCACCTCTGTCACTCTGCCGTGTGCCATGTCTGCCCACAGACAATACCCCTCATTCATCATCGAGGGCAGCTCCCTTGGTGTCACATCAACATTCCTGATGGGCGTCTCAGTGAGTGCCTAGATGGATGTTTCTTTGCGCATCTTGTTATAGAGCAGCTGCTCCGGGTCCTGCGCCATCCATCCTCAGCCAGTGCGCAGTCAAGCAGAGCTGCACACACAGCTTTGTCGTTGGCAGGCTGGCTGCTCTCCAGGGCAGCTGGGGAAGGCAAGTGTGAGGCTGTGTTGCTATGTATTTATATAGCGATTATCGCCCTTATGGCATGGCTACAGGCTGATCAAACAGTAGGTCCAAACTAAACCAGGACACGTTCCCTACCTCTCTTGACCTTTTTTTGAAGAGGAAAACAGGAAAAAGTGAACCACAAATAGGCCATAGAAATTACTATTTTAGAAAAACAAATAATTAGCAAGCTTAAAGTATCTTTTATAATATTACTGTGGTGCTGACCAACATGGTGAGTCCAAGAGTCCTGGCCAAGTTTGCTCCATATTTTCACCAAATGAATGAGGAACAGCCACCACATGTTACAAATACAAACCACATCTTTTATTTTTATGGTGAGTTTAGTTCAAAAGCTCTTTTCTATACATTATATCATTGTCTTTTCACTGGATTTTCATTGGAAATATTTTTCAATGCACTGTACAAATAAAATTTTAATGAAAAACATTTTAAGATGTGTTTAGAAAATTTCATTTTACTGGTACAACCCCAACAGGCCATGTCTACAGTTAACGCCTAATTATCTATGTCCATAGATGCAAACAATGGAATAAATTGAAGAAAATCCAAAATAACCTAAAAGCCAGTTTTACCACAGTCATACCACAGAATTCAATGAACTGTGTAACTGATGTAACAAATGTTCTTTTCAACCATTTCACAATTGACTTTTGCCTTCCCACTGTTACAACTGCCCTTTCCTCATCTTGAAATTTTCTTAATCCATAACTTCCATGACACCACTCTGGGTCCTTCTACCTGCCTCTTGATTAACTCCTTTTCTTCCTCTTTCTCCCTCTATAGGTGCACAGGTGCAGTGTGCCATACTTTGTCCTTCCCTTTATCTACTCCCTTCCACCCAGGTCTCATCCACCTTTACATCTTCAACTTTCATCTCTTTGTAGATGACTCAAAAATCTTCATCTTTGAAATTTATATGCATACATATGTGCATAACCCATGGACATAGACAATGAGGTAGTGCAGGCCTGGGGTGAGGGGTGGGGGTGGGCTAGAGGGGGCCAAGGGGGACCAGAGGGAGACATTATATAATACTTTCAATAATAAAGATTTTTTTTAAATCTTCATCTTTTACACTAAAAATGGGTATACATAGATTCCATATGTATTGTTCCATAAAGGGTATTAGAACAACTGACAATTCATTTGAAAAAAAAAATGCAGATCCTATCCTCACACCATATGAAAAATTCAATTCTGGTTGGATTAAAAATATAAACATTAAAAAATGTTTTCTATAAAAATACAGAGTAGTCATTAAGTTTGTAGATATATATTTAAATATTTATCTATTAAATATATATTAATAAATGTATATATTAAATATACTAATGTATTTATCATGTAATATAACATAACTTCATTTACAAATTTAATCTCTTTGATGAGTTCTTCTGAAATATGCTAAAGGCTCAGATTTATTCAGTGAAAATCAGTACTAGAAATCAATGCATCACAGATCCACATGCAGGGACTTATGAAAATTTCATGTTAATGCACCACATCTGTTACAACTTTGTGATGCATTGAACTGTGAGGCACTAATGATGGACAACACATTGAACTTATCATGAATGTCACTGAACATATTTGTTGTAACACAATACCAATAAACCATGTATTATGGATATTATGTTTACAGAACTTCTGGTCCCCTGTTTAAGGAAAAAGTATATGGTTATTTTATTTAAAATCATGAGATTAAGAGAAGCCTTTCTACATATATAAATTATAAAACACTAAAAATTTAAATACTTTACTAAGCCACTAATCATCAATATATTTACTAGGTTGACATATTTCTCTGTCAACACACTTTTAAAACTGCTGATACAAATACAAAATTTAATTTGCCTCTAATGTCTTCAACTAATCAAGAATCAACATGCTGAGAAGAATAAATTTCTCTCCCTAAGTTATCCTCAAGTTTGCCAGCTCTAGAAGTCTATAGAATATGACAGAAATAAATACAAGTGTTCTTATCAGAAATGTGAGAAACAAGGTGAAGTAATTCCAAAAAACAATGGGAAAATAAATTATGAATTAAAATAGTAGTTTCCCAAACTTTTTCTCTTAGAACATTAGCACTTCAGAATGTAAATGTTCTATAAGGGAAACAAACCCACTTTATCATCCGAAAAGCTTGGAAGAAATCTAAGCTAAGCAAGAACATATTCTTCAACTACCATTATTCTTGAAGCCTCATACACATGGTAAGTCACTAACAGAGAGAGCTAGTAGCCAATGTACCCCATGTTGATTTAATCACAAACCCTGCTTTCCATGATAGTTATTAATAGCTCATGGTATACAAAAATGCCTACCAATATGTCAAGGCACTTGCTAAATTTAAAATAATTTGTTCTAAAACTAGAAATTACAAACTGTACCTATAATTTCATAGCTAATCAAGTAAGTCGGAGCCATAGGTAGAATGTAACATGTGCATTTTCTTAAACTAAAATGACAGCAGAAAGTTTTTGATATCCATGGGAAATAACAGCCTATCTATTCATCCTGCCATGTACTCCAGATACTGGAATTCACATTCTATTTACCACAGCTATATCTGGGCTTAGGGAGTACTTTCCCCATCCCTATTCATTCTCTTTTATGATCTGCAATTAAAACATATATGTTGATGATGTTGTCCTCTTTATGTTTAAAAGCTTCAAATTAATAGCTTTTGAGTTTAGAACTTCGTATCTTCTGGTGTAATTATACTAAAACACCGTGCGCCAAAAAGGGTATAGCAAAATTCCCATGATTTAAATTATTTATACTAATTAATAGTATCTGTAGTCACAAATAAGTCATATTAAATATAAGTGCATTATAGGGATATATTCAAAAAGAAAGGAAAAATTAGCTCTCAGAGTATTTATGCAAATAAAATTATACATAATAAGTAGGAGAATTTCTCTTGTATTATTAACACACGCACAAATATATGCGTACATATATACTGAGTGGCCAGATTATTATGACCACCTGACGTTTGTAGGCAAATTAGCCGTACACTGCATCGTATGGGATATGGAAGCCGAAGGCCTGTTCGAACACCTTTGCTGTCTGCAGTTACCAAGATAAAACGTCTCCAATTTGCACAGGAACACAAGGATTGGACAGTCGAGCATTGGAAAAAAGTCATATGGTCTGATGAATCACGTTTCCAGTTGCATCATGCAGATGGCAGAGTGAGAATTTGGCGGAAACAGCATGAAAGCATGCACCCCACATGCATGAGTACAAACCTTCAAGCTGGTGGGGGCAGTGTTATGGTTTGGGACATGTTTTCCTGGCATGATTTGGGCCCTTTAATTCGTGTGGAACGTCTGAATAGCACAACATACCTAAGTATCATTGCTGATCAGGTTCATCCTATCATGTTGAGGGTGTATCCCAATGGAGATGGCTTCTTCTAACAAGACAATGTGCCATGCCATGGAGCTTGCATTATGCAGGAGTGCTTTCAAGAACATGAGGGAGACTTTACCTTGCTTAGGTGGCCCCCACAATCACCAGATTTCAATCCAATTGAGCATTTGTGGGACGAAATTAAGAGCCATCAGGCAGCTGGTTCCACAACCATCAAATCTCACAGAACTGGACAGTGCTATTCATCAGGCATGGTGTCAGATTCCTCGCATCACCTTTCAACATCTCATGGAGTCAATGCCAAGAAGAATCGCTGCAGTATTGAAGGCAAAAGGTGGCTCTACGAAGAACTGATGGGGTGGTCATAATAATCTGGCCACTCAGTGTATATTTACATATAAATATGCATATACATTGGGGATCTTATTTTCCTTTCCCTCCTCATCAAAAAAATCTGTCAAAATCCTTAGGGCGATGTGGACAAGAAATACTCTGTTCTGCCCTGGCCGGTTTGGCTCACTGGATAGAGCATCAGCCTGGGGACTGAAGAGTCCCAGGTTCGATTCTGGTCAAGGGCATGTACCTTGGTTGCAGGCACATCCCCAGTAGGGGGTGTGCAGGAGGCAGCTGATCGATGTTTCTCTCTCATCAATGTTTCTAACTCTCTATCTCTCTTCCTTCCTCTCTGGAAAAAATCAATAAAATATATTTTTTTAAAAAAAGAAATACTCTGTTCTTACTAGGATTTCTTTCTCCTTTAGACTAGCCTGCAACACTATGAGATGAGGAACCAAATTGCCCCTTAAATATTCTTCCTTGTTGCAGTGACTCCGAGGCTTACCATTTAAATATTCCATAATTACATGGACTACATGCATAAATTGCAATAATTCCTCAACAGTGCCCTCAAACAGAAGGCCAGCAAACTATAGCTCTTGGGCCAAATCCAGCCAGCACCTGTTTTGATAGTAAAATTTTATTGGAATACTGCCACATCCCATATATTTAAATATTATCTATGATTGTTTTCATGCCATGAAAGCAGAGTTGATTGCTGTAACAAAATTTCCTTTGTGAGCAACAAAACCTAAAACATTTACTATCTAGCCCTTTACAAAAAAGTTTAACCCCTGGTGTAGACTTCTAAACAGGCCAATTCTCTTGTTAATGTAATCGCTACTAGATCTGGCTTGGGGATTGAGTTTGTCCATATATTTGAATATTTTTCTGAGCTTTCACAAATTTTATTAATGAAATATAATTTAAGTCTCTAACTAAAGAATTTATGGAAGTTATATCTTTTCTCAATCCTGACTCTTGGTTCAATTAATCCTTGGAGATTCATTTTTAAAAGTTCCAACTACATAGAGAATTACTGGTTCACTTCCTAGAGAAATAAATCCAATGAAAGATATGTTAAGACTTCTACACAGAAATCTATAAAACAGTACTGAGATAATTTTTAAAAGACTGAGACAGAGAGGAGAGGAGAGGGGAGGAGGGAAGGGGAGGGAAGGGCAGGCTTCCATGAATTAAAAGGTTCATTTTCCCAAGTTATCAATTCCTCCCAGATAATAAACTTAATGGAATACCAAGAAAAATCCCACTAGAGATTCCTATAGACTCTAACAAGCTGATTCTATTATTTATATGGAAATACAAAATAAAAATAAAGACTAGCTAAGACAAACTTAAAGAACATATTTGGAGGATTTACTCTTCTACCCAGATACAAAGACATATTATAAACTTAAATAATAAAAAGTGTGTTTTGGCACAGTAGAGATAAATAGGTTAATGAACAGAAACCAGAATCTAGAAAAATAGACAAACATATATATATATTCATTGGATATATGATGAATAAATTGTACTGGGTCAGTTGTTTATTCACATAAAAAAATGAATCTTAACCTCTACTTCACATAAAAATCAATTCCAGGTAAATTATAAGACTAAATGTAAAACAGTAAAACTTCTGGAAGATAATGCTAAAATAGCCTTCTGATTATGGAACAAACCTTATGGTAGCTCTCATGACTTCTGTCCTTGGTGCTCACATCCCCTTTGAGTTGGATGGGACCTGTGACCTGCTTCTAACCAAAAGACTATGGCAAAGGTGAAAGGATTTCAAATGTGATTACAGTCTCAAATAAATTGATTTGTAGTTACAGTAGTCCCTTGAACAAATAAGGTTTGACCTGCACAGTTCCAGTAAGTACAGTCAGCCTTCCAAATCCCTGGGTTTCACATTGGAGAACTCAACCAACTGCAGATTGAAAACAGGATTTTAGATCCACGGTTGGAAATCCACAGATGTGGAGGGCTGACTGCATGCATTGTTCTATGCCATCTATAATAATAAAAGCATAATATGCTAATTAGACCAGATGTCTTTCCAGGCATCCTTCTGGAAGACCTTCTGGATGAAACTGGGGCTGCCTGGGTCCCAGGTGCCTGCCAGAGGCCAGAGGGAAACCCGGGTCCCAGATGCCAGAGGGAAGCCGGTGCCAGCATCCGGGGGAAGGAAGGCCTACTATTGCATGAATTTTGTGCATCAGGTCTTTTCTATAAGAAAGCTGAGCATCCTTGAATTTTGTGTCCATGGGGATTCCTGCTACCAATCCCTCACAAATGCCGAGTGCCTATCTGTAGTTAAGTTTTGGGGGAGTCAAAAGTTATAGGTGGCGCTAGCTGATTTGGCTCAGGAGGTAGCGTCAGCCTGTGCACTGGAGGCTGCACAGGTTGATTTTAACCAAAGGCACATGCGTGGGTGGCAGGCTCAATCCCCAGTAGGGGGCATGCAGGAGGCAGCCAATGAATGAGTCTCTCTCATCATTTATGTTTCTATCTCTCTCTCTCTTCTTCTTTGAAATCAATAAAAATATATATTTTGTAAAAAGTTACAGGGGGATTTTCAATCATATGGGGGTGGGTATCCTTAACCTCCATGTTGTTCAAGGGTCAACTTTATTATCAAAAGACACATTATCCTATATGGATCTGAATTAATCAGGTGAGAGCCATTAAGAGGGACTCAGGCCCCCCCTAAAAGAAGGACTTTCCTTGCAAACCTGATGAGTTAAGAAGCCATATTGAAGTAGTCCATGTGATGAATTACTATAAGCGGCCTCCAAAAACTCCAGTGGTTTCTATGACCTGAGGGTACCCACCAATCAACAGCCAGCAAAAATACCTATCAGCAGTCTCACAGACACAGAGAAATTAATTCTGCCAACAACCTGAATGATCTTTGAAGTAATTCTTCCTAGTTGAGTCTCCAAATGATAACACAGCCCAGCCAATACCTTAATTTCAGCCTGTGATATCCAGATCAGAGGACCAAGTGAAGCCATGCTCAGGGACTGAAATAATATTTAAAATGTTAAGTTTATAGTAACTTGTTCAGTAGCAATAAAAAACTAGTGTGATGACTTTAAGGTAGGCAAAGACTTCTCTAATAGGATACAGAAATGCCAGAAGCCAGTCCATCCTTGCTGCTTGACACAGTCACTGCAGGGAAGAACCATCTGCAAAGCATATGTTTCAAGGGACCTGGCATATATGGCATACTGTTCTTAATATGTTTGCTTCCCCTACTTAGCGCTATGTGTTTTAACCAAGGTCACCTCTCCGAGAAAGGTTGTTTCCCCAGGTGGAGATTTTTCCCTGGAGTTAGGGATTAATAGGACTAAGGAAGGGAATAAATCAGTAAAACCCCTTAACTAAGTGCCAGGCGGGTAGTTAATCACTTTAACTATGAACAATCATGCTTAAGCTACATAATCTTTACTTAGGATAATCTCCTTTAGTTACTTCCTTGTAGCTTAAAAGAACAATAGAGTAGTGACCCTGGAATGGAGATAACAAACGCCTTAACCTTTGGAATAGAATGGGTAGGATTAAAATCAACTGGTATAAATACAGATGTAACAGGAGAATAAAGACAGAACCTGGCTGGAGAACCTGACTAGAGAACCTGGCTAGGCTGCTGATCAACTGAATGCTGTCTCCACGTCATTTCTTCTTCGCTGACTCCGTCCACACCTTTGGGAACCCCTGGACCTGCTGGGGTTGGACCCCAACACAGAAAGACACTAACTATAAAGGAAAAAGTTGATAAATCAGTCTTCATTAAAATCACCATTGAGAGTGTAAAAAGGCAAGCTGTAGAGCATGAGAATATATTTGCAACCATCTTTTCAAAGAAAGTACTCAATTTCATAATACTCTTATAAATCAAAAAGAAACAGATAGACAACTCAATTTTTTTAAATACTCACTCAAGATATTTTTCCACTGATTTTCAGAGAGAGTGGAAGAGAGAGGAAAGACAGAGAGAAATATTGATGTGAGAGAAACACATCAATTAGTTGCCTCCTGAACATGCCCCAACCAGGGCTCAAGCCAGGGAGGAGCCTGTTACTGAGTTATGTGCCCTTGACCGGAATCAAACCCGGAACCCTTTGGTCTGCAGGCCAACACTCAATCCACTGAGCCAAACCAGCTAGGGCTCAATTTTTAATGGGAAAAAATTTTTAAATAGGCACTTCACATAAAGGATATCAAATGGCTATAACACATGAATACATGTTTAGTATCATCATTTTTTCATGAAAAATGAATATTAATATCATAATAAAAATCACCACATTTTCACTGGAATAGCAAGCAGTTTAAAAAAAAACGAAACCAAATAGCGATCAGGATGTGATGTGGTGCAGCTAGAACTCTCATACACTGCTAGGAGATATGTAAATTTGACAACTACTTCTGAAACTGGCTTGAAAGTATCTACCAAAGCAAACATAAACATATTCTAGAATCCTTCAATTCCACTTCAGGGAAATAAAAATTTGTACACATGTACTAGAATAGTAATATCCTTAAATATTAATATTTGACTATACTTAATAGTCAAACCTGTAAATAATTCAAGTGCTAACAACTGGATGGCTGAATAAATTGTAATATATTTATACAATACAATATTCTACAATAATTATAATAAATATAAATGCTACATAGACAACACGAACGGATATCACAACAGAAAGTTGAGTGAAAGAAATCATACATAAGGACATATACAATATGAAAGCATTTATATAAAATTCAAAACAGTCAAAACTAACCCCTGTCAAAATACTGGTTACTTTGTGGTAATGAGTGGAGGCCTGGCAAAAGGAGGGCTTCTGGATACCTCTAAATCAGCAGTTCTCAACCTGTGGGTCGCGACCCCTTTGGCGATCGAACGACCCTTTCACAAGGGTCACCTAAGACCATTGGAAAACACATATATAATTACATATTGTTTTTGTGATTAATCACTATGCTTTAATTATGTTCAATTTGTAACAATGAAAATACATCCTGCATATCAGATATTTACATTATGATTCATAACAGTAGCAAAATTAGTTATGAAGTAGCAATGAAAATAATGTTATGGTTGGGGGGTCACCACAACATGAGGAACTGTATTAAAGGGTCCTGGCATTAGGAAGGTTGAGAACCACTGCTCTAAAGGTTCTGTTTCTTTCACAGGTGTGTTCATTTTGTGAAGATTCACAGAGCACATTTAAGATTTGTGTACTTTTCTATATGTATGCTATTCTTCAATAAAAATTAGCAAAGGCAATAAAAATAAAAGAACCAATGAGGAAGAGACATATCAGAAGAGGATTGGAGCCAAAACCAGTTTGGCTCAGTGGATAGAGCGTCGGCCTGTGGACTGAAGGGTCCCAGGTTCGATTCCGGTCAAGGGCATGTACCTGGGTTGTGGGCACATCCACAGTAGGGGGTGTGCAGGAGGCAGCTGATCGATGCTTCTCTCTCATCAATGTTTCTGACTATCTCTCTCCCTTCCTCTCTGTAAAAAATCAATAAAATATATTTTTTTAAAAAAAGAAGAAGAAGGGGAGGATTGGAGCAGTAGGGTTGGTTCAATGTAATTTTGGCACCAGGATGGACAAAGAAAACAGAGCAGAATAAACAGTCTAATAGCAGACGCACAGTGTTAGGGTCACTTGATTTATGCTGATGATTTACGACTTGCACATATTCAGAGCCCAAAGAAATAGAATAAAAGAAGTAATGAAAGTACTACATAAAATAGTTAGTAGTTGAAAATCCAGCTAAACTAAGGGAGCAGTTTCAAAGCAAAGAGAATGTATGTTCATTCCAAAAAAAGAAGTTTCCGTACAAAGCCTGTGGGTGTGGCAGGTGAAAGCAGCACACAGTGATGAGTACAGTCCTGGGGAAAGGACATTTCCTTGACAATAGGTCATGATGCTCAAAATAATCTGTTACCAACTTGATTATATTGATAGGCAGTGGGATAAAATTGGAGCTAAAAGAATGTATTGCCCCACCACTGTGCTGGCTATCTCTTGCTGTGTAACAAACTAAAATTCAGTGGCTTTAAACAACACGTGATTTATTACCTCTCATGATTTTGTAAGTCAGAAAATTGGGCAGTCTCAGCTGAGCATTTCTTATGCTCCTTGTGGTGTCAATAGATGACAGCTTGTGAATGGGCTCACTAAAGGGTCTAAGACAGCTTCCCTTACATGTCTAATGCCTTGACTGTGACAACTGGAAGACTGCCTGGACTCAGCCAAAACTGTTCATCAAGATGCTTACCTGTGCCCTCTCCAGAATGACAGTCTCAGAGTAGCTGAGCGTCACGTGGAAGCCTAGGGTTCCCACACAGTGATACAGAAGTGAGCATTCCAAGGGGTCCAGGCAGAAGCGGTAAGATTTCCTATGGCCTAGCTTTGGAAGTTTCAGAACTTTACTACCACCTCATTCTATTAGTCAAGCAAGTCAATAGGGCCAGTCTAGATTCAAAATGAGGAGAGTGAAACAGCCTAATATGTAACGAGGAAAGTGTGTGGATGTACAGGTAAGGAGGGAAGGGATGCCAGCCATCTCAGAATATGCTACCATATCCCATCATCTTCTTGTTATTCCAAGACATTTTACAAGTCAGTGGCATATACTGAAAGGAAATATAAAGTCTACAAAGAACAAAAGACTCCAATTTTAGCTTAGCATAAGGATGGATACCAACAACAGATGCCAACAAGGACAATGAATGACTGAGGAATAGAAGCCCTGCCCCTCTGTTGTATGCACTGGAGAAGGCCTCTCAGAATGTATATACACTCTCGGGGAGAATGGAAAGAAGAAAATCCCAAATGGATTAAGAAATTTTTGAATTGACTAATGTGACAATGTTTAAATTTGTGCCAGTAGGCAGAATGGGTTGGGAGAAAAGTTAATTTCAGTTCTGGAAAAATAAAATCTTATTTTTGAACTCCTAAATTTGCAGGCAATTAAATTACTACTATATAATTACTTTAAGCTTTTGTTCCTATTGGTTTGATCATCTTAATTATTTATATACCACAATTCATGAATGGCTAGCTCTGATGAGTAATTGTTGTCTACCTATTTCATTTTTCCTGAAATCTTGATATTCTTCTTATATTATCATAGCAAAGAATGAACTGTCTTATTATTTGCTTCAATTCCATAGTCTTGCTGACTTCAAAGTCTAATTTGTCTTAGATATAAAATATTTACTATTTTGATCACTTAGTTAATTTCTATAGACTCATGCTCTTGTAAATATTTCTCTCCTGAGATTGTCGAGTCTATTACTCCTTGAGGAGCCTCTAACACAATTCCTTCTAGAGTTCATTATTTGGTTTGGGGGAAGCTTTTGTCATTGAGCAGAGTTATAACACTTCTTCACAGACAGTTGGGTAAATATTCACTGAGATTAGCCACCAGATATAACTAAAGCAACAAAAAGTACTTTTGAAGTACAGAGAGAACTTCAAAGAGGAGAATATCAAGGGGGTAAAGTTAAATTCACAATTGTAGATTTAGTCACCATAAACTAAGGCAAACACAAACACATTGTAGTCCACAAGAAATTCTGGGTCATCTTTTTAATTGTAGTTTCCCTGTTGGTCCATTCTATTTGTACTACACCCAAAATTCTCGTGCCTTCCAGCCATAAAGAAGGTTCTACTCCTTTGACAAATTATCTCCCTACTTATAGGTCTGTTCCCCTTCAGGGTATTCCCAAGATCCATTTAGACATGTCAAATCATGTCTCTCCTCCAACAGGAAAAATAGCTCACTGAGAATCAATTCCAAAGGCCTAACAACAGCAGACCTGGATCTACGAATCTGGATCTACGAATCAGTACTTCATTCACTTCTCCTCAGTCTCATATATCACATACGTGCCCCTCTGCCTGTGGCAATCTTACCTCATATTCCCATACTTCTATGTCAAAATTAGCTAGCTGGCAATTTTGGTGTCCATGGTGTTAAGGTAATAAAAAGGAGGCAAGAGTTTGGGAGCAGATTTGATTAGTCCCTATACAATTTGGCAGTGAGCTGAAGAAAAATGGAAGTATACAAAGTCAAGAAGCACATAAAGCAGAGTCCCTTTGGATCAAAGATTTAAGTTAGCTCTCTAGATTCTATGGTCTTTGCAATCAGGCAGTAAGTTCTGCAAGAGCAAATGGGGGATGGGGGGAAGTGAGGGGAAGAACTTGATCCTAAGTCTTGAAGTTCTCATGATTTGCTCCTAAGTCTTGAAGTTCCCATGCCCACCATTAGGACTAAAATTAAAAAGACTGACAACACTAAATGTTGACATGAATGTAAAGCAATTGGAGAGCTCATATATTATTGAATGTAAAATAATACAAACACTTTGGGGGAAAGTTTGACAGTTTCTTAAAAACTAAACAAATTCCTCCGACTCCATGACCTAGCAATTTTCCTCTTTGAGATATTTACTCAACAGAAATAAAAATACATGTTTACAAAAAACGCTTGTATAAAAATATCCAGGCCTTTCTCATACATAATGACCCAAAAGTTTAGAAAAGTCCAGGGTCCCTAAATAGGAGAATGAATGCACAATCTTTGGTATATGAAAGGCTTGAACTTCTGATACACACAACTTGGATAGGTCTCAAAAGCATTATATTATGCTAAGTACTATTCCATTTATATGACATTCAAGAATAGGAAAAACTAATTTACTGTGGGAAAATCAGAAGAGTATTTGCCTCTGGATATAGAGATAGGGTTTGAGTATTGAGAGCCATGAGGGAATTTTTGGATAGTGGTGATGTTCTATATATTGAAATGGATTTGGTTTAAACAAGTGTATTCACTGGTTAAAACTCAGCAAAAGTGCTGATAATGTTTGCACATTGTATTGCATGTAAATTTTATATAAAAAGAAAAACAGTAATCCAATATTGAATTCTAGTTAATGATATGCATGTTGGAATATCTGGGGAGAAGTAATCTGCAATGTACTTTGAAATGCATCAAAAAGATAAAATGGATTGCCCCACCAGCGTAGTTCAGTGGTTGAGTGTCGACCTATGAATTAGGAGTCAGGGCTCGATTCCTAGTCAAGGCACATGTTTGGGTTGTGGGCTCAATTCCCAGTTGGGGACATGCAGGAGGCAGCCAATCAATAATTCTTTTTCATCATTGATGTTTCTATCTCTCTCTCCCTCTTCCTTCCTCACTGAAATCAATTAAAAAAAAAATTTTTAAAGATAAAATGGGTTAAAAAGTGGATAAAGGGATATATAAATATGTGACAAAGCACATATAGGACAATATAAATAATAGAATTAGGGGTTGTGCTTATATATAGTATGGTTTTTTACAGTAAAATACTCTGAACTTTATTGTATGTTTGAAAAATATCATAAACTGATTTAACACTTGCCATCTCAGCCCCTGAACCACCTGATAGGACAAGCCCGTCTAGATTAAAGATCCTTGCAATCAGTTGCATCTTCTCTGGATGAATTAGCAAGAAGAAAGACTTCAAGGGCCTGAATGCTGTGGCCAGATCCTCCAGCAGCTTCTATGCCATCCCTGATGACTAATTTAAGAGTTGGACTGGAATCTTGGCCATAGGTACCCTGGCACCCAACTAGACAAGAACAGAAATATACTTCTCCCCCCTAAAAAATGAAACATAAATTAAAAAAAAAGAAACATAAATAGATTTTAGATTTATTGGCGTTATGATCACAAAGTTTTACACAAACTGATGTACATGAATCTACACTAATAAAAGACAAAGATGCTAATTGACCATACTTTTGCTACACCCTAAGCCACGCCCACCAGTCAATCAGAGTGACTATATGCAAATTAACCCAAGCAAGATGGCGACCGGCAGCCACAGAGCTGGAGCAAGCAGGAGGCTTGGTTGCCCAGGCGATAGAGGAAGCCAAGCTTCCCACCTGCCCTGACCCGACTGTGGCCTCCGTTCATGGCAACAAAGTTTCAATTATAGAAGCTAAATAAATCCCAGATACCTGCTTCCAGCCAGCCTCCACTGGGAGCTTGGGTGGCTGGGGGTTGTGGCCAGTCTGCAAAGAGCCATCAGCCCCTCACCCAGGATGGCCAGGCACCCCAGCAGGACCCCCCACCCTGAAGGGGCTGTGGCCAGCCTGCAAATGGCCCCCAGCCCCTCACCCAGGCTGGCCAGGCACCCCAGGGGGGACCCCCACCCTGAAGGGGCTGTGGCCAGCCTGCAAACAGCCATCAACCCCTCACTCAAGCCGGCCAGACACCCCAGTGGGGATTCCCACCCTGAAGGGGCTGTGCCCAGCCTGCAAACAGCCATCAGCCACTCACCCAGGCTGGCCAGGCACTCCTATATAATAAAAGGGTAATATGCAAACTGACCCTAACAGCAGAAAGACTGGGAATGACTGGTCACTATGACACAAACTGACCACCAGGGGGCAGATGCTCAATGCAGGATCTGCCCCCTGGTGGTCAGTGGTCAGGGGGAGCTCTGCTTAGCCACAAGCCAGGCTGACGGCTGCCAGTACAGCAGTGATGATGGGAGCCTCTCCCGCCCCCTCAGCAGCACTAAGGATGTCCGACTGCAGCTTAGGCCTGCTCCCTGCTGGCAAGTGGACATCCCCCGGGGGCTCCCAGGCTGCCAGAGGGATGTCTGACTGTCAGCATAGGCCCAGTCCCCCAGGGAGCGGGCCTAAACCAGCAGGTGGTCATCCCCTGAGGGGTCCCAGATGCGAGAGGGCACAGGCCAGGCGGAGGGAGCCCCCCCACCCCAGGTACACAAATTTTTGTTTGTGCACCTGGCCTCTACTGTTTAGATATGAGAAGAAGGAATTATTTCAGCCCCAGTGCAATTTATCTTTTTGTTTTCCTTTAGAAAATAAACTGAAATTTATTGCATGAAGCCTTTTAAAAGTAATAAAATAATGTAAAATGGTCATAAAACCAATCGTATGTTTTATAGAAAATAGCAGAATAAAATCACTTTGTGAGATGTCAAATCCAAAGACGTTTATCACTTAAGAAAAGAAAATGTTCTCTGTCTTTAAGCATCTAAATCTGTTAACACCTTATGCCCTTTCAAAACTAGAAAGCCATTTTGTTACTATTTTAAATGACTCTACCAATCTTTGGCCATACTGATAGAAACCTTCAGCATGGATTCTGTTGACCAAAAAACCATTTTAATAGTTGTCTTTGAAACTCATAGATACAGACAACAAAATGGTAGTTACCAGAAGGAAAGTGAGCAGGGAAAGAAGAAGTCGGTAAAGGCGGTCAAATATATGGACACAGAGGGAAAACAGACTTCGGGTAGTGACTATACAATAGAGCAGTGATGGCGAACCTATGACACGCGTGTCAGAGGTGACACGCAAACTCATTTTTTTGGTTGATTTTTCTTTGTTAAATGGCATTTAAATATATAAAATAAATATCAAAAATGTAAGTCTTTTTTTTACTATGGTTGCAAATATCAAAAAATTTCTATATGTGACACAGCACCAGAGTTAAGTTAGGGGTTTTCAAAATCCTGACACGCCGAGCTCAAAAGGTTCGCCATCACTGCAATAGAGTGTACAGATGTCAAATAATTATGGTGGACACCTGAAAATTATATAATGCTATTAACCAATGTTACCCCAATCAATTTAATTAAAAATTTTAATTGTCTTTGTGTTATCTTTTCCATTATGCTTACTCAGTCTTCCTCCCTCCAACCCAAGCAAAAGAACAAAACAAAATATTCAGGTTTCCTATAACCATATCCTTTACTGAAACCAGATGTATGATGATGTACTGAGATCTACTAAATTTGGCCTACACAAAAATGTAAACATGAGAACCACAAGCTGAATATGATCCATGAATTCAACATTCCGCTAAATAAACAAGTGCTATATAGGAATTATTAATAAAAACATAATGAGGCCTGGCCATTTTGGCTCAGGGGCTGAACATCAACCTCCAGGCCAGGACACCGGCCCAGGTTGCAGCTCAATCTACAGTAGGGGACATGCAGGAGGCAGCTGATCAATGATTTTCTCTCATCATTGATGTTTCTCTCTCTCTCTCTCTCTCTCTCTCTCTCTCTCTCTCTCTCTCTCCTCTCCTCTCTCTCTCTTCCTCTCTGAAATCAATAAAAACATATTTTTTAAAAAAACAAAAAACATAATGAAGTCAAATGAAGCATTAGCTCAATTCAACTAGTGGGATTCTGTCGGATAAGAATTCAATAGGAACTTTAGAGAAACAAAAAACTGGAATATATTTCTAAGAAGACTTACAAAATAATACTTAAAAGAATAGAACTTAATGGAAATGTGAAAAAAAAAGTAGTAGGCAAGAAAAGTGAGAAAGCTGGTTACTTTGTGCCCTCCATTGTCACTGAAATAGAATAAGATGGAACTGGAACAATCTATAACATTAAGTTAAGGAAGATAGAACACTCATCACTGGTTTCTTTTCAGTCTTCAGTCAATTTAATGTTTGTGAGGCATTGTACCCTGTCAGTTATTTCCTCCCTTATGAAGCTCCTCTCTTTCGTAAAGTACTAATCCTTATTCTTATCTGACCTTGCTAGGCACTCTTTTTGTATCCAGTCTCCATGGTTTTACGGTCATAAAAGGAAGGCATGAGTTTAGAAATGGACTGGATTAGTTTCCATGTAATTTTTTACTTTTATTGTATACTTTTTATTTTACTTTTAGTGACTCTGCTCTGACTACCTGCAAAAGGTAAATATTGTTTAAGATCACATCCTTTTCAGTCCCCTATTTCTTTTTATTCTCTTTCTCCTTCCTGGGTAATCTCACCCACACATGCTGGTGATTCTTAAAATTATATTCAATCTTTAATCTCTTTCCAAAGCTCCAAACTGAATTTTTCTATTTTCAGGTGTCTTAAAGGTACATGAAACTGTTAGGGGCAGAAATAGAGTATTGGGGACTAGCTATTAATTATAAGAAATAAAATAGGAGCCCGGCCAGTGTGGCTCAGTGGTTGAACATCGACCTATAAACCAGTAGATAATGGTTCAATTCCCTGTCAGCGCATATGCCTGGGTTGCGGCTCAGTCCCCAGTGTGGAGCATGCAGTAGGCAGCCAATCAATGTTTCTCTCTCATCACTGATGTTTCTCTCTCTCCCTCTCCCTTCCTCTCTGAAATCAATAAGAATATATTTTTTAAAAGAAATAAAAGAAAATTAATCATGCTCATTTAACGGTGATTGTTTTGTTCTGATTAAAGAAAGCACAGTCTAACCTGGCTGGGAGTTGTATGCCCCTGAGACCTGGGAGTAAACCTTACCCCAAAGAGTCAACCTTGGACCTGGGAGTCCAGCTTGGAATGTGGTCCATTCTCATTCAAGAACTGCCTGTCATCATGGAAAGATTAACAACCTAGTTGCCCAAACAATGGAGTCCCACACCAGCCAGCATTGCCAGCTTCCCCTTGCCTGTAATACCCATTTTTGCATGCCCATTCTTACTCCTTTTTGCCTACTTCCCCCATGTAACCTTTGTCCCACCCAATATAAGCAGCTGGCTTATGGGGTGTGGGGGGAGAGGGAGGTGCGCAGAGAAGATTTTTGTGGATGACCTGCTGCTCTCCCATATTGCTGGCAGTACTGGAATAAACGCTCAGCTATGATTCAACACCATCTCTGCTTAATTGGCTCAAGTAGTGACAGGCAGCCTGGACTCCCTTGGTTGTCTGAGTAAAAAACTTTACCATGTTGAAACCAAACATTATTTCTACCTAAAACTTCATTTTCCAGTATTTCCTATTAATGACATTTCTATCAAAGCAATCCTCCAAGCTAGCAACTATAAAATGACCTTTAGTTCCACCCCACATTGTGGATTTTTGCTTGGGGGGGGGGTCCCCTTTCTCTACTGATGCTTCTTGAAAGTAAGGATATATCTTATTCATTCTCCTTATCTCATTGCCTAGGAAAGTATCTAGTACATATCAGTTGTATAAGGTCGGAAGGAAATAAGGAAAGAAGAGAGGAAGGGAGGAAGAGAAGAAAGACATAATTGTTAGGCACATTCTTGCACTCCTTTATGCTCTGCTTGGGGCTCTCTCGCCCCTCCTAGCAATCTTCCTGTTATTCTCATTATAGGTCTCATGATTAACAGCCTTCAGTTTCCAATAAACCACCTCACCCTGTTTCCAGTGGACCACATACACCTGGCCCTCACCTGCACCTGATCTGACCAGTTATCTGACTGACCTTTACCAGAGACATAAATATCCCGCTCCTTCTTTTCTACCCCACTAATGCCATTTTGGTTTCAGCCCTTCTGTTAGCAGATGTAATAATAAATTTACAATTCTTTACCCCTTTTGGCCTTGTGCATTCCTCCTTCAGCAACCCTAACAATAATGAAAGGAAAATGGAAAGGAAGAAGAAATGAGAAGAGATGTGAGGAGGAAAGCAATTAGTAAACTTACTGAGCTATTGCCCATCTATGTATAAAAGCCTAAGCAACCATTACAATGGAATGACTGGAATGACCGTAACAACCAGTCGGTATGACCTGCACTGACCAACAGGGGGAAGATGCTCACGGCTGGCAAGCACAGCCTCTTCCGTCTCTGTGGCAGTGCTAAGGAGGTAAGGAGCAAGTGGTAAGCGGTTAGGAGCGAGTGGCGAGCGGTTAGGAGCACTGAGCACCAAGCTCCTCCCCAGCTGCCTGCCGCTTTCCACACTGCTACGTCCCCCGAGGGGTCCTGGATTGAGAGAGGGCACAGTCCAGGCTGAGAGACCCCAACCAGTGCATGAATCCATGCACTGGGCCTCTGGTAATAGGATAAAGTTTATAGCAGCTGACAGTTGACACTGTAATTCTTCTAAGGAAGAGAGCACTTTTATCTGGATGATATTCAAAGTCCTTACAGTAAAAATTAAGTTCTTTAGGGCCTACATATCAACCAGTGAAAGCTTGGAGGGAGTGGAGGAAAGCCTTCATGATAAAGAAACAGACTCTGAAAAATTCTCTAAGGCAAAATAAGAAGAAAGGAGCAAGGAATAGAAATAGAGAAAATGAGGCAAATGGGTCCATGACAATGCACTCACCCCTATTACTTTCAAGTTTTCAATCACTTCTAGGAAATTCATTAAAGGCTTGGCACAATTGGATATTTTGTTATTGCAATACAGTGAATTGATTGAGTTTAGAATCTCAGTTTACATGGGGTAAAAAATGAGACAAAACTCATTGACATAAAAGGCATAGGACAAAGAACCAGGCAGATCTGGGTTTACATTCACAGTGACATGTTACAGTAAAAGTACTTAGCCTTGCCATAAAGCAATGAAGCATGACCCCCACCTCTGCCAGGGAATTTGGTACAGATGATCATTTCAGATGGACAATGATCCTATCCAAAGCATTAAACCAAAATTACAAAATCAAGTGCTCAAGATCATGTACGATACTAGAGGCCTGGTGCATGAAATTCGTGCACATGAGGGAGGAGTCCCTCAGCCCAGCCTGCACCCTCTCCAATCTGGGACCTCTCAGGGGATGTCCAACTGCCTAAACCAGCAGTTGGACATCCCTCTCACAATATGGGACCGCTGGCTCCTAACTGCTTACCTGCCTGCCTGCCTGATCGCTCCTAATCACTCTGCCTGCCTGCCTGATCACTCCTAACCCCTCTGCCTGCCTGCCTAATCACCCCTAACCACCTCCGCCTGCCTGCCTGATCACCCCTAACCACCTCTGCCTGCCTGCCTGATCACCCCTAACCACCTCTGCCTGCCTGCCTGATCACCCCTAACCACCTCTGCCTGCCTGCCTGATCACTCCTAACCCCTCTGCCTGCCTGCCTAATCACCCCTAACCACCTCTGCCTGCCTGCCTGATCACCCCTAACCACCTCTGCCTCGGCCCCCGCCACGGTGGCTTTGTCCAGAAGGACGTCTGGAAGGACGGCCAAAGACATCCAGTCTATCTGGTCTAATTAGAATATTACCCTTTTATTAGTATAGATTGCTTTATTGAAAATTCAGCCGAGGCTAAATCAGCTTAAAGTTTTAATAGGAACTCAAGAAATTCAGCTTTGACCTTGGGCAACCTCTTCATACACCCATTAAGTGTAAGGGTATAGTCTCTAAAAAGTTTAAATACTTGAAGCCAGCACAGCCTTGAAAATAGGCATTGGCCCATATTGCTTAAATCTAAAGAAATCTTTATAACCTAAGGGACACTTTGGCAATAGGCCAACAATTAACAGCAGTGTACTCTCCCCCACCCCTAGGGATTCTGTGTTCATTGGGGTATACTCATGTTCTCATAGCTGAGTGAGGAGAGGAGAAAAGAAGACAGGAATATCTAGTAATTTGAAGTAGGAATATTTTTATCTGCCAATATCAAGTTCTAGAACTATAAATAACTCCTTACTCCTAGGACACTACACCTTTCATAGTCATTTTGATGCTATATGGGCTAGTTTATTTCCTTTCTATGCTTCAGAACAAGTTTTATAACATAATTATATGTGTTGTTATATGAAGAATGAGTGAAACCACTCGTTTTGACAGGCTAATGAGGTACAGGAGTGCAAAATGCTAGCATTATGTGATTTCACAGAAAATTCTACTATTATGCTTACTTTGTAATAAACCAACTTGTGGACCTCAAAAATATGCTTCTGTCTTATAATAAAACCATTCACAGCAATAGATAAGAGACTTCTTATTTTCCATCAGTGATAGCCACCTCTGCTATAAGGAAAAATGACCTGGGTTGTTTTTGAAGCAGAAGTATGAGTAAACACCCAAGAAACACTCCAAAAACTTATTTTAGTTATCAAAATAAACTAGCAAAGCCTCAAAGTCACTTGAAAATATCAATCTTGTGGAGGTTATCACAACCTTAGATGCTACCTCCTCTCTCATCAGCATTATAAAACATTTTTTCATTTGACTACTTTTCTCGGCCATTGGCATTGTTCCCAGCTAGTATCTTCTCACTTTAAGATACCCTATGCCAGCCCTGGCCAATGTAGCTCAGTGGATAGAGAGTCAGCCTGCATACATAAGAGTCTCTCTCTCTTTCTCTCTGCATCTATCTCTCTCCCCCACTCCTTCACTCTCTCTAAAAATCAATGAAAAAAGGCCCTTGGGTGAGGATTTTTTTTAAAAGATAGTGTATGCCACATTTATACTTTAAGTTAAAAATTGTTCAGATACTTTATATTGTATTTTTCAAATTTATATTTTCTTTCCAAGTACCAACTTTCTGCACAAGGTAGATGCCATTGTCCTTGACCAAGAGACAATCTTTTCTTTAACTCAATCATGTTTATAAGCATGATTATATGTTCTATAGTTAGCACCAAAGAAAAACACTGGTGACATTCTCTACGCTTCTTTCTTACTGTGACACTTGCCCTCTGACAGCCTGGTGACATGACTGTCAATATGTAAAACATCAGTCTCACATGTGTTCCAAATCAAGAGCCATAGAACAGTTTGGTTACTGAGAAAAGGACAATTAAGTGGCTTTCTAATTACAATGACGTCAAATGTAGAAGAGAAGAAACACTGGATGTTATCTCTGAACCCCCTCCAACTTGCATTCTGATGCATATACTTGCTAGCCCCAAACCCTTTCCACTCGTGTCCTAGCTAGCCTTGCAAAAACCTGTTTCCCTGAATACTCCCATTTTATAGAGGCCATAAACCATAAACCATACACAACCCCCAGAGGGGGTTGGCAATGCTGGCACCAGCCAGGCCAGGCCTCTGGGTGTAATCTCACTTCCCCCATTCCAACCCATGGGGGCTGCAAAGCCCATGAGAAGTCCGAAATCCTGGTCCATATTTGGGAGACAAAGACACTAAGGGGATAAAAGGGAAAGCCCCCCCCCCCCCCCCCCGCATTTGGTACTCAGACTTTGGAGACTGATACCCTGAATCACCACACTAGTGCATCTGCAAATAAAGGCGTTCTTTCTGAATCCTCTGAGTGCCCAGCTGTTCATTCTCCCATGCTGCCTGGCAGCTTATCTGCAACACTACTTTGCATGGTATGGAATAAGCTCCCTCACTGCTTTCTGACGTAACTGCCCAACTCAAGCTGCCACATGACTTCACCTATTCCATCTGCATGTAACAGAGCAAGGAGAGAATGCTCTAAAGACCAAAAATGCGATTTATACAAGAGTGTCTCTCACTCTCTTTCAGAATCGATTTATTCTTAGTTTGAATAGAATTGAAAGAAACAGTATAGTGTAATTACTAAGAGAACAGACTCCAGAGCTAGACTGAATTGAATCCTGCCTCTGTTGTTTACTAGCCCTGTGTCCTTGGGCAAGTTACTTAAACTCAATGCTCTGCTGGATCAACCTGAGAGGAAGAAAATAATAATATATTTTACAGAGTTGTTATAGGATGAAGTTAATTAAAATATGTAAAACACCTAGAACTGTGCCAGGCACATGATGTTATATTTTATTTCTAAGTTCATAAAATATTATAAACAGCAAGAAAGAAGATCAGGCCCAGCGGGCATGGCTCAGTGGTTGAGCGTTTTCCTATGAACCTAGAGGTCATGGTTCAATTCCTGGTCAGGGCACATGCCCTGAATACAAGCTCAATCCCCAGTGTGGAGTGTGCAGGAGGCAGCTCATCAATGGTTCTCTCTCATCACTGATGCTTCTATCTCTCTCCCTTCCTTTTGGAAATCAATAAAGATGTATATAAAAAAACAAACAAACAAACAAAGAAGATCAAGGCTTCTGTAGCCATTTGCACTAACACTAGCAAGCATTATCAACTAAAAGTCCATAGTAGTAAGGGGAAGGACTAGGATTACTACTTAAAAATAGACATAAGACCTGGGGGCATTGAGTATGGGAGTAAAAGCTTGGTAAATACCCAAGTTTATCACTGTATTACATCACAATAGAGTAGTGAAAGTTTATAAAGAGGAACTTGAGCCTTCATGTCCAAGGGCTTCTATTTCAGCTCAATAAAATTGTGAATGTTTGTTAAGAGGACCCCAAGCATCTAAGGAATAATTAAAATAGGCTCAATAATTTCATTAAAGATGCAACACATTTTGAAATATTTTTGTTCAAAAGAACCAAATAAAAATTTTAGTGCCTTAATACATACTCAGCTAACCAAAACATTCATTTATTCAAAAAGATTTAATCTCTAAGTGGTCTTGTTATAAGAAGATACTGAGAATAGAAACAAAATACAACATAAATTATTTCATGAGGAGGTGTGGCAAAGACTGCTAATTGTTGCCCATCTTTTACCCTCCAAGTCTTTGTTTTAGAAATAGAAATTCCTTGAGTATATGGGGATAGGACTACCCACTTGTCTAGAGATTTTATGTCCTAATCTCCCTTGCAGCTCAGCGTGGTCATATGATTAAACTCCCATCACTTGAATATGAATGAAATCTGTTGCGTAACTTATGTGGTACTTCCTTATAAGAAAATTGCCTGCCTCCTGCTTCCTCTTCCTCTCTCCAGGGGCTGTACTGAGAACATAAAGCAGTTAAGCTAGCCTCTACCATGAAGATGAAGTAGCAACCAAGGAAATGGTTGAACAAAAGGACAGAGGAAACCTGGTCCCCAGGTCAACCTGTGCAGAGTTCCCTACCTTCTACAGACACCATGCCTCCCTATACACTTCTGTCTCATTTGAGCCAGAGTAATTTGGGGTCTTTTTGTAGCAGACTCATATCATCTTAATACTAGTAAATTTAGAGAAAGATAATAGATATTAACTTCAAGTCTATATTGAGTACAAGTATTTTGCAATTTACTATGTCAGGCTCTATAAAGATGCTGAATTAATTAGATGCAAGTTCTGTCCTCTGAGACTATAATCCAGAGAAGAGGAACTAAGTACCCAGACAATTACATTCCCATGTAGTCCACATTGCTTTTATGTGAGAATTATAAATGAGGTGTTATGGGACAATAGTAGGAGATAATTCTATCAACGTGCACCAATAAATCTTGAATCAGGAAAATCTTCATGAAGATGGCCTTTCAGAAAAATCTACAATTGAAAGGATTTCAAAAGCAGGGATAAACAATGACAGGAAAGGAAAACAATGTGAATAAAAGCACTTCAGCAGAAAAGTACACATGTGCTCACGTGTCCCTTTAGAATATAGAGTTGAAGGACCTTGGAATGTGTGCTGGAAGAGTAAGTGTAGATCACATTGTGAAGAGCACTGAATTGTAATTATAAAATGTGTATTGAGCTCTTTCTATATGCAAACATTGTGCTAAATGTTTTATGTGCACTTCCTCAACTAATCTTTTATATTTCCCCTTGAGGGTAAGGAATCTATATTTAATTCAGCAGGAAACAGAAAACCTGAATAACTATGAGAAAGTGAATGACACCCTTTAACTGTGCTTCAGGATGGCTAATCACCATGTAGGAGTGTACAGTGCAGGATGCAAAGCAGCGAGAATACTTTTGGAATAGACAAGGCTAGAGATCGAAACTTGAACTAGTGTGGCAGCATGAAACAGGACTCAAGACGTTATGACGAATTTGGCAAGTAATTACTTGATTGTGTGAAGAGTCCTATAAAAACAGGAAGTGGGAGGATAATCCTAATGTTTAGAACCTGAGCCCTGAAATTAACAAAATAGGGAGTGATGTGTTTTCAACAAAAAACAGAAGGTAACTGGGCTTATTGAGATGTTGATGGGTTCCATGCAGAGGACCTTTGCTTTCTCAGTACCATGACTTACTATGTGATTTCTCAAAATTGGCTGAATATTTCTAAACCTGTTTTGTTCTCTGAATAATAATATCCAACTCACAGACTTTATTTGAGGGTTAAAGAAGATAGTGTTTTTTAAAGGACAGAAAAAGCACCTAGCACTATATAGTACATAGTAGGTAGTCACTATATAGTTATCAATAGATAAAGATATAAACATATAAATTGAATATGTGAGAGTTTGTAAAATCATCGAAGAAAATAAAAGGTTTTGAGGCAAAAACCTTGGGAAATACCTTCATTTTAATACACAGTACGAGTAACAGGGGCCAGTAAAGGTAACAGGGGGAAATAGTAGTGAGGTGAGAAGAAATGAAAGATGGGTAAGAAGACCCAGGTAGAGAGATCAGCCTCTGTCAGGAAAAGGGATACACCTTCCTCCTGGAAGTAAAGGAGAGAGAGGAGGTGAGTGAAGACAGAATGATGTGGAAGACAACACTGTGTCATGAGAGAGTTCATGAAGCTGGTTTTATAGGAAAGTTGTATAAGTCATCTAGTGAGGGGAATTAGAATGGGTAAAATGAAAGACCTGAAGAAATGTTTACAGCTTATCTTTTCTTTTACACGTAAAGGGCATTTATCCAGCAAAGAATGTTATTTCTTAATGTTTCCACTTTAATAATATTTTATCAGGTCCATATTTCTCTTCAAATCATTCATTTTTCTAATATTTGGAGAAAGTTTTTAGAGAAAATACTCTCAAATGACTGAAATGAGTCACTCCTGGTGATTTCTATTCTTTAATCTCAACTCTAAGTATAAAAAATAAATGGCCATAGTGCTGGATGGGGTACCAAATTGCACAGTACCATTCTGAAACCTTCACCTTCCTACAGAATGAGTATAACACAATTTTATAGGTCTCTTTTCCGCTGTAGTGGTTTGAGTGATGTCCCCTAAAAATTCATATCAACCCAGAACTTCAGAATGTGACCTTGTTTAGATCTCTGCAGATATACTAAGCTAAGGTAAGTGGATCCTAATCCAATATGACTGGTTTCCTTATAAGAAGAGAGAAATGTGGAAGAAAGACATGTGAAGACAGAGGCAGATAATAAAGTTATGCTACCACAAGCCAAGGAATGCCTGGGGCTCTCAGAAGTTGGAAGACTCAAGAAAGAGTCTTAGAGGTTTCTGAGGGAGGAGAGCTCTGGCAACATCTTGATTTTGGACTTCTGGCCTCCAGAACTTAGGGAATAAATTTCTGTTATTTAAGCCACTTAGTTTTCAATCTTGTTAGGGCAACCCTAGGAAATTTATATGCCTGGGGGGGGGGGGGGGCGAGGGGGGGGAGGGGAAAGGGGCAGGGTTTAAGTCTTGTGACTAATAGGTGCTTCCTATATGTCTTATAATGATTACCCACAAATCAAAAGAACCATTTTCTACTAGAACTTAGCTCTGTTGAGCTTGCATCCCTCTTTAGAAACATCAGGAATCTATTTCTTAAACTATCATTGTAAACAGAGTAATGATTTATTCTGAAAGCCCTGAAAAATAATGAGGAGTGGGCATGAGAAAAAAGCATTTTAAGATCCATTGTATTACAAATTACGCAAGCACTACAGTAGAGGTCAGTCAAATGAGAATGAGAACTAATCATTCAGAATAAACAGCCAGTAGAAGAAGAAAAAATAGCTTAAGGCCCTAATACATGTCACTTTGAAAGAAAGGATACCCAATTAGAACCCTGAGCCTGGAGTAACTACAGTGATGAAAGCAAACAAAGTGTTAGGGCTCCACCTGAAACTCTTTGATAGCACGTCAAGAGGAATGCACATGCACAAACTGCCAGAGGGAACAGAAAGGACAAAGGCCCAGTCTGTTTGAAGACTGTGCTGCTTAATCTCACCACAGATTTGAATAAAAATACCAACCTGGCTCTCTATGCTTTGAGCCTATATGATATCACAGGAGGAACTAAATCAAAACTTAGAGATCAAGGTCTTGGATTGAGGTACAATTACTCTGGAAAGGTGGTGAAAAGATGCTACAAAGAGCCATAGAACAGCAAAAGAAAAACTTTAGACCTAACCTTTTTCTTGAAACAATAAAATCAGTAGGAGATAAAGGGAGAAACTATTCCTTTTTGTATTTGTTGAACTCCTGGGAAATATGCTGTGTTTATATGTGTAAAATAAAAATTATATATAATGGAGTAAAAAGGGCCACAGTAAGAAGTTATAACAATACTAGAGGCCTGGTGCACGAATTCATGCACCAGGGTCCCTCAGCCTAGTCTGCGGGATAAGGCCAAAACCAGCTCTCCAACATCCCCCGAGGGGTCCCAGATTGCGAGGGGGCACAGGCCAGGTGAGGGACCCCCACCAGTGCATGATCGGGGCCAGGGAGGGAAGCAGAGGTTGGCCGACCAGGGAGGGGCTGTGGGAGGGCTCCAGGGCATATCTGGCCCATCTCACGCAGTCCCAATTGGCTGGAACCCAGCAGCAAGCTAACCTACTGGTCTGCCCCCTGGTGGTCAGTGCACATCACAGCGAGCAGAGTTGAGCGGCCTTAACATATCATTAGCATATTGTGCTTTGATTGGTTGAACAGACAACCGGACATGTGGCATATTAGGCTTTTATTATATAGGATTATTTGTAAAGAACATCAACATTTGATTTGAAAATGGACTGGAATCATTGTAGACTTCTAAAGATTTGAGTAGCAAGATCAAAATGACACTTCAGAAAGTTACTTCTTACTGCTCTCGGTGGGTGGGATAGTTTAGAGAACAAAGACAATGAAAAGAATTTGAACATGAAGCAATTGGGTACCCAGACTGGGTTATGTATGTAAAAGACCCCAGAATTCAAACTGGATTAAATGAGACAGGCCTATACTTTGATCTGTATTCCTTCCACAAACTCTTCAACCAAAACCTCCAATATTTTATTCTCCCACCCTTAAGTAGATATTTCATCAATCATTTGCCTACATTCCATTGATCCCAATATCCTTTTCATTGTCCCTCATCTCCATCAGGTCCTCACTTCCATCCCTAAACAAATTAAATAACATAGTTCATAATTATAACCACTCCTTTCCATGTAACTCCCAACTTACTACTCTCCTCTCCTTCCTTTAAACTCACCTGGCTAAATCTCAGTGGTAATGAAGCACAACTCCCCACCTTTGTATCTGGGCAACTGAATGGCGCTGAAGGAAAACACACAACCATGCTTTTACCCTTCTTTCTTTTACTCCATAATCTCCAACCTCAAGAGGACCCTTGCCCATTAATCATTCTGTCTTCATGGTCCATTCAGTCTCCCACTTAGATAATTATTCCATGTCCTCAAATTTCCAACACCATCACAACCTTCTGCTGATGATATTATTTCCTACTTCTCTGAAAAGACAGATGAGATCATATGAGAAATTTTTCAAACTCCCATCACCATATCTGCTTTGAATCAGCCTTTTTTCTTCATGCTAGAAATGAACAACCCATCTTCTCAAAGTTCTACCCTTCCTCCTGTGTCTGGATTTGACCTCTTCTTACCTACTCAAATATGTCACTCTAATATTTATCCTTCCTTTTTTCCATTATCATTTTTTCCTCTCACTTAGATTAATGCCATTAGCATATAAACATATTATAATACTAGAGGCCCAGTGCACAAATTCGTGCACAGGCGTGGTCTCTCGGCCTGGCCAGCGTTTGGGACTGATCCGGGTCGTCTTGCCCAGTCCTAATTGGGGCCGACCGGGGCCAGCCAGCTGGGGTGGGGGCAGGGAGGGACTGTGGGAAGTTGGCCAGCTGAGGGAGGTTGGCTGTGAGAGCGCACTGACCACCACGGGGCAGCTCCTGCATTGAGTGTCTGCCCCCTGGTGGTCAGTGCGCATCATAGTTACCAGCCGGTCATCCGGTCATCCAGTCGTAATTGTCGCTTAGGCTTTTATATAGAGAGATTTTAAAAAAAATAAAATCCCTGCTTTGTTTCCAAATTCTCCTTTAGTTATTGCCTCATTTCTTTATTCCAAAATGTTCAGAAACTTAATTTTATGTCCTGAACTTCATTCTCTCTTTTACCCACTTCACACAGGCTTTTGCCTGTACCACTCAGTAGAAACTGTGTCAGGTCACCAATTGCCACAACATTATTATATGCAATGATAAATTCTTAGTCTTTAGCTCACCTATCATTAGCTTTTAACAACCGGTCACTCCCCCTTTGAAACATTTTCTTCATAAGGTTTCCAGGATGCCAGTTCCCCTTGGTTCTCCTCTTACTTCCCTGGTGGTCTCATGTACTTTTCTTTTCATCTACCCTAGCCTGTAAACATTGTAGAGACCAAGGGCTCAAACCTCAGACCTTTTCCCACTTCTATCTACTCTCTTTTAAAAAACCTAGTCTTGTGGATTTAAAAATCATCTATACATGCATAATTTCCCAACACATCTGCTTTTCCTCTGAACTCTAAGCACCTATGTCCTACTTTCATTATGATATGTCTATAATTGGGTTAACAATATGTGAGTATAAAATGTTTACAATTTGATTAGATGTATAACTGTCATTCTAAAATTAACATGACCAAAGAAATCATTCTTCAAGAGGATGTAACAATTGTCTTTTTAATAAATGGCCTGAGAAAATTGAATATTCACATGCATGAGAATAAAATTGGACCCCTGTTTCACACCACTCACTAAAATTAACTCAAAATAAATCGAAGACTTAAATGTAATGCCTGAAACCAAAAACTACCTATAATAAAACACAGAGGAAAAGCTCCTTAACATTGATTGGTTTTGGTAATGATTTTTTGGATATGACATCAAAAACATAAACAACAAAAGCAAAAACTAAGTGGAACTACATCAACAATCAGAATTGTACACATGTTATCTATCTTTATGAAATATTGTTGGGGAAGGGAATATGAAAATCATTAATATTGAAACCAAGCTGCTATATTTTTGTCAGCAATGTCCTGTAAATATCATTCTGACCGAAAATTTCTGAAACTATGGTGTGGCTTTTTTTGTGGGTTTTTTTTTTTTTTTGTATTTCTGTATTTTCATTACATTACAATATGTAGAGATTATTCAGTGAAGAAAAGTGGATGTGATTTAAAATTTCAAATCAAAACTAGCTTAAAAATACTAATCTAATAAATAATTCTCAATTTGCTAAGTGATCACAAAACTATTTCAATTTTTTTCTCCTAACACTTGACTCAAAATTGTATCCCACAAAAAGTTGCCCCAAGAAATATACAAGGCAAAGATATTTGTGAAAAGATATTTATTCTCACTAGCAATGTGGATAATTCAAATAAAAGTGACTTACTGCTTTAGACATCAAATTAACAACATGTTTATAAATAATGTTATCTGCTATTAGCAAGCCCATATGGGAGTATAAATCAGAGTATTGTTTCTATGTAGAAATTGATTAGATAAATAAATATTAAAAGCCTTAGAAAGGGCTCTTAACTCATCAATTTCAATTACTCAAAATAAAATAAAGATGCATATAATGATTTAGTACCATTGTTTATCACCTTGAACATTTACAAGCTACCCAAAATTTTAGCAATATAGAATTAGTTAAATAGGCATGGTTTAATCGCTACAAAAAAAAAAACAAACCCACAAATGTTTTAGGTGAACACGCAATGGCATGGAAAGATGTCTCTAGTCTATTATTAAGTGAAAAAAAAGTTATCGAGCAGTACGTGTAATGTACAGTTTGAGTCAGAGGAAGAGGGAAAGAAAAACTACATGCTCAAAATTAATCTCTCCAGTGTGCTATTATGTTTTTCTTCTCTTTTTTGCTTATCTGTCTCCTAAACTTTCAACAATGATAAATGGTTTTGTAAACAGAGTAATATTTGCTCTTTAATCTACTTTCCACTTTTAAAAGCTCAGTGACTTCTACACATTTATAAATACAATTTGCAATACCTTAGCTGATACATATCCTTGCAGATATGTTCTTTTTTCACACATTCATGTTTTCTTCATTCATCAATTCTCATGCCAATTTGTAAGTTCCAAAATCTCAAGGACAATTGCCTCAAATTCTTTAAGCTTTCTGATGCCTAATAATATAAGGTATACAAAAATTACACATATTAATATTTATCAAATACATGAATCAGAAATATGTGATGGAAAGAGGCCTTAAAAATTAAAGGTAGATAAAAGCTGTTGTTGATATTCTAAATACGTTTGATTAATATTTCCCAAACCAAACCCGCAATTACTGTCCCCGCTTCAGAGTTATTACTATTTGAGGCTATCTGTCTCAGTGTTTGAGTTCAAACCTTTGCTCAAAAAAATTCTGTGGATCTGGAGCCCTGAGTCCTGCCCACTAGGCTGGCCTGCCTGCCTACTTTATCATTGCTGGGAATCATGGCTCAATGCACCTATTTTCCTATATGTATGTTATACATGTGCTAAGCAATATAAGTAAAATATGCATTACAGCATTATTTATAATAGCAAAAGAATGGCCATAGCTTAATATTTATTAATAGATGTGTGACTAGATTATACTCTGTGTATATGATAGAATATATGCCACCTCTAAAAAAAAAGTAAGATAACTCTTAAAAAAATATTTTTTAATTGATTTCAGAGAGGAAGGGAGAGAGAGAAACATCAATGATGAGAGAGAATGATGAGAGAGAATCATTGATCGGCTGCCTCCTGCATGCCCCACATTGGGGATCAAGCCTACAACCCAGGCATGTGCCCTTGACCAGAATCAAACCTTGGGACCCTTCAGTCCGCAGGACGACGCTCTATCCATTGAGCAAAACCAGCTAGCGCAAAACAACTTTTTATATATACAGTTAAGGAACTGATCTTGTAAAGTGAACAAAGCAAAATGTAGAATTACGTATATGTATAGGATGGTAGCATGTGTTTATGTATATGTATATATGTGTGCGTAGTATCATTAAAGAATATACATATTCTTTATGATAGGAGAACTAGATGATCAGAGGACAGTGTGAGAAAGAGATTTAAACTCTTTTGTACCTTTTGAACTTTGAATCCATTGCATGGATTTCCTTTTGAATGAACTTGGAGCATATCTTCTTTATTAAGTGAATTTCTTAGTCATATACACGTGGAAAGCAAGCGGGTATCCCAAGCCTTCGGGGAAGAGTGCAGCATTACAGGTATGTTACCAGATGAAAGCCACTCTTACTAATACACCCTGGTGTGGAGAGCTGTTTTCTATGGAGGAAGTGTGAGCAAAATTGCACAGGAGTTAAAGATTAAAGAGGCCTCTGGGAAAATAGATATTGAGAGCTTGAGCTCATCTCTTTTGAGATTATTAAGAACTTTCTAATTGATCAATATAGTCCCACAGATGAGAATGACTTGCCATATTCCTAAAGGGGGACTTCACCAATAGGGGAAAAGCATATGGATTGGTGAGCTGAATCACAGTTCATGGTGGAAGGGCTAATTGCAGTAGAGCAAGCGGCTGTGACTTGACTCCCTTGCTGAGCTGGCTCCCTGATAGGTGCCCATGTTTTGATTATAATGTGAGTATGAATCAAAGAGTTGAACTTGGTAGCCCACATCTGGAACACCCTCATTGGCCCCAACCCTCATGGTTAAAGAGCATTCATATTGGTGACAGTACTAATGTGACCACAGATAGACTTAACACTATGGGAGGAGACCTCTCCCTATATTTAAAAACTACTAATACATCTGCAGTGGTGTCATTATAACAATAAATTGGACAGCATAGGAAATTTAAGACCTTCCATTTTTAACAGCAGCATGTGGCTATAACAGAAGCAAAGTCATCTGAAGACAAAGGCCTTTTCTTTCTTAATGAGAATTTGGAGGTATGACTATTCCTTGAAGTCAGTCAGTCCCCAGAGGTTACGAGTAATTTTTAACTTGACGAATGAGCTGACAACTTCACAAATAAGGTACTGGACTTTCTAGCAACTTAAGCACATGAGTGTTCAAGTCAATATTAAATTGAAAGATAAAATAAATATGAACTCCTTTGTACCCCCAAGGTGGTGAAGTAGGCCATACCAGTAACATAAGAGCCGTGTCTCTGGCCAACCTCAGGGATACCAAGAGAAAGCCAATCTAGTTGGGTCTCAAGAAGAACAGGAGTGGAACAGAGCTCCTGGAACTGGAAGGTGGCCCAGAGTATAAGGCGGCTGGGAAGCTGAACAGCAGGAATCTGGATCTCGCCCCAGGGTTTCAGCACCAATGTGAAAGCTCCTCCCTCAGCACTTCCTTCTTTTTCAGTTACCACCCAACCTCTTCACCTCTGTTCATCTTTGTTTCCTCCTCATAGCTTCTGTTTACACTTTGGCTATACCCATACCATTTAGCTTTGGTTCCCTCTACTAACTGCCTCTGAACTTCCTGACATGACCCATAGCAAGAACTAATTGGCTCAGGTAGGCTTTGCCAAACTTTCCACAGGGAACCATCTTCTAGTCATCAGCCTACTGTTTGACCGTCCTTGGGTTAGATGCCCATCAATTCCACCTGTCTTGGCTCTAAACCACATCTGGAAAAACCACAGGTTGGAGTGGAGGGAAGAGCAGAACTGGTAGAAAGCAGGTTGCCTAGGACTCCCCATCAGCAGAGTCAGAGCACACAGCCGCTTCCTTTAAAGGGGGTGTGGACCGCTGCAAAATCCCATGCCAAGTCTTCATGCTAGGGAACTATGAGAACCTGTAAATTTTATGAAAACAAGGTCCATAAGAATATGGTAGGGTGGGAGTGGCTGGGGAGAGGTCAATGGGGGGAAAAGGAGACTCATGGAATACTTTAAAAAATAAAGAATTTAAATTAAATTTTTTAAAAAAGAATATGGTAGAGATTCTGCTTAAATAGTAATTTTTACAAGGGCTAAAATTATGGGCTATGAGTAGAATTTCAAACTAAACTCACTCTAATTCTCCATTGCTAAATACAGTTCACTTAGAATTTAGGAAATTAATGAACAAATTCAAAACTTTGCCAAAAGGAAAATACTCCTTAAATTAATAGACTTAAGGGTTCTATGCCTCTCTCTTCTTGCTCCTTCAAGCCACTTAGTGTGCCCAACCCCTTATTCCATGTATTATAGAGTATGTTATGTTTACAACAGAATTTAATTTATGCTCCACAAATACCCATGTTAAACTCATAGCCCCTAGTCAGACTACAAGTTTAATATATTAAATTTAAAACTATTATGTTAAGAACAGAATGAAAAAATAATTAGTTAGTATGATAATATTGTGATCTTCCAGACATGAGCTGATTATTGGGCCAGCTTCCATTACAAAACAAGGACTACACCTTGATTTAATGGCTTTCTCTCTGAACACCCAAGGGCACAGTAACAAACATTATAGGATTACTGGGCAAAGATAATAGGAAAGAATCCAAAAAGTTCACACCCTAGGAAGAATTCCAAAACATTTTTAACCTTGGATTTAAAATCACGAAGGCTTCAGCTGCTTAAGGAAGGTGAAGATCATAGGCAAAGTGTTTGGCAACAGCTTGGCTGAATATTTACAAGTGGTGGGTTTATTTTGTGACTTTAATTGCTCTCTCAGGAGAATATGGAGACTGCAGCCATGTATAAATACCTTAATTTAATTCTGGCACTAAAAGTGGAATTAAATTTTTTTCAAACGTATTATGGAGAGTAATGCAAATTTAGATCTTTTGGGTTTTGTCTGGTTATTTTATATGTTGAAGAACATCTTTAGAGTTTTAAGTATATGTATTCTATCTCACATTATGCTTCCTTCTCCTTGATTTACTTTGCTCAGTAAAATATTTTACTGTACACAGAAGCAAGCTTAGAAGCTCCCTGCAAATCGAACATTATGTTTCTCTTACTAGCTGCCCCTGGGGTTCTGAGCTATAATGATTTTTTTTGACTATCCTACTATTTGGGGAGTAAATATATGAGATTATAAATATATTTCCCATGCATATTAATGCATAATGACATATAATTTTTAAAAAGGACTAGAAGGTACACCACTTCTCTAAAATAAGTAAATATCAGATGTGGTGTTCTTAACACCATGGCATAAGATGGGTACTTTGTGATATTGTCATACTAGCAATCTTTCATGAGAGCCTTTTATCTCCATTAGAAGTGTCATAGCTGTTTAGGTATCACAGGTACTCTGAAACCATCATATTCTAAGGGAGAAGCTCTACCCGCCAAGCAATTACTCATCTTATTTGTATTTAACAACTGTATAAAATACAAGGCGCATCTCTGATGCTACATTAATAATGAATGACAGTAATAAAGTTGGGAGATCAACAACAAATCAATTCAAATGAAGAAAAGTATAATAACTGAGAAAGGATAGAGTACTGAAAAGTAAAAGGTGCAATATACAAATCCCATAGCACAGAAACCCACACCTGAAACCTATATGTTCATGTTGACCAATGTGAGAACCTGTGAGAATATGAAAAATCAAGGTGAGGATGAGAGAACTAGAACCAGATCAATGAGGAAACATAGGCTACTTCCTTCTAGAATAAAAGCCTGCACTACAATGTGATATTCCTGAGCCTACATACAAAAGGAATTCACATTTGAAGAAAGCTAAGTGGATTATTCTGATTAGATTAAGAATATGATTACAGGCATCTCTCAGGTTCGTTCCAGACCACTGAAATAGAGAGAATATGGCCTTGCTCAGTGTACTCAGCAGTCAAGGTTCAATTCCTGGTGAGGACACATGCCCTGGTTCGATCCCCAGTAGGGGGCGTGCAGGAGGCAGCTGATCAATGGTTCTCTATCATCATTGACATTTCTATCTCTCTGTCCCTCTCTCTTCCTTTTTGAAATCAATAAAAATATATTTTAAAAATAAATAAATAAAGTGAATATGGCAATAAAACAACGCATGTGATATTTTTGGTTTCTTGTGAATATAAAAGTTATGTTTACACTACACTGTAGTCTACTAAGTGTACAATAACATTGTCTAGAAAAATAATGTACATACCTCGATTAAAAATATTTCCACCATCTGCGCTGGATGGTAAAATGGTGCCGATTGACTTGCTCAATGTAAGGTTGCCACAAACCTTCAATTTATAAAAAACACAATATCTGCAAAACATAATAAAGCAAAGCACAATAAAATGAGCATTCTTGAATGTGACATCCAAGACAAAGTGAATCTATCCTCTCAGTTCCTGGGAATCTTTTGCAAAGCCAGTAAGAGGTTATATCCTGAGAGCTTTTGTGCAAGAAGCATTTTAAAGTTTGAGGTAGAGAATGGATATGCATTATCATTAAGCTTCTAGAAATGTTTGTACTTTTCAAAAGCATCTAAGGCATTTGTTTAAAGACACTCTAAGTGACCATTTCTACACATTACTTACTTCTGGGAAGCCTAAGAAACTGTCTCACTACCCAGAGTGAGACACAAAATTGACTTCTATGAATTTTCATGAACATTCAGATGATTTGCAGACAAAACAAGTCTTTCCCACAGGCAATTAAGCGCCTCTGGGAATGCCAATGACAGTTTGCATGATTTTGAGCTTGAAGTTCACATCTACTCGTTTTTTGTTTAGTTCAAAAAATAAGAACTATTCTCCTCAAAGCGTAAAGAGGCTTAAAACAACATTTAAGTGAAATATTAAAACAATTAGGTCATTATGATGCTAGCTAACTGAAACTGACAGATATTTATCTTCCCATACAAATAAAGGAAAAAGTGATGGAAGTTAAAAGAGCAATAGAAAGATGTAAAAATAAATTATTGATGAGTTATCTACCCCCAATTATAGCTTATATAGGTTATAAAATAATCATTGATAAGACCTCTGATACAGCTATTAAGTATTATAGAAATGAATTGGATGACATACCATTTAACTACTTAATAATGTAGATTTTCCCCACCATCTTCACCTTTACCTCTCTTTCTACATCTGTTCAGGAAGCAACAATTAGTGCTAAATACTGAGTAGAGGATAGGTGGTGGTGCCTGCTTTTTGGTGGTAAATTAAGGTTGGTCAGGTCAGAGTGAAGCATGCCCTCTAGAGGTTATACAGGTCATGTACTATCTATAACAAATTATACAAATTTCAAAATATTTTGTGAAAATTCCAAAAATAAATTTACTTCCTTATACATTAAGAATAAAAACTGAGAGAAGAAGAAATTTCTCTATCTAACAAAGCCATCCTAACTAAATGTCTTTTATACACCGGAAGGTGGCTGTCAGGTTAAGAGCTGATCAGGGAATTCTAGCAATAAAAATGTGGATAATATATAAACTCAAAGGGAATGAAACTATCACATTACTTTACAAATACCAGGTCCTGAGAAATAATTCCTCATTCAAGTTTGAAAAATCAGAAAGAAATAGGTAAAAGGGGACCTTTAAAATAAAATAAAAAACCCTCTGTAATAAAGAAAATAGAACTTAGTTATTACCTTAAAAATAAATGGAGATGTCGATCGCTAAATAATAGTTATCCAATAAATAAAAGTTTATATTGTTTGTGTGTTTTTTAAAATCTCATGAAATATAAGAAATCATGGATTCAGTGAACAAGAGAAAGACACAATAAAAATTGAGCTGGCAGAGAAAAAGAAAAATTCAAAAAACCCCTCAAAAAACAGTAAAATATATAATAATTAAAATATGCATTGGAGTATGTAAAGTACAAAATTAAAACTGCATAAAATTTAATCAGTAACAACCTAGAGAAATTCTCTAAGAAAATGATAGCTACAGTGAAAGAAAATATTCAACCTTTGAATAGTCATCACCACTGAAAAAGATATCAGAATGGGAACAGAAGTAATTGTAAAAGATTTATTAGAAGGAAAAAATAAAAATGCCCTAAAGTAAAAATAATAATAAAGTGTAGGTATTGATAGATTAAAAAGGCTTACCAAATTCTAGGCAAAATTAATATACAATAAGCTAAATTAAAATTAATTATAAACTAAACAAAATTTTAAATTCCAAAATAAGATTTTATAAAAATTAGAGCAGAAATAGATTTTTTTAAGACAAAGGGAGAATCTTTTTTTAAAATATATTTGTATTGATTTCAGAGAAAAGAAGAGAGAGGGAGAGATAGAAACACCAATGATGAAAGAGAATTACTGATCAGCTGCCTCCTGCATGCCCCATACTGGGGATCAAGCCTGCAACCATGACCAGGAATTGGACCATGACCTCTGGGTTCATAGGTCAACACAACCACTGAGCGACACCAGCATGACTGCAATTTGAGATGTCTCCTGTCCTTTCATGTTTTTGTGTGTTGTGGGGTTTTTTTGCCTCACTCATTCTCTTCTTCCATCTGGTTCTTCTAGAGCAGTAGTTCTCAACCTTCCTAATGCTGCAACCCTTTAATACAGTTCCTCATGTTGTGGTGACCCCCAACCATAAAGTTATTTCGTTGCTACTTCATAACTGTAATTTTGCTACTGTTATGAATCATAATGTAAATATCTGATATGCAGGATGTATTTTCATTGTTACAAATTGAACATAATTAAAGCATAGTGATTAAGCACAAAAACAATATGTAATTATATATGTGTTTTCCAATGGTCTTAGGCAACTCCTGTGAAAGGGTCTTTCGACCCCCAAAGGGGTCACGACCCACAGGTTGAGAACCGCTATTCTAGAGCTAAAATATTATTGGAGGAGAAAGATCGTTCTTTTTCCTTTGAGAGTAGCAGAGAGACTTTTCCCCAGTTAAATAAAAAAAAACATAAATGGGATGAAGAGGTGCCCACATGGCAGTACTTTTCAGTTCTCTGCTTTGGGAAAAGAGGTTGTAAACACTGAGGATGTAATAAGGTCAGAAGGAGAACTAGCTATTTCTGTCACTTAGCATACATGACCTTTTAAAATTATTTATTTTTTCATGTGATATCTTATCTCCCCATCCTATATAATAAAAGCCTAATATGCAAATCAACTGAATGGCGAAACCACCAGTCACTATGACACACATGGACCACCCTGGGGGCAGATGCTCAACGCAAAAGCTGCCCCCTGGTGGTCAGTGTGCTCCCACAGGGGGAGCACGGCTCAGCCAGAAGCCAGGCTCACAGCTGGGGAGCACAGCAGCAGTGACGGGAGCCTCTCCTGCCTCCGCTGCAGGCGGGCAGTAAGGAGAGAGGGGTCCCAGACTGTGAGAGTCCCAAACTGGGAGAGGGATGTCTGACTGCAGGCCCAGAGATCAGGCTTAAGCTGGCAGGCGGATATCCCCCAAGGGGTCCCGAACTGGGAGAAGGCACAGGCCGGGCTGAGGGACCCCCCTGCCTCCGCTCCCCCAGTGCACAAATGTCATGCAATGGGCCTCTAGTCTTGATTATAAGCAACTTGAGATCAAGAGCTATGTCTCATTCTTCTTTGGATCCCTATTACCTTACCCATTGCATTATAGTGTGGGTCCTACATAAGTATCTGTGAAGATACCAATTATATCAGGCATACCAGTGGGAGAGAGAAAACAAAATGAAACAAAAATCTATCCTAGTTATTTAATTTTAGAAAAAGAAACTGAAAAATCTATAGAGATTATTTAGGGGGAAATTGAATGATAGCATTTAAAAATTCAATAACACACAGGGAGCTGGAAACATTTATGAACACTTCATTGAAAACCCAAGATAAATGTATGTCAAATTTGAAAATGCCCAGGGTGTGTGTGTGTGTGTGTGTGTGTGTGTGTGTGTGTGTGTGTCCATCCCCAGTCAAGGTTAAGGGACTTGTGGAAGCAGATTTTTCTGCTTAAAAGAGTTATCTGAGAATTACTTAATGTGATAGAGAAAGAAAGTAGGGATGGAGGAAAGAATGAAAGCGAGAGAGAAAAAAGGAAAGAAATTAATGTTTCAAGGACTAGAAAGCTGGCTCAGCTAAACAGAGCAGGGAAACTCAGGAAGGATGCCAAGTCAGGTAAGTCAGGTACAAACCTGAAATTAGGCAGATAAAAAAAGAATTGTGTGGAACTTTTGAAGAATGCCTGAAACCATGGGCAGAATTTGTGGATGCTACCTATGGAACTGGTGGGACCACTTAAGAGGTTTACATTTCACCCAAGAGCATGGAGCGGGAGAGGGAAGCAGGAGCAGGAGTAGGTGCAGAGGCCTTGGGAAGGACTGATCTCATCCAGGCTTTGAGTATGTGGTTTGAGAGGGAAACAAGGCAGGGTAAACAAAAATAGGCCTTTATATATATCTTAGTCTCCCCCTCTTATTCATTTTTCCTTGTCCTTGCCTGGCTGTCTTCCACTTTCCTCTCTTACCTCAAAATCCTATGCACTTCTCTACTATTCCCTCTTTCCCTTAAAGAATTCAGCCCCAAAGATATATTTTATGTGAATTGCTCTAAGTTTCATAAAAGCCTGAAACAGATGCCAACATTTAAAAACTTGACATTCCATTTTTCAGGTACCTCTTGAAAACAAAAAAGATCTGGCAACACAGCCCCAGTCTCATGGGAACAAAGAGCTGGCACTGGGTAGCGTCAGCCTCTCTACAGAGAGTGACATCCTGCATCCACTCAGTCCCCATCCAGCCAGCTTCACTAGTAATGCTATCTGGCAAGTTTCTGTTCCTCTTCTTTTCCTTGCGTGAAATGTCTTCCTTTCTTTGCCCTAGATATTTATTTTCTTCATAAATTTCCCTAAGTTGTAACTGTAGTACATATGGTATTTATTTTTGTGTGTGGCTGGTTTTTTGTTATTTATTTTTGTCTATTCTTTTTTATTATATTTTTATTTATTTTTAAAATATATTTTATTGCTTTCAGAGAGAAAGGGAGAGGGAGAGATAGACACTTCAATGGTGAGAATCACCGATTGACTGCCTCTTACATGCCCCACATGGGGACTGAGCCCGCAACCCGGGCATATGCCATGACCAGGAATTGAACCGGTGACCTCTTGATTCATAGGCCAATGCTCAACCACTGAGTCACGCCAGCTGCACTAGTCTATTCTTAACGTTTAACTGAACAAATAGAAACTTTTAGTTTTGTCTTTATTTCATATCACTCCCATACCAAACAATATGCTTTTAAATTAGTCTTGACCAAGGATAAAAATGTCCTTAGCATACATCCAAAAATAAATAAATAAAATCATTTAGTCTTGCTTTAGTGCTCTTTTAAAAGCAGTACAAGTGATAAGGTCTGTCAGTGTGATAGTCGTGAAAAAAGCATAAATGTTTTAATATATGTAAGTTTTTCTTTGACAACCACCAGTCCAGAGGTATTATTTGCTTTTAAAATAGTAATTATTAGCCTCTGTTTCTGTGGAAAGGAAGACCTTCCACACAACAAACAAGAGTCACTTTGGGGCTCTTATATTCACTGTGAATACATTTTTCCTAGAACTTATTGATGAGGAGCTTCCCGTGATCTCTCTGCCTAGATGTTTTTATCACAGTTGGTCCCTGGTCTGTTCAGCCTCACCCTGCTGGCATCCTACTTCCCCTCCCATTGAACCATGGCTTCATCTCTAAGAGACTCCTCATTTACATGTTGTTTGCATATTTGAAATGCCTTTACATAATTCTGATAATTGTTCATCCTTGGGGCCATATGTAGCATCATGATCCTGCAGTGCTTCTGAAGATGCCAGGTGAAATTCATTGGTAGAGTTTTATTCATTTAGTTAACAAATATTTATGAAGAGCCTGCCTGGTGGCGGATACTGTTCTAGGTGCTGAGGATGTGACACGGACTATGACAGTCTTCACTTTCCAAGAGCTTACTGCCACCAAAAAGTAAGCTTCTTGCTTCTCACAGAATGGGAACTGGACTATGCTACCCCACCTTCTTATGTTTACAACCTAATAAAAGGTTTAAGCAGATGAGGAAAAAAAAAAAAGAAAAGAAAGACCTGCTCTCAGGAAGCTAACAATCTAAAGCTACATGTGCCAATTTGTATAATGTCATATGTATTTTTACGTTTTATTTAAGATGCACCATCATTTCAAAAATGGCTTTACTGAGAAATGTGTGTGTGTATGTGTATGCGGGTGTGCATGTGTGCATGTATTCAGTTATAAGACATATCCTGATTCCAGAAATATTAACTAAAGAGCTGGTTTAATGGAATATTAACAAATATTATTGCTGATGGTGATAGTGCAAATTAAGCATATGCATAATTTTCACCATTGTAAAAAGCAACTAAGAAACAAACTCAATTAATACAAGAATAAAAGTGAAATGAGACGAACTTCTTCTTGACCATGATGGTGTTTTTAAAAAAAGAATTCCTCTGGAAAAGAAGAAGTGAAACTGTCATTATTGGCAGATGACATGATATTGTACATAGAAAACCCCAAGGACTCCATCAAAAAACTACTAGACTTAATAAATGAATTTGGCAATGTAGCAGGATACAAAATTAACCATTTATTGAAGAGACCATCTTGATGCCATTGTATGTTCTTGCCTCCTTTGTCAAATATTAATTGAGCATAATGGCTTGGGTCGACTTCTGGGTTCTCTGTTCTGTTCCATTGGTCAACATGTCTGTTCTTGTGCCTATGGCTTTTTTATACACCAATATTGAACTCACAGAAAGAGAAAATAAAAAAACAATCCCATTTGCCATTGCAACAAAAAATTAAGATACCTATAAATAAACTTAACGAAGAAAGTAAAAGACCTGTACTCGGAAAACTACAGGACGTTGAAAAAAGAGATAGAAGAAGACATAAACAAATGGAAGAATATACCGTGTTCATGGATTAGTAGGATCAACATCATTAAAATGTCGATACTACCCAAAGCAATTTATAGATTCAATGCAATCCCCATTAAAATAAAAACAGAATATTTCACAGACCTAGAACAAATTCTCCAAAAATTCATATGGAATAAAAAAAGACCCTGAATAGCTGCAGCAATCCTGAGAAAGAAGAACAAAGTTGGAGGGATCATAATACCAGATGTTAAGCAATATTACAAAGCCACTGTTCTCAAAACTGCCTGGTACCGGCACAAGAACAGACATATAGACCAATGGAACAGAACAGAGAACCCAGAAGTTGACCCAAGCCATTATGCTCAATTAATATTTGACAAAGAAGGCATGAGCATACAATGGAGTCAAGACAGTCTCTTCAATAAATGGTGTTGGGAAAATTGGACAGATACATGCAAACAAATGAAACTAGATCACCAACTTATACCATACACAAAAACAAACTCAAAATGGCTAAAGGACTTAAATGTAAGATGGGAAACCATAAAAATCTTAGAAGAACACATAGGCAGCAAAATGTCAGACATATGTCCTAGCAATAGCTTTACTGATACAGCTCCTAAGGCAATGGAAACTAAGGAAAAAATAAACAAATGGGTCTACATCAAAATAAAAAGCTTCTGCACAGCAAAAGAAACCATCAACAAAGCAACAAGGAAGCCCACTGCATGGGAGAACATATTTGCCAATGTTATCTCTGCTAAGGGTCTAATCTCCAAAATTTACAGGGAACTTATACAACTTAACAAAAGGAAGATAAACAACCCAATCAAAAAATGGGCAAAGGACTTAAATAGACACTTTTCAAAAGAGGACCTACAGAACGCCAAGAGACCTATGAAAACATGCTCAAAGTCACTAATCATCCAAGAGATGCAAATCAAAATGACAATGAGGTACCATCTCACACTTTCAGAATGGCTATCATCAACAGATCAACAAACGACAAGTGCTGGAGAAAAAGGAACCCTTCTTCACTGCTGGTGGGAATGCAGACTGGTGCAACCATTGTGGAAACAGTAAGGAGTTTCCTCAAAAAATTAAAAATGGAGTTCCCATTTGACCCAGTAATCCACTTCTAGGAATATATCCCAAGAAATCAAAAACATCAATCAGAAGGATATATGCCCCCCTATGTTCATAGCAGCATAATTTACAATAGCTAAGATTTGGAAACAGCCTAAATGTCTATCAGCAGGTGAGTGGATTAGAAAACTATGGTAAATCTACACAATGGAATACTACACTGATGTAAAAAAGAAGGAACTCTTACTATTTGCAACAGCATGGATGGACCTGGAGAGCATTATGCTAAGAGAAATAAGCCAGTCAGAGAAAGATAAATATCATATGATCTCACTCATTTGTGGAATATAATGAACAACATAAACTGATGAGCCAAAATAGAGCCAGAGAAAAAAAATATTTTAGAACATAAGAGAAGTAATACTGTTATTTGCAGATTTTTAATATTTCCTACAACTTTTGTGATATTATACTATGTTAGTATAGTTTGGATAATATTATTATATTTAAAATCTTTTTTCTTGAAATATTAATTTTTATTGCATGTAATACTATTATATTTAAAATCATTTTTCTTAAAATATTGATGTTTATTGCATGTAAATTATATTTAAAATAGTTTTTCTTGAAATATTAAAAAAAAAAGAATTCCTCAACAGAAAAATAAAAGAAAAAGGACTGAGCTTTTAAGGGTCTGATGTTTCTATTTCTCTCTCTCTCTCTCCCCCTTCCTCTCTCTGAAATCAATAAAAAAAATTAAAAAAATAACAAAGACTGAAAAAAAAGTGCCTCGTACTTGAGCTGGGACAGAACTCCAGAGTGTGACTTAATTAGCAGCACCTCTGGGAACTATCTAGTATTCATGATAAAATGTTGGAACAATTTTTGGGTAGATGATAATGACATTCAAACTCCTTTGAGAAATTAGACTAATACCATTTAACTTACCAGTCATCTTGTAAGAAATTTGACCTAACAATGATTACTTAATCATTTATTTTGATTTTAAAATTATTTAATTTATTTATGTTCTCTCCATTTATTGTTCTTCACCATTTATTGATGGTGGGAGGAGGGGATGGAAGGAGGTGTAAGAGGGCATGGAGAGGATAAATGGTGAAGGAAAAAATTAAAATAAATTTAAAATAAAATTTTAAAAATGCCTGTGCTAACATGCACTATCCCCACTTACTAGGGGGACCTGGTACTTGAGCTGGGACAGGCAGTTCTAGTTCTGATTTACTGCATGAAATGTGACCCTTATCCAGGGAAACTGAGACAAATCCCAATTTAGCAACTGATGAAAGTGCCTCCTGAGCAACAAGCTAAATTTGTTTTGTGATGCTGGTCTCCATAGGCTAGAGATGAGGAATTATTTATGTAATTAAACAGAATTCAGAAGAGGTATCCTCCTCAGTAAATGGAGTTCAGCACCTCCAGTTGGCAGCTGTTATGTGTTTTAACATGAAGTGAATAGCTTGGCCTCATATACTGGCTGGACATTCGTCTTGCCCACCAGTTCCCTTCTGGAATGGTACTTTGCAATGCATTAGAAAGTGCACGCTAGGCCTCTGCTTGTCTGTCAGGAACATACACAGAGAGACAGCTATTTCTGATTCTCATAACTATGCTGTAGAAAAAATCCAAATTGTAAAGCAAAATTGGCAATGCTTGTATTTGGATCAGAATTTTCTAGGTATGGTGTTGCAGTAAAAATGTTCTTATATAACTTTCTGAACTTTGGAGAAATGGAAAGCATGAAAGATCTGGGTTGAGAATAACTTGTCTTTGAAGATTTTCTTGGGAAAATGTAAGTTCCAGAAGGGAGATTTCACTTTAAGGATTTTAATTTTACTGTGGAAAACCTGATAAGAGTAATAGAAAGTATTCAAACCTCAAGCTTTTTATATTACTGTCATTATAGTAATAGGATTACTGGCATCTGTATTAAATCCTTTTTAATTAGCTGAGTTGCATAATCCAAGATGGACCTTGAAACAGGGGGTAAATGTTTTCAGAGTGTGATCTAAGAATTAACATAAATAATATAATGTGGACTCATTTCATAATCTCTTCTGATTCTTTTTTTAAATTTTTTTCCCATGGGAGATAGCACTGACCTTTGATCTGGCTTTTTTAACAATGGATTAATAGAATCTCTATATATAAAAGCCTAAGGGACTGAACGACCTGTCGACCAGTTGCTATGATATGCACTGACCACAAGGGGGCAGACGCTCAACACAGGAGCTGCCCCCTGGTGGTCAGTGTGCTCTCACAGTGGGAGCACCACTCAGATGGCCGTTGGGCGCCAGCCACAGGGCTCAGGGTTGGCTGCCACAGCCTGGAGATCACAGGGGAACAGCAGGGAGCCTACCGAGCAGAGGTGGCAGGTGCAGCGGGGCCGGGATGAGCAGGAGTGGCAGGCAGGAGTGGCAGGCAGTGTTGAACTGCCAGTTTCAGGCTGATCCCCGCAGGCTATAATGAGGGACCCCACCGGTGCATGAATCCATGCACCAGGCCTCTAGTAAATAATAAAGTTAGTGGACATAAGCATTAGGAGAGGAAAAAAAAAAAAACAAGCTATATTAATTGGGACTCTTAATTGTAAGAAACAAACCTCAAAACCAACTAGATTAAGCAAAATGGAGATTTATTGGAAATAAATGTGGGTAAATTATAGACTCGAAAAGGTAACAAGACCTCAAGGAAAAAAATCAAGGAGTAACTCACCAGGATCATCTCTTCTTGCTTCTCATCAGTTCCAGTTTCTCCAGGTGGTAAGAGACAGAACCAGCAACTCTGAATCATATACTTTCAGCTTTCTCACAACAAAGAAAGAAAGAGAAAATTTCCCCCATGGAGCCACTTAGGAAAAAAAATTCCAGAAAAGTATTCTGATTGGCCCAGCTCGGGTTAAATGTCCACTACCAAAGCAGTCACAGTGTCCAGGTGGATATGATAATCTAATTGGATAGGGGGCTGGGTAATGAGCACAATCCTGGGGCAAGGAGGTAGAAAAGTACTGATTGAAAACCCTAACAGAAGAGAGAGAAAAGGAAGCCTCACTTTCCCCACCCAGAGCTAAGAGAGGGGTAATTTTGTTGGAAGGAAAAAAGGAAAGAACCTGAGTAGACAATAGCACAGTATTCATCTGGCTTTCATTTTATATTTCTCCCCTAGAGAAGAAAACTGGAGGCAAAGGGAGGGGAGAAGAGAGGGGTGGGGAGGGAAAAGGAGAGGAGGGGAGGGGAGTTTTAACTGAAAACAGTAGTATTTCTATACAGGAGGTTTACCGGAGTTACCTATATACATTTGTCAGTGCATCTTATGTTTTTAGAAAAGGGTGTGGTAAGCAAAATAATGGCCCCAAAGATGTCTTCATCCTAGGAATCTTATGTGGCAAAAAGGGCTTTGACAGTGTGGTTGCATGTACAGACTTGAGAAGGGGAGAGTTCCTGGATTATCAGTGGGCCCACTTTAATCACATGAGAACTAAAAGGCAGAGAACCTTTTCCAGCTGTGGTTAGAGAAAGACATGATGATGGAAGAAAAGTAAGAGCTATGTGAAGTTGTTGGCTTTGAAGATGAAGATGGGGACAAGAAGCTAGGCAGCGCAGGTGGCCTCTAAAAGCCAGAAGAGGAAAGGAAACATTCCCTTCTAGAGCATCTAGAAAGGAACCGAACCCTGTTTACAGTACCTTTACTTAGCCCAGAGAGACCCTCCGTCAGATTTCTGGGCCACAGAACTGTATAATGAATGTGAGTTGTTCTACACGACTAAGATCGAGGCAATTTGCTATTGCAGTAATAGAAAACCTAATATAAGATGGTATGAGACCTAACATAAGGTGCTATAAAGTTTAAGAACAGGCCATATACATAGTCTGTTAATATCATTTGTGTCCAATGACAAAGAAAAACTGTAAAAGAGCTATGCTTGGGGTAGGAAGCGTTTTTCAATTTCTAGTTAGAGGATTTTCCTATGAATTAGTAAAATGTGAGGGCATAAACTACACCATGTTCTCAAGTGATATAGCCCCTTGTGGCAAAAGGTCAGTATATGGCCCAGCCGGTGTGGCTCAGTGGTTGAGAATCGACCTATGAACCAGGAGGTTAAGGTTCTATTCCCAGTCAAGGCATATGCCCAGGTTGTGTAGGGGGCATGCAGGAGGCAGCTAGCTGATCAATGATTCTCATCATTGATGTTGCTATCTCTCTCCCCGTCCCTTCCTCTCTGAAATCAATAAAAAAAATATTTTTAAGGAAAAAAAGGTCAGCATATGAATGTAGTTTGTTTTTTCTCTCCTGACTTTTTCTTCCAGGTAGCCTAAAACTATGAGACAATTTCAAAAAAGGAAATTGAGCCTATAAGTAGACTCCTACTGGGTTTTAGGTTTTAGTCCTTGAGTGATAAGTTTCTGCTTCTCCTATAACAGACTTAAGGGAATAGGAACCATAAAGAAATGACCCTGATCTGATGCACAGAACCTGTCAGGGACTGTGGGAGCGAGCACTGCAGAAGTCTGTCCTGCACTATAGACCAGGACGGCAGAAGTAAGCCATTAGATCTGTCAGGGTTTTGATGTCTGCAGTAATGTTCTGGATCTTTGTAGGCAGGAATAATTGAAACCACATCTATCCTCAGGAGAATTCCCACTATTAAAAGAACCCAACTGGCCCTAACTGGTTTGGCTCAGTGGAGAGAGCATCGGCCCTGGGACTGAAGGGTCTCAGGGTTCAATTCTGATCAAGGGCATGTACCTTGATTGCTGGCTGGATCCCCAATAAGGGGCGTGTAGGAGGCAGCTGATCCATGTTCCTCTCTCATCGATGTTTCTAACTATCCCTCTCCCTTCCTCTCTGTAAAACCAATAAAATATATTTACCAAAAAATATATAAATAAATAAATAACCCAACTGGGGCTGTGGTAGAATAGAAATCCTGACAATCAGAATCCTTCTTTATGTGAATACCCAATAAATAAGTTCTAAATTTAGTCAATAGTGGGTGGAGTGAAGAGATCTGAAGTAAACCATGTGTAAATTACATAACCAGATGTCATCAAATACAAGCTCCTTGAGGGCAGGGACTGTTCTGTTCATTGCTTTATATTTAATGCCTGGCAGTAGCCAAATATTCTATACACACCGATTGACTACATGAAGAGCATTCAAATCTCATCATGGCTTCAGCAGGTGCCAGCAGGTCCTGCTTGGCTTGGAGTCATCCTGACAGACTATAACCCTGTCCCAGTTTATCTAAAGAACAGCCAGTTTCAGAACAGTTCTTTCTGCCAATGGCTGTTATAGACACACCAGTGTCTGTTTATCTCCACAGGAAGCTGGGACAGTGGATGTCTAATATCAACTGTGCCAGAGACATGATAATATGACTGGATGAATCTTTTAGTGCCACGAAGCTTTTGTGTTCTTTCCAAACTGAGAGCAAGAACCTGCCCCACCTTGGGCCTTTATATCAGCTGTTCTTTCTGCTTGGAAAACTCTTTCCCAGAACTTCACAAAATCATTCCTGGCTTAGCTTCAACGTCACCTCCTCAAAGGGGCCATCGAGTCTACAGTAGTAGTACCTCACTCATCCTTTATCGCATCACTATGCTTTATCACTGGCTCATATTCTAATGCTTCTTTGATTTGTTTTTACTTTTGTTTTTGTTTGATTTGTATCTGTCTTCGCACTAATATGTAACTCTAGTTATTAGTTAAGTGACTTTGGCAAGCCTCCAGTTCTCAGAGCCTCAGTTTCCTCATGTGGTCAATAAGTATCAAGTGAGGTAATAATGTGGACTGACCTTGCAGAGTCAACTTTTAAGAAGTATTGGTTTAGAAAAAAAGGGCTCTTCGATTTAGTAAGATGAATCTTTTAAATGGAAAAAAAAGTGACAAATACCGTTTTAAATTCTAACAAGAGATATAATTTATTATTCCATAAATAGCAAGACATATATTTCAATTTTATAGTAAGAAATATGTGGGGGTTAATAAAAATAAAATGTTGATGTTTTTTTAAGTGATAATTAAATAGGACTATGACTTTGTTTAATACAATTCTGTAGATGAATAAAAAATGACTGACTAAATGCTCCCAGGATTTGTCACTACAAGCATTTTAATTCCTTTTTAAGATTCAGAAACATGAAATATTTCTCATATTTTTGCAGAAAGAAAATGTTAATTTCATGATTCAGGAGTGTTTTTACAAACTTTCACAGTGTAATGAGCCCATCTTGTGGCCTTTTATAATATTGCCACTTTTAAAATGAAACATATTTGTTAACCATAGGTTTAAGTGGTGTCATTTATTAAACAAACAACTTTTGAGCCTTTACTGTGTGCCAGGTGTTAAGCTTACTGCTGGGAATGTAGTGATGGGAAACGTAAAAAAAAAAACAAGGTCCTTGCTCTAAATTCATATCAATCTAAAGGAGAGACTTTTAAGCAGAGATAATTATAGCAGGAAGGTAAGTGCTATTATACAATAGCATAATCAAGTTATACATCATAGTTAAGTAAAGTGTCCCCAGAATTTAGAATAAAACTTGTATACTTGTATCTACATTTCCAGGAGTATAATTGTCTCTACTAATTGAGATAGAAATTATGTATCATTAGAGGTTGGGTTAAATAATTTGATTAAATAATTTCTAGTCTACAAATTTATATATATATATATTTTATTGATTTTTTACAGAGAGAAAGGGAGAGGGGATAGAGAGTTAGAAACATCGATGAGAAAGAAACATCGATCAGCTGTCTCCTGCACACTCCCTACTGGGGATGTGCCCGCAACCAAGGTACATGCCCTTGACCAGAATCAAACCTGGGACCCTTGAGTCCACAGGCTGACGCTCTATCCACTGAGCCAAACTGGTTAGGGCTAGTCTACAGATTTTTTTTAAAGTATATTTGTATTGATGTCAAAGAGGAAGGGAGAAGGAGACAGAGAGATAGAAACATCAATGATGAGAGAGAATCATTCTGCAACCCAGGCACGTGCTCTTGACCAGAATTGAACCCAGGACCCTTCAGTCTGCAGGCTGACACTCTAAACACTGAGCCAAACCAGCTAGGGCTAGTCTACAAATTTTTTAAACTTAGTGAAACCTACTAGTAAGTATCTGACTCTCATCTAAATCACCTGTTCTCAGAGTGTACCAAATATATATTTTTTAATAGCTTCCTATGTATGTTGCCTATTTGTAAGCAGGTTTCTGTTACCAGTGAGAAGAAGAGACCTTGATTCTTGTCTTCTTGGGGGAAAGATTTCAATCAAGAGACAGAGACAAAGTGTGGAAAGGCAAGCAAGAACTTGTTGACCCCAGCAAAAACATATTTAGGACAGTGAAACAAGAAAGGACATAGAAGAAGCAACAGGAGAGCCTAGGATGGGCTGTCTTGGCTCATTGGAAAGTCAGAGACAAGGGGGCCTTGGAGACAGGTTCAGGGGAGTAGCCTGGGACAAACTGCCGCTGCCCATTGCTCCCCTGGTTGCAAGTCTCATGGAGTCCCTTATAGTTTAGGGGGCTATGTGAAGCGGGGGTGGGGGGGGGAGAGGAGAAGAAGGGGAAGGGAATGGAACCTTCATTTTCAGGGGTTTTAAAGGCTGGGTGTTTAGGGAAGGTCTTAGGGGCAGATCAATGGAATATTCATCAACTTTATGCTTATGTACCAAAATGAGATTTATCCCTTTTATTTTTTACTGTCAACATAGCTATAAACAAATTTTAATTAATTTTTAAAAAGCTTTACTGTTGGAAATATTATACATGTCCCCTTTTTTCCCCCATTGACCCCTTCTAGACCATCCCTTGCTCCTGCCCCAGGCCTTCACTACCCTATTGTCTGTGTCCATGGGTTATGTATGTATGCATACAAGTTCTTTGGCTTATCCCTTCCCACCCATCCTCGCCTTGTCTGTCCTTGGGTGTGGTTGGCAAATGGTGATTAATGGGATTTCTGTTATCTGCCTCTCAGATTAGGGTGATTTAAGCTATTTACTCTTAAGCAGTGGTTCTCAATCTTCCTAATGCCAGGACCCTCTAATACAGTTCCTCATGTTGTGGTGACCCCCAACCATAAAATTATTTTCGTTGCTACTTCATAACTGTAATTTTGCTACTGTTATGAATCGTAATGTAAATATCTGATATGCAGGATGTATTTTCATTGTTACAAATTGAACATAATTAAAACATAGTGATTAATCACAAAAACAATATGTAATTATATATGTGTTTTCCAATGGTCTTAGGCGACCCCTGTGAAAGGGTCTTTCAACCCCCAAAGGGGTTACGACCCACAGGTTGAGAACCCCTGATTAGAGTTCTTGGTTTAGAGAAGATAGGATTTACTAGGTGACTGCAAACTGTTGTCTAACTATCTTCCCTATTCTGCTTGTCCTGGAATTTTCCTAGCTTCTTACTATTCTATAACATTTCCATTTCCCTATACCCACTGACAATCACAGCTTTAAAGAAATGGAAAGGCATTTGCATAAATCAAATACTTCTAAAATTCTGGGAAAATAAGGAAATTGAACTCAACACTTTATTTTTACTTATTTATTGTTTTTAATCCTCACCTGAGGATATTTTTCCATTGATTTTTAGAGAGAGTAGAAGAGAAAGACAGAGAGAAATATTGATGTGAGAGAAACACATCCCATAGGTTGCCTGCTGCACCAGCCCTGACTAGAGCTCGGGCCGGGGAGGAGCCTGCAGCCGAGGTACATGCCCTTGACCAGAATCAAACCCAGGACCCTTCAGTCCGAGGACCAATGCTCTATCCACTGAGCCAAACCAGCTGGGGCTGAACTCAACACTTTAAATGTGCTAGATTCCTCTTTCTCTCTCTTACTGGAATATAATATTCTGTGCTTTATGTTGGCTTTATTATGTCTAATTAGTTAAGGGGAAAACCCAAAGAACAAAGTTGCAGGCCTTCTTGGACAAAGGAGTGTCCCAGAGCCTTGTAGAAAAGGACTCCAACAGGTACTTTAAACTACTGACACTTCAAATGATTGACTTTGGGGTACAAATTTCTGAGCTGATATTGTTTAGAAAACTACCAGTAGACTGATTTCCAGGACTTTTTTCCATGAAGCAGAAGACTTCATAAATGCAGATGCCTAACTTAAGATCCAGTGAAACAAAATCTACATAGCATTGAATAAATTGATGTAGGAAATTTTATTAGAGTAATTGAAATGCTGTTTTTGTTACAATGTTCCATTTTCTGGATAGATGAAGTAGGACTCTAGATTTGTAAGGGAACCCAAGGAGGCATGTGTTAACTCTATTGCACCTATGAAAAAAATTAGGCCAAACCCAATGGGACCAGCCCGTGAACCTGTGAAAGATTAAGAAGAATCTTTGAGAGTATTAAGATCATCAGGTGGGGAAATTGTGAGAAAAATTGTGAGAGACACTGAAATGGGCAAAGGAAGATTAATGAGCATCTTCTCAATAGAACATTAGGCATTGTCTAGTGCAGTGATGGCGAACCTTTTGAGCTCGGCGTGTCAGCATTTTGAAAAACCCTAACTTAACTCTGGTGCTGTGTCACATATAGAAATTTTTTGATATCTGCAACCATAGTAAAACAAAGATTTATATTTTTGATATTTATTTTATATATTTAAATGCCATTTAACAAAGAAAAATCAACCAAAAAAATGAGTTCGCGTGTCATAGGTTCGCCATCACTGGTCTAGTGTATGCCTCCAGGTTGTCTAATTGTACTCTTTTCATTATCTCTAACTGATCTATTTCTACAACTCTGTCAATTAAAAGAGAATGATTAGCCTGGGCCGGTGTGGCTCAGTGGTTGAGTGTCCACCTATGAACCAGGAGGTCACAGTTGGATTCCTGGTCAGGTCACATGCCAGGATTGTGGGTTGGATCCCCAGTAGGGGGCATGCAAGAGGCAGCTAATCAATGATTGGCATCATTGATGTTTCTATCTTTTCCTCTCTGAAGTCAATAGAAATATCTTTTTTAAAAAGAACTGACAGTGCTCGCTTCGGCAGCACATATACTAAAACTGGAATGATACAGAGAAGATTAGCATGGCCCCTGCACAAGGATGACACGCAAATTCATGAAGCATTCCATATTTTTAAAAATAATAAAATAAAAAGAACTGATAGCATGTAAATGACTCTTATAGCCCAGCCAGTGTTGCTCAGTGGTTGAGTGTTGATCTATGAACCAGGAAGCCAAGACTCAATTCCCCATCAGGGCATATGCTTGTGTTGCAGGCTCAATCCCCAGTAGGGGGCATGCAGGAGGCAGCCGATCAATGATGTTTCTCATTGATGTGTCTCTCTCTCTTCCTCTCTGAAAACAATAAAAAATATTTTTTAAATGATTCTTATCTATAGAGATATAAATGAATTTTGAGAAATACGATTGACTTCACTACCACCATCGCCCCCATTCCAAGGAAGAGTCTTGGTTGCCACTCATTTTATTTTACATAGTATTGGTTTCCTTATCCTATATAACAAAAGGCTAATATGCAAATTGACCAAATGGTGGAACGACCAGTTGCTATGACGCGCACTGACCGCTCCATAGGGAATGGGCCTAAGCCATCAGTTGGACATCCTACTAGGGCTCCCAGACTGTGAGAGGGTGCAAGCCAGGCTGAGGGATTCCCCTGAGTGCATGAATTTCATGAACTGGGCCTCTAGTTTATTAAATAAAATGTTTGACTCATGTTCATTTTACATTTGTACAAGAGCCATGATGTTGCCTTTTATAAAAAATTATTTTTAACATAAGTATGTTATAAATTGTTTTATTTTAATTTTTATTTCAAACCTATTCTAAGAGAGAGGGCTTTCTAAAAGAACCAACTCAAGGATTTGTGTCCCATTAGTGATATTTTATAGGATTAATAACAAAAGAGTGATTAGATAATCATTTCAAAACTAGATATGAAAGAATACCTGATTAAGGGTCATTAAACTCCTTGAAAGACTGCTTAAAAGTTGTTAGGGCCCTTCAATGATTCATAATCAGGATGGGTCTCCCAGAAGAGGCTCTCAAACCTATCAGTAAAACTGCTTGAACATTTAATCAGAAATGTTCATTATTTCCAGAAAGGTTAGTAGACTACATTGCTCCAGACTAAGTTTGGGATTGATTCTTTCACATCCTAAACATTTTTAAAAGAACCTGAGGTTTGCTCTGTTTTTAAATTTGTTACATTTACAAAAGTTAAGTACTTTAGGGACTGTTGCTTAAGAAAGTCATAATTTGTCCTGGCCTGGTGGCTCAGTGGGTTGGAGCATCGCCCCATACACCAAAAGGTTGCAGGTTTGATTCCCAATCAGAGCACATACCTGGGTTTCAGGTTCAATCCCTGGTGAGAGTGCATACAGGAGATAACCCAATAGATGTTTCTCTCTCACATTGATGTTTCCCTTGTGAGCTCTCTCTCTCTCTCACCCTCCTCTCTCTCTAAAATCAATAATAAAAAGAAATATCCTTGGGTGAGGGTTTTTAAAAAAGGAAAATCAATACATTAAATTTATTAAAGGCAATTTAAAATGTTTCAGAAAATATAATTAAATTTGTAAATGAGATTTATTGTTCAAGTGAGCTTATTCAGCTAGATACAATGACTATAAAAGTCCTCTAAAAGATGGTTATTTCACATAAAATTATTAGATTAAAAAATGTTTAAAGTACACTGCAAATGAAATAAACATTTCTAAAATATTTAAAATATGTTAAATATAAATATTTTTAAAATACATAATCCTTTCCATGGTCAAAAAACAATCTTAGACAGCCAATACTCAAACTGACAGAGTCCCAAGCAAAGCCATGATTATCAATTATTAAAAATTATATTGAAGCCCTAACCAGTTTGGCTCAATGGAGAGAGCGTCGGCCTGCATACTGAAGGGTCCCAGGTTCGATTCTGGTCAAGGGCATGTACCTTGGTTGCAGGCACATCCCCAGTAGGGGGCGTGCAGGAGGCAGCTGATCGATGCTTCTCTCTCATCGATGTTTCTAACTCTCTATCCCTTCTCCCTTTCTCTCTGTAAAAAATCAGTAAAATATATTTTTTAAAAATTATATTGAAGAGAAGAGAAAGCATCAGTGTTTCCCTTGTAGTAGGAAAAGTAATAGTGTTTTTATACTTCTGTTTCAGTTATATGTGTGTTTGTGCCTACATGTGTATTAATCACAATATAAAATTTGTTTTTTACTGAGGATATAGTCAGAAAACTTTGAAAGTCACAGATATAGATGCATCAGTAGCTCCAAGTACCTCAAACTCCCTGTCAAACTATCCGTGGCTGAAAGGCATCTGTAGTCTCAGGAATACCAAAAGGTTTCATCTCAAACTTATAAAAATTTTATGCAGGGGGAGGCTGTTTTCTTTAATTCTTCAACCAAACTAGCATTGTTCATCTTGACATTTCATTCAACTTAAAACAATTGGCTCCCTACTAAATAATCCAAGGCACCAAAGGCAAGACACACTGTATTTCTTCATATATTTACTCACTATATCTATTTTCTTTCTTTCTTTTTTTCTGAGGACATGCACATGAGCACGGTTTTGAGGTCATTATATCTATTTTCCATTAATTCCCTGATGCAATGAAAATCCTCTTATTCTGAGAACCCATCCCCCAGCCCAAACCTCTTCTTGCAATATACCATCAATGATCTCTGACTGTTAGTCTCCTTTCAATCTTTATCCTATTTGGGCTCTGGGGTATTTGATTCTATTAATCATCCCTCCCTTCTTCTTTTTTTAAATATGTATGTTTATTGATTTCAGAGAGTAAGGGAGAGGGAGAGAGATAGAAACATCAATGATGAGAGAGAGTCATTGATCAGCTGCCTCCTGCATGCCCCACACTGGAGATCAAGCCCCCAACCAGGGAATCAAACCATGACCTCCTGGTACGTAAGTCAATGTTCAATCACTGAGCCATGCTGGTGGGGCATCCCTTCCTTCCTGATATTCTTTTCTTTCTGTGCACCCAATCTCCTCTCTCTCTCCCCCAGCTACCCAACTCTTCCTGGTCTTCAAGGCTTCTTCTCAAGCATCATTTCTTAGAAAGACTTTCAGAACTTTCCATACCACACTAATATTTCCTTTCTTTTAAGTATTGTAACTTCTAATTTTATATCATCTTATGTTAGTACATAGCTATTTATTTTCTCATTCTGTTTGTGGCATAACTTTAAAACATAAAAATAGTTAATTAGGTCATAAGCATCTTATCATTAAGACTCCTTTGCTGTACATTTCAATCATACTTAGGGTGACCTTTTCTTGATGTTGCCCTTACTCCTAGATGCTAAGGGCATTTCTTAGAGTGGAAATGTTATCTCCGTAGTTTACGTTTTTTTAAATGATGAATTCCTACTCAATCTTCAGGATTAGTTCAAACTTTATTTTCTCAGTGAAGGCTTCCCTAATATCAGTTCTGCTAAACCATTCATTACTTCACCTTCTATGTTCCCAACATGAACACTTCTCATAAACATAAATCACATTACACTTTCCTTATTTGTTTAAATGTCTACTTTGCTCACTGGATGTGGGCTAGTTGATGTCAAAAAAGAGTCTCGTTCATTCCTGTATCATGGATGTCTAAAATTCTACCTTCACTCATTGTGTCAGAATTCCCCATCCAGAGAGATAACGTCCATTCATGTTCTATCAGGGCTGGTTATACAGCACTTACAGATTTCTGGATACCCAAGGGGCCTCTCTGAATCATTTAAAAACAACTTACCATTTCAAACAAAACAAACAAAAAGCACTATCTTTTGTTTTGTTTTATTTTTGAGGAAAACAAATCCTAGCTTGTTCTTCATTAATTTATGAGTTCTGAAACCAAGCTATTCTGAAAATTAAGTTAGAAAAATTCATTCACAGAAAGACATTGTTCACCTTGACATTTCATTCAGCTTTTATAACTTTTTTTGCAACTGAGGAACTCAATTGAATCATAAGTTATAAGCTTTTCACAATGATCAAGCATTTAAAAATCAAGAGCAAAAGCCATAATAGAGCTCTAAGAACTTTACAATTTTAAATATACACCCCCTAACCACTCCCCTGACAGCCTGATCGATGCCTAACTGCTCCCCTGCTGGCCCAATTGCCCCCAACTGAACTCCCCTGCCTGCCTGATTGCCCCTAACTCCTTCTGCCTGCCAGCCTGATCATCCCCTAACCACTCCCCTGCCAGCCTGATCAATGCCTAACTGCTTCCCTGCTGGCCCGATTGCCCCCAACTGCCCTCCCCTGCCAGCTTGGTTGCCCTTAACTACCCTCCCCTGCCAGCCTGGTACCCCCCAACTGCCCTCCCCTGCTGGCCCGGTCGCCCCCAACTGCCCTTCCTCCCCTGCAGGCCATCTTGTGGCTACCATCTTGTGACCACATGGGGGTGGCCATCTTGTGTGAAGGCATGATGGTCAATTTGCATATTGCCTCTTTATTATATAGGATTGTTAATAATAAAATTTAGTAAAAATTGACAATATGAGAAAAGTTATCAGCAGCAAAAGAATACAAGAGCTGTAAAACTCTACAAAAACCATGAAAATTTATTTATGAGGAATGGCAGACAACAAATGAAAATTTCATACTGATAATCTGAGTGATGCTTGGTGTATAAAGAACCAGGACATCAGGGCTTCCTCTCTGAAATCAATAAAAATATACTTAAAAAAATAAATTAAAACAGGCTCTTAATTCCTTTACTTTCCTTGTATTTCCTTACAGAGACAGATGAAAAATATATTTTTAAAAAATCCTTCTTGAAATCCTCAATTTCTTTGGCTTCTCTGATATCATTCTCTTTAAGTTTTTGTCCTTCTCTGTTATCTTTTCAAGTTTCTCTTTTATTATCTGACTGTTAAATACTGATGGTCCCAGAGTTATTCTGGATTCTCTTCTCTTTTTGTTTGGCACATTGTCTTTGGAAATTTTATTCATTCCCATAGTCCCATGTGCCAACTATACTTTTTTAAAAATATATTTTTTTGTTGATTTCAGAGGAAGGGAGACAGAGAGAGAAATAGAAACATCAATGATGAGAGAGAACCATTGATTGGCTGCCTTCTGCATGCCCTCCTCTGAGGATTGAGACCATAATCTGGAATCAAACCGTGACCTAGTTCATAGGTCAATGCTCAACCACTGAGCCATGCCAGCTGGGCCTAACTGTACTCTTTTACTTATTTATTTTTTAAAATTCTTTATTAGTTAAGGTATTACAAATGTGTCCTCATCCCCCCCATTAAACTAACTGTATTCTTTTAATTACCAATTCTCTCTCTCTCTCTCTCTCTCTCTCTCTCTCTCTCTCTCTCTCCCTCCCCCTTTCTCCCTCCCTCTCTCCATTTCTCTATCTCCCTCTCTCCATTTCTCTATCTCCCTCTCTGTCTCTATTTCCATCTCCATCTGTCTGTCATTTCATCCAACAAATATTCATTGGCAGTTATTCTATGCCAGGCATCATGCCAAACACTCTGGCCCAGATTCCTGCCAGAGCACCAGATCCACATAACCAGTTTGATTTCTGTGTGTCTCAAAGGCATCTCAAATTCAAGATGCCCAGAACTAAACATATTATTCCCTAATTTTCCAAACATGTTCCCTACTCTATTTTCTGACCCAGAGACAAGAATTATCGTTCACCAGGGTGCCCAATCCAGAATTCTCAAGTCATATCTGAGTTCTCCGTAATTATCCTCCCTGCTTCTAATTAGTTGCTAAATTCTACCTCTTAAGTACAGGGTATACATACTTTAACACCTGATAGCTCAATTTTGAAAATGAAACATATTTTAATAAGGACTGTCTTTATAATTATTCAAAGTGTCTGTATACATTTTTTAGGGACACCCTATATTTTGGCCTGTTGTGGTTTTGTGCCCAGGCTCTGGAGTCAAATCACAGCTATACCATAGCTGACTGCCTAACATTAAAAATAAGTTGTTTACTTCTCTAGACCTCATTTTTGTCTTCTGTAAAATGAGGATGGAACCTAATTCATAGTGATGTGGTGAGTATTAAATGAAACAATCTATGTTCAGCACACAGCACTGTGCCTAGCACATAGGAAGTATTTAATAAACAAAGATTATTTCATTAATCATCCTTATTGACATTGCATTATTTAAAATCTCTCTCCTCTCTTGACTAACATCCTAAATGGTCAGCAATAACATTGTAACTGGTCTCCTTGTGTCTCATCTTGCCCCTCCTCAGACCATTCTTCACACCACTGCCCAAAAATCTGACCTAAAACACATTGGCATAAAATAGAAATGAAGTGAACAGTTTACACCCTCTTAGCTAATTACACATGGAGGGGGAAATCTCCCAAATTAGATCTACCTGAAAATTAGTATCAGGTCAGTGGTAAAGACAGAGACTTGCAATCAACTTCCAGATATAAATCACATTTATAAAATATTGGCACACTTTCTCCACAACAAATATTATCCATGTCCATTAAGCTTGGCCTAGCCAAAGCAAGTGGTTAAGGTCATTTTATTACAAGACCCAGGTTCCTGATTCCTGATTCTTTGTTAATTGGCCAAAACATAATGGAGATGGATGTTTACAACTATCCTCAAAACCAAAGGGGGAATCCCCTAAGAAGAGCTGGATAGTACTAAATTTTTATAAGCATTTTAAAAACTCTGAATTGTCAACAAACTAAAGAACTTTGGAGACTGCAAGGAATACAGCACGAAAAAAAGATTTAGTTGAAATTTATTGTTTTAACCTAAGAATTCAACCATTACAAGGCTGGCCAATGTTAAGTCATGTTGGTAAAATAGTTATCATTTGATGTATTGTGAAAAACTTGTTAAAGAACAAAATTACACTACGGAATCCTGTGTCCCTATTCTAAAGCTAAAGAAACCTTACAGCAGGAGTTAAGAGAAAATTCCTAACTTGATAGGCGAAACAGGGTAATATCATTGGTATCCCTAACTACTGATCTATTAACACTAGCCTACTTCTTGAGAGCTTGTTTGGAGGTTCTAGCAGGAGAGCGCAGCTACTCGTATACCCTTGACCAAAGACTGGTCCTCTCCTGGGGCGGGGGGGGGGGGGGGGGGGGGAAGGTCGTCCTCTTCAACCAAGCACGCAGCTTCGGGAGGGATGCACATGGATCGGTGAGAGAGGAGGGGGGACACCCGCCTAGCCAGCCAGATCAGCCGAATCAACCCTGGCGATCAATGGGGTGACAGATGTCGCAGCCAGATCGCCCTCACATCCAACACTAGCCTACTTCTTAATGTCAACTGCCAGTAACGTTTTGCCTTGTCTTTTTTTTTTTTTTTTAATCCTCACCCCAGGACATGTTGAGAGAGAGAGGGAAAGAGAGAGAGAGAGAGAGAGAGAGAGAGAGAGAGAGAGATCATCGAAACTGCAAATTAGGTATGTGTCCTGACCAGGAATTAAACCACAACCTTTTGGACAATGCTCCAACCAACTGAGCCACCTGGCCAGGGCCAATTTATCTAGTCTTCATTGAAATATAATCAACCTGTATCATTCAGACTGGAAAAATACTCCCAAAGAAAGACATTGCTTAGTTAGCAAGGCAAAGAATTAACCTGAAAATGTGCAGACAACTAGTCAAAACTTAACGTTTATACCATGCCCTAAAAAAAAACCCAAAACACAAACTAACAAACAAACAAAAAAAACCTGCATGAAAGAGCATTTCCTCTATTGTTTATTAACCACATTTTTAGTCCTACGCAGAAAATTAATATTGCTCGCTGTTTAAACAAAGCTATGTTGCCCTGACCAGTTTGGCTCGGTAGTTACAGCATCAGCTATGGACCAAAGGGTTGCAGGTTCGATCACCAGTCTTGGTCAGGCGCGTTCAGGAGGCAACCAGTCGTTGTGTCTCTCTCATATAGATGTTTCTCTCTGTCTCTCTGTCTCTCTCTCTCTGTCTCTCTCTGTCTCTCTCTCTCTCTTTCTCCTCCGCTTCCCTCCCTTCCCCCTCTCTCTAAAGATCAATGTAAAAAAATCCTCAGGTGAGGATTAAAACAAAAAAACAACCAAAAAAACCCAAAGCTACATTACTCTCTTGATAAATCAAAGAACCAGAGGAAAGAAATATTCAGAACACCTTATTTTTTTTTTTTATGTTGAACCAGCTCTGCTTTGAAAAGATTCTGCAGCATACCAAACCTTATAGAATAACTAATGTCTTCATTACTGCTTTCTTTGCAAGTAATTTCAACTCTTATATAATCCCATCTTGAGCTATGTTATCAAAAAGTTCTAAAAGATAAAGATATGAAGATCACAGTTAGTTCCTTCACAGATGAAACCACAAAATTAATGAGGCAGCATCATTCATATAGCGACAGAAGGAAATGTACAACTTTTACTGCTATTATGCCAAAAAAATGTTAAAAGGCACAGTTCCATATCACCACAACAAATCCCGATTACAAATTTATGTCATTGCATGTGCATGCATTTGTAGAGTTGGGAAATCATTTGTTCAGAGATTTTTTTTTTTAAGTAGCTAAAGACTAGAAACAATTCTAAAAAGGAAGGCATTTTTCAAATTCTGTCTCCATCCAAAATACAAAAATCTTATTTCAAAAAAATATTTGTTAGTGAACAATGCATTTGGATTCTTTCTAAAATATTTGAGGCCCAAATTTATACTGCCCTGAGCTCTGTCTAGAAATAAAAAGTGCACAGATCTAAGGATGTGTACATACTTGTTTATTACTAGAGGCCCGGTGCACAAATTTGTGCATGGGTGGGATCTGGCCAGCCCGCCCCAATCGGGGTGATCGGGATGGGCAGGCTGTGGGGAGGGGCTGTGGGCGGTTGGCCGGCTGACCCCACCCCCTGGTTGAACTTCCAGTTGAACTCCCAGTTGAGGGGAGAATTTGCATATTAGCTTTTTATTATATAGGATGCCAGTCAGACTTTTAGCACTAAAGGGGGTGGGGGAGATATTTAACTAAAAATAAAGTTCAACAATAAAAATGACTAATAATATATCTAACTCTTAGCCTAATGTCAGTAGTTTCCTTAGATGGCAATAGAAGAAAAATAGAGTATAATGTGATAAAAGAAATATACCTGAGTCCATTTCTGTTGCCTCTATAGAATTGATGAAATTAACAATTCCCTGCAAGGCCAATTATAGCTGCTGCTGAAACTTTGTGAAAGCATCATTTTGAACCTTTCAGTTTTGGTCTATAGCTATTACATTCTTCAGAAAAATTGTTAGCAATAATCAACATTTTCATCATATTGAGAAAAGAAATTTTGCAAGAAGCAGTGGTTTATCTTTCATTCAATGCACTGAGTCTCTTTCAAGTATACACCCAGTCTCTGGAGATAAATTCAACAGTGTGTTCTCAACAACAGCCTCTCAGTCAGTCCTATTTTCAAACCAAAGATGACTGTGCTGCTGATATAGTGCTGTTGTGACAGATGACTACAGTAACAAATTTCTCTATTTAGTTAAACAGGCTCTATTCACAACAGGCATCGAACTCTTTCCTTTGTATCATTCACCAACACTCATTCCTTAGCATAAACGTTGCTTTTCTTCACATTCTGTGCAATATGTGCTGGAGAAAAAACATCCAATTTCCAACACTATCATTATCGTCCCTACTTTACAATCCTACAAGGGTAGTATGGTGTAATGGAAGTTACACAAGTTTTAAAATAAGGCAGATCTTGGTTAGAGTCCCATGATCATCTAGTACAGCGGTCACCAACCTTTCGGACCTAACAGACTACCAGTGGTCCGTGGACCACCGGTTGGTGACTACTGATCTAGTAGATACATGACCTCGGGAAAGTTACTTACCTTGTATTTGTTTAATTATTTGTAAAATGGGAAGAATAATACTTCATTTGAAAATTTGCTGTAAAAATTAGATGTAGTACATGCACAGATGTAATCTCTTCTCCACCAAATGATAAGCACAAAAGCTGGCATTAAAGCAATAACTTCTTCTTATTTTTTTGATCTCTATCTTTCTGCACAGCAAGGTAATGAATGCTTTATATTTTAATAATGCTAACAAGCTCTCCATAGTTATTATTGAGCCATCTCACCTCTGTTGCTTTCATTCTCATCCAGATGACCTTTTGAGAACTGGACTCAGCTCTAGAATTTCTACATAGGTGAAACTTGGAGGAACAATCTGGTAAGAAGGAGACATTAGAAAAACTGTCTTAAAACTGAATTGTGCACAGCAAGGACATTGCTTTAATTCTAGTGTAAATAGAGGTACTTTTGCATTGATGCTGTGCTTACAAAACAAGCACCCTGCTTTTCTTTATGTTGTATGTTTTAGGGCTAGCTATTCAGAAGGCTGGTGGAGATACAAGGACCTTAAAAATCCCTCTTCTCCCATAACACCCTGCCATGATTTAGCCCATCATCAAACATTATGCTCCATGACACTTTTCAAAATAGCATTCGTAGCTCACATTAGTATCCATGCCCAGAATACTCTTCCTTTCTCATGACCTGTTTATTCCTCCGTGCCTACCTTAAGATATATTAAAAGTTAAAAACTACTCATTCCCCTTCATCTGATTTTGACCAAAATTTCATTTTTCTGGAATCAAGAGAACTGCAACATACTGGCTAATGCTGGGGCCAGACTGCCTGTGTTCAAGCAGGTGGGTGACCTTGGGCAGGTCCTTTACGCCCTCTGGGCCTCTCGGCTTCCTCACCTATAAAATGAGGATAGCAGTAGTAATCCATCCCGCAGGATTGCTGCAAGGACTTAATGAGTGATAACTGTAAAGTTTGGCATAAAGTTAGTGATATATAAAGTTTAGCGATTATTACTACTAAGTTAAAATGGTACTTTCTTATATGTAAATACAGCCTTCATAGAGGCACTTACCTAGAAGCAACTGCCTCATAATCAGCTCCTCTAGATACATGGTAATTAGTCCAACTGAGTGGTGCCTAAAATCCATTTTTCTTCCATTTTTATCTGTAGCAAAGTGTTATTTTTTCATACATTCTATGTACTTGCTATGTGCCAGACACCGTGCTGGAAGCTGAGAATATAATGGTGAATAAAAACACATATTACCTCTCCCCTGGTGATATGTATGAATAGTGGGGGAGAGCATCACCAATCCAATAATCATAAAACAAATGGAAAGCATTAACTATGAAAAACGCTACAAAGTGTGTTATATGAAGGCAAGAAGGCCAACTTGCCAAAAATCAATTTGCACAAAGCCAATTTGCCAAAAGTCAATTTTCCAAATGACTGATCCTCTGTATTCCCTAACAGATAATTCATCGAAAGCTAGTTCGCCAAAAGCCAATTTCTAGAAAATCAATTTGATGAAAAATAATCTGCCAAATCATCATTTTACCAAATGACCAATTCACTGAATTATTGGGGATGTTCTGAAGTATGAATTTCACAGAAGTTTTGACACAGTCCTTTCATTCCAGCTCTTTAACCCCACATTTGACAGTCAGTCTGAGCTAATGTCAATTTCATGTTATCTCATTTCAGACGCCAAGTCCTTCTCTAATGCCCAATGTTTTAGTGCTCCAATGTAAGCAAATGGTGGGCTTCTTACATGCAGTTCACTGCATGTAAGCTTGCAATTTAAGACTTAAGCTCTCCCTGCCTCTGCCTCTTCCAGAAAGAAAACTGCAGAGAACTATCTAGAACAGAGTGATAAACTGGCCTTCTGCAAATTGGCTTTGGCCAAATTTATTTTTAGCTAATTGGTCATTCATGGAATTGATTCCAAGTTGATTCTTTCTCAGTGATTACCTAAAGTTCATGTTTTGAAAACAGGGAATTTGGCCTAGTCAGACTGGTGAGAAAGGCTTCATTGAGGAAAAAAGTAACTGACCTGAGGTCAGAAGGATAAATTTTAAAAAGTAACCAAGCAAAAGGGGGAAGAAAGGAAGGAAACAGCATATGCAAAAAAAAAACTATGTTCAGGAGGAAGCCCTGAAATTGCAAGACTTTGCAAAATAAGCCAGTGTTGTGGGAGTACAGAGAACACATGAGAGCACAGTGTGAACTGAGGCTAGAAATGTAGTTGGTAGCTAGACTATGCGTCTCACAGACTATAATAAAGACTTCTGCTCTTATTTTAAGAATGGGGATCCTTAATATATTTTAAGTAGAGGACTGACATGGTCAGTTTTGCATTTTGAAAGATCACTTTGCAAATGGTGTGGAGACCATATTTTAAGAGTGTACTGGTGCTCTAGCCAGCATGCTTTCAGTAATTACAGCGTTTGCCTATGCACTGGAGGGTCATGGGTTTGATTCCTGGTCAAGGACTGGTGTCCTTGTAAGAAGATGAAGAGATGCAAGAGAGCCCTCTCTTTTTCTCTGCATGGGCACATAGGAAAGGCCATGTAAGGACACAGTGGGAAGGTTGCCATTTACACCCAGGAGAAGAGACCTCATCGAAATCAACACTAATTGCACTTTGATCTTGGACTTCTAGCCCCAAGAACTGAGAAAATAAATTTCTGTTTTTTAAGTCACCCAGTTTTCAGTCATTTGTATGGCAGTTTTAGTGGACTAATACAGCCCTTACCTATTGAAAGACTTTAGCGGGATATACCTCCTCTGTTATGTTTACTTACAGTAGACAAACCTGGAACCTAAGGATTTACTAGTATGGGCCAGGACACTGGAAAATGTTGGGTAAACCAGTAACTACCTGAGTATAAAATGGAATGTCATTCCTGAAAAAGCTCCCTTTGGGTAAATGATATAGCAACTTGCATTACTAATGTTGAGACTTCATGTTAATCTGTGCCAGAGTGAAGAGAGGATGTGGGAATCTGTGTTGGTGGTCTCAGACCTCTCTCTGCCAAGCCTGTTCCTCATGATTGCTTGTAATGAATATTAGTAAAGCTTGATTCAGGGTAAGATCTCTGGCTGTCATGTTTCTGATTTGACAACGCCATCCTTTGTGTTCAGATCACTACCTCAGAGAATTAAATAAATCAGTGCTTCTGAAAAATGCAGTGCCAAGTTCATAGCCAGTACTCATTAACTATTACTATTATTAATATGTTATTATAATCCCAAGAAATAATAAGAGCTCTCATTTATATAATGAATATTAGGTGACAGGCACTTAAGCTAAGTGCCTTCCATGGATTATCTCATTTAATCATCCAAAAAGCCCTATGTTCTATGTTTAATGCCATCCTATGAGATGCCTGAAGACTGGAGATTTTCCCAAGGTCATAGAGCTAGTAAATTGTGCCACTGGGTTTTAAACCCAGGCAATCTAACTCCCCAGTTGAGCTCTTGTTCTTGATTCTCAATAACCCTGCCTTGCTACACTATTCTGTCTCTGAAAGCCATTGGAATGTCCATCCAGGTGCTATTTTAGTATGCTGAAAAGATAATTTATTAACTAGCACCAAAGTGGCCTTCAAATGTTAATGCAGTTTCTGAATATATGTGACTTTCACCAAGGGAGTTACTTATGTCAGGAAAAGTAGAGAGAACGCTATCTATTATTTTTACTCAATTTCTCAAAATGTAATCACCATTTGATATCCCACTGAGCATAACCCCCTGTGCTTCCCCACAAAAGGGCATGGGCTGCTCAGTTTTGAAACAATGAGATAAAACTGGACCTTTAGGAAAATTAGCATGAGATTAGGAGAGTTTCTTTTTTTCTCTCTGTATTCACAGATAATGCAAGCTATTTCATGCTGTCATTGCTTTCTTTTTTTAAAATGTATATTTTTTTTATTGATTTCAAAAAAGAAGGGAGAGGGAGAGGGAAAAAGAGATAGAAACATCAATGATGAGAATCATTGATCGGCTGCCTCCTGCATGCCCCCTCCTGGGGATCGAGCCCACAACCCAGGTATCAGCCCTTGACCAGAATCAAACCCGGGATCCTTCAGTCCACAGGCTGACACTCTCTCCACTGAGCCAAACCGGCTAGGGCTCATTACTTTCTTATAAGCAACAATAAGGATAAGCAAAGACAAGGGAGAGACAAATCAACTCTACCTACTTTGCTAATAGCAATAATTACATCAACATACACGATTAACACATTATTCTGGAGGATAAAAGAGTACTGATAGGATTTGAAATTATATTTTGAATTGGTACAGACATTCCACAGCCTTTATTATATAATTGATAGTTATAAACTATATGCACTCAATTTAGCCTTATTCCATTTTATTCATTAAGGACATTCATTTTTATAAAATATCTGTAGATTGAATATTAAACCCAATTTCCATGGATTTTTACAATCCACACAATACTGAGAATGAGTGAATAAACAACAATATCCCTGGCACTGATGCAGACAAGAGGAAGATTATCTATTAATGTTACCCAGTAAGCGTTATAGTGGCCATGTTTCTGTCCATTGTGGTTCAGCTTCCGTCTGAATATCAAACATGAAGTAATTTTTCCTGTCAAAGAGAGTAGACCATAGCCTTTGCCATCACAGAAAACAGGGCATGACAAAGAAAACAAGGTTCACAGCAGTCATATTAGAAAAGGACCATATTTGAAGTATGCACTAGGAATTGCAGATGCAAAGATAAAGAAATTTCTGTGAATAGTAATAAGGGCTGTGATACAAAACATGTCTCCAACCTATTTGCAAGGAACCCTCCAAAAGAGGATTAGGAGGATGTGGAAGAAAAAAATCTAGATTGGACCAGAAGAGATAAGAATACTTATTAAGGAGAAAATAGAAATTGATAGTAGTATCCCATTTGTAAATAATTAATATTTAATTTTGTATACCTATACATAAGTCAACTGTACATAGAAATGTGTATTTGTTGTTTTTAGAAGTCCTTATGTAAAAAATTTCTTTCCCTAAGTATTGTTAGAAAGAGATACCAGAACTGAAAGGACCTGTTGGGAGAGGCAAAGTGCCATGGGCAGCTAGCATACTGCACATTCGTTCAGTGTATGCCAAAAATGAACAGCCCTGACCATTTCTCAAGGTTGTGTTTGCAGAGAGCAAATTGAGAGATAAGGTAATGTATCCATTCCACACAAAAAGCTGGCTTGCTTACTGCTTGCTATAATAACAGTGGATTCCCAAGTTCGGTGTTGCTATCATATAATATAGCCAACTGCATGTGCAGGCTCCCAACCAGGCCCTGTGTGAATGAGGGGCAAGGGAACCAAGGCAAGCATACTGATGCATCAGTGAAATAGTAACAGGCTAACATTATCTTGCAAGCATGGTAAAATCAAATCTCAGAACCAACAGACCCTGTTTGGCACTATATTAAAGATCCCAGGGTCCAGAATAGATGAATGAGGTAAATAACATCTTTCATAATATGTTTTTGTTTTGTTTTGTTTAAGGAAGATGGTATGTATCTTGCAAGAAAAAGGGCAGACAGAATGAACAATGCAGTTTGTGATTCAGGAAGAGAGCAAAGCTAATTGGCCCAGTATGAATATGATCATGTGATTGATCCACTGTCCTCTAGCAAGCCTATTAGCAGAAACTTGGAAAAAAAAATTTCCCAGCTGGCATGGCTCCGTGGTTGAGCACTGACATATGAACCAGGAGGTCACAGTTCCTGGTCAGGTCACATGCCTGGATTGTACACTCTGTCCCCAGTGTGGGGCCTGCAGGAGGCAGGTGATCGATGATTCTCTCTTGTCATTGATGTTTCTATCTCTTTCTCTCCCCCTCTCCCTTCCTCTTTGAAATCAATAATAATATACATATTTTTTAATTATCTCTGGTGTGTGGGCTTCTGGTGTTGTGGAAGGTTTTTCAAATGTCTAGAAAGTGCCTTTTTCTATAACTCTGTAATAAACTTGCATATTTCCTTATATTTTTCAGTTTTCACATATCTTTCATAAAGTTATTTGTAGCATTTAACTTTATATTATATATTAAGGAACAGAGTTCAGAAATTGATGGGGGTGGGGCAGTAGGGCAGTCATGGCTCGTATTCATTCATTAACCAAACATTAAGTATCTGTGTGTCAGCCATTAATGTGTTTGGGTTTTTTTAATAGGTCTTTGTAGAGCAGCTTTAGGTTACAGAAAAATTCCACAAAAAGTTTAAATGGTTTAAATTTTTCCCTATTATTAATAACTTGTATTGTGTGGCACATTCGTTACAAATGATGAACCAATATTGGCACATTATTAACTAAAGACCACAGTTTACATTAGAGTTTCCTCTTTGTGTTATATATTCTATGAGTTTAACAAATGCATCATATCATGTGTCCATCATTACACCATCACATAGAAAAGTTTCGCTACCATAAAAATCCCCTATACTCTACCTATTTATTCCTCCCTTCCCCTTAACCACCAACTGATAAAAGAGGGGAAATAAATGGTTCTTCTGTGCCATTATGTGTCAGATACTTGATGCATACTAAAACATTTAACCTACAAAACAATCCTTGGAATAAGGCGGTACTATCCCCATTATGCAGATGAAGAAACAGAGGTCCAAGTGTGTAACTTACCCAAGGCCACAACATAAAAAAGAAGGTAGAATCAATCCACTTAGGTATGTTTTCAAAAACAGTAATATTTCTTCATATTGATCTGAAAGTAAAAAAGTATAGGACATTAAAAAACAGAAAGATAACTGGCCTGCTTTGTTCCTAGCTCTGATTCTTTTTTAAAATATATAAGTTTTTTAAAATATATTTTTATTGCCCAGCTGGTGTGGCTCAGTGGTTGAGCATCAACCTGTGAACCAGGAGGTCACAGTTTGATTCCCGGTCAGGGCACATGCCTGGGTTCTCTCTCATCATTAATGTTTTTATCGCCTTCTCTTTTCCTCTGATGTTTCTCTCTCTGTGTCCACATGAGGATATCCCAAATTGAATTTTTACAAAAACCCAAAATTCATTATTTAATAACTAGAGGCCTGGTGCACAAATTCGTAGCTCCTGCATTGAGCATCTGCCCCCTGGTGTTCAGTGCGTCATCATAGCGACCATCAACTGGCCACTTAGGCATATAGATAGATAGATAGATAGATAGATAGATAGATAGATAGATAATTGAGTGCTGAGTACTAGGAAATACTGCACTGGGTACCTGGTAATGAATAGGAAGGAAGATAAACATGATCCTTGTCCTCATAGAACTTACCACCTAGGGTAGAAGAAAGACATTCAAGAATTTTAAAAAAATTAATTGTGATAAGAAATAGAGAGAAATACAGGATGCTCTGAAGATTTTTTACAGAATATGTGACCTAGTTAGGTAAGGCTTCCCCTGAAGATGGGACAGCTGGGATCTGAAAAAAATGAGTTAGTGAGACTTGGGAAAAGGGACCATGGGAGGGAAGGTCACTACAAAATATATATATATATATATATATATATATATATATATATATATATATATATATATGTATATATATATATAAAATTTTCCCCCACAACATTAAAGAGCTTATCCAAATAATTAGAGAGGTTTGCTGCAACTAGAGTAATTATTTTATGTAAAACATTCCAAAACTAAGGGGATGATTTCTACAAAATTTTTAATAAAAAAATGTCAACTTAATTTAATTGCACACCAAAAAACAAACAAACAAAAAACCATGAGCTTTACAGACCCTAGTTTGTTCTCTCTATAATTTGCAATGGTGTAGTATTGTCTTCTACATTGTCATTGCAGAAACTTTAAAAAGAACCTAAATAGTAAATGATAAGGTTCTCATTCCTGCCTTCCATCTAAATCTTTAAAATATCGCACAATTACCCATTCCAGCACTCTACCCATTTTAGCAAACGGGAGTTTTCAGAGTTGCAAATACCTCAATCACAAAACAGGTAAAACTGCAACCATGCCACAACCACCTGTTCTATACCTCATTCCTAGTTATACAATACTGTAGTTACATGGCCCTCTCCAAGCCAGTCACAGCCTTGGTTGTCCCCAACCAGAAGATTTTTCACCTCTCAACATTCAAAAGTAATAATAATAGTTCTGAATTTCTATTATAAATAAGAGGAGACACACAGGTCTAAGGGAAAAGATAAGGGGGTTGATCAAGACAGGAATCAAACTATAATTAATATTCCTATCCCCCCCCCCCTTTTTTTTTTTGCCTGCATCATGTGTTTTTGATTTTAGGAACCACAGAGAGAACTGTTAGCTTTCTATGTGCCTATAAACATTTATGTCCATTTTTAAAGTTTGGCATCCCCCACCATTTTCATTTTGAATTCATGTTGGTCAGTTACGACTGCTTTGATCTTTTGGGATTTTTTAAAAAAAATCAAGTTTCAATTATCTAATTTTATTTGAATGTAATAACTGGTAAAATGTCTATATATCAACAAGGTGCTACAGTTGTTCAAACTCCTCTCAGGCAAGAGGGCAGAAACTTGCCACCCAGCTTTTGAAAAAGCTTTTCTTATGATAATGAAAGTCTTTGAGATAGCAGCAATAATTGCTATAGGATGTAAATTAAAGGTAATGAATAATAAACCTTGATTATCTTCAAGGTCTTCGGATTTCTTCATAACTTCATATACCACCCTGTGCCCTTTACAAGGCACACACTTTGCCAACAGGCATTTCACTTGTGACTAATCTAACTCCAAGCTTGTCCTTGAGTAGGCATTGAGGTTTCACATTTGTTTCATTATAGCTTCAATTCTGAAAGTTGTTGTGTTTTTTTTTATCAGACTTTCATCAAGATTAATCGCATTTTGACCTTTATGCCTGTTGATTTTAGTTGCCACAAAAAACCAAAGTCTTTGGGACTCTAATACCCATAAGGCTCTGAACATTCCCTTTTCTGACCCATTTCTTAGCTTGTTCAACACCTTAAATCTTTCCACTGTTCCCTCTAAGACACAAAATTGCCTTCTCTGAACATTCCCTTCACTTCTTGCTTTAAAACCAATCAACCCTGCAGCCCTCTTCGCTGCAGCCCAAACTCCACTACTATTAGGCCTGCAGGTAGAAAAGATGACATGTTTGTTCCTTATTGATCTTTCCAGACCATTCTTCCTCCCTCCTCCATAAACATTCCCATTTAAATTTTATGACATCAAGTTACAACACTAACTGCCTTCCCTGCTCCGGTGTTCAAACACCATCCAAGCCAGTATCCACTTCCCCACCTCCCCGCTACATTCCTTGGAGATTTTAGTTCCTAACTCCCTGACACTGTCTCAAACCCTATTCTTGTCATAATTCCCAGTTGGCTTCAGTGTTCACATAGATGATCCATCTCATAAATTTTACTCAGTGCTTTGACCTCCTCTCCTCCAATAACTTTATCTTCTACCCTACTCAGCTACATACTCTCATCTATAACTTAATCCTTGTCATTCCTAGCAACTACTGCCTCTCAGTCATCTCAGTATGACGTATTCCACTCTCTGACAACCATCTCCTTTCTTTTTAGCTTGGAATCTGGAAAATTCCAACAACCCTCTGACTGTACTAGAACTACTATTCATTTATTCTAACATATTTTTTTTAAACTTCAATCTTTATTGTTAAAAGTATTACATATATCTCCTTCCCTCCCCCCCATTGATCCCTTTTAGCTCGCCCCCCCACCACCTGCCCCAGGTCTTCTCCACCCTATTGTATGTGTCCATGGGCTCTGCATATATGCATACAAGTTCTTTTCACCCACCCACCCTCCCCTGCCTTCCCTCTGAGGTTTTAACATCTTTTTATTGTCTCTCACCCTTCATATCTTAACTTCTGTCCTTATCTGGCTTAAATTGCATGGTCAATCATAATCACTCCCTTACATACACCCAATGCTCTTGTCCTTCTCTTGTCTCTTTGTACTTGGCCAAACCACAACCCTGGTTATTTTCAACTTCCTGACTCTTACATACTTGCACCTGTTCATATAAACATGGCTGCAGGAAACAAATAAATAAATTGGTCTCATTTATACTCATGACCTCTAACTTCAAATAGGCCTTCATGAGCCTAAGCAAACCCTGAAAGCCCCAGTTACCTAGGAACCATACATAACTCATTTCCATTCCACAAGATAGCACACTGGTCCATTATTTGATGACACAATGCTGATTGGACCTGGTGAGCAAAATGCAGCAGCTACTCTAGACTTTGTTGTAAGACACTTACATGCAGATACTAGTATACTGTTTTTGGAAAAACAGCTCTTGGATTGCTTTTGAACCTTAATAGAGACTGAATGCACAACCATGCATGAGCCATTAAGATACCATGTGACCTGTGCTGCCCATCATGAACTGGGTGTTATCTAACCCACCAAGCCATAAATGTAAAACGCACATCAGCAAACAGAAATGGTATGTATGTGATTGGGCCTAAGCAGACCCTGAAAGCACCAGTTACCTGTGGAAGTGACCCAAATGCCTATGACTGCCACTCTTGCCACTCTCCCATCTTGCAACTGTGGTGTCATAGGGAGTTGCCCATCATCAGTTGACAGAGGAAGAGAAAACTGGCCTGGTTTACTAGATAGTCTTGGACAATATGCAGGCACCACCCAAAAGTGGGCAACTGCAGCACAGGAGTCCCTCTTTCTGGGACGTACCTGAAAGATAGCAGCAAAGAGAAATTCTCCCAATGGGCATAACTGTGAGCAATGTATCTCGTTCACTTTGCTTGGAGAAGAAATGGCTATGAATATGATTACATAATTATTTATAGTCTGTGGCCAATTACTTTTCCCCCAGCCACCACTGTTATTCATTACAAAGTGGCCAGGGTAACAGGGGTGAAGGTTACACATGGGCTTCCACTCAACACGGCCATCCTGGCTGTGGCCACTGCTGAGTGCCCAATCTGCTAACGGCAAAAACCCACACTGAGTTCCTGATATGGCACCATTCCCCATGATGGTTGCCAGCTACCTGGTGGCAGGTTGATTATATTGAACTTATTCCATTATGGAAGGGTCAATGTTTTCTTTTACTGGATAGACATTTGCTATAGATATGGATTTGCCTTCCCTGCATACAATGCTCCATCTGTGAACTTACAGAACTTATGCACCATCATGGTATTCTGTACAGCATTGCTTCTGATTAGGGAATTCACTTCACAGCAAATGAAGTGTAGCAATGGACTCATGATCATGGAATTCACTAGCTTTACCATGTTCCCCAGCATCCTGCAACAACTGGCTTGACAGAACAGTGGAATAGTCTTAAAGACTCAATTACAGTGTCGGCTAAATGACAATAACTTGCCAGGCTTGAGCAAAGTTCTCCGAAAGGCTGTATATGCTCTGAATCAGCATGTGTTATGTGGTACTGTTTCTCTCATACCCAGGATTCACAGATCCAAAAATCAAGGGGTAGAAATGGAGTGGCTTCACTCATTATAACCCCTAGTAACCTATTAGAAACATGTTTGCTCCCTATCTTGTGCTCAGATGGCTTAGAAATCTTAATTCCACAGGGAAGGATGCTTCCATCAGGAAACACAACAATGACTCCATCCAACTGGGAGTTAAGAATGCCACTAGACTACTTTGGACTCCTCATATATATGAATCAATAGGCAAATAAGGGCTGTGCCAGCTGGATGACTAATCCAGACTATCAAAGGGAAATTGGACTGCTACTCTACAATGGAAATAAGGAATGTACTCTGTCCGGATTATAAGAAATCCCCAAGGGTATCTCTTAGTAATGCATGCCCGTGATTAAAGTCAATGGAAATCTACAACAATCCAATCCACACAGGACTACTAATGGCCCAGTTCTTCAGTAATGAAGGTTTGGGTCACTCCACCAGGCAAAGAACCACAACCACTTTAAGTGCTTACTAAAGACAAAGGGAATACAGAATAGTGTAAAAGGGTTGTTATAAACACCATCTATTACCACATGACTATTTACAATAAGGAAAACTAATTATCTTAAGTATTTCCCTTTAATTTATTATAAATGTGCTTTTATGTATAATATATTTGCTTAATATATAGATCAGTCACCCAGCCAGCATGCCTGAACACAAGATAGGGAGCAAAAATTTTGCTAATAGGTCACTAGAGGTATTAGTGAGTGATGTCACTTCCATTTCCATCCCCTGATTTTATATATATACTAGAGGCCCGGTGCACGAAATTCACCCAGCCTGCACCCTCTCCAATCTGGGACCCCTCAAGGGATGTCCGACTGCCAGTTTAGGCCCGATCCCCCAAGGATAGAGCCTAAACCAGCCGTCGGACATTCTTCTCAATCTAGGACTGCTGACTCCTAACCACTTGCCTGCCTGCCTGCCTGATTGCCCCTAACCGCTTCTGCCTGCCAGCCTGATCACCCCCTAACCACTCCCCTGGTGGTCTGATTAACACCTAACTGCTCTCCTGCCAGCCCAATCGCCCCCAACTGCCCTCCTCTGCCAGCCTGATCTCACCCCCAATTGCCCTCCCCTGCTGGCCTAATCTCACCCCCAACTGCTCTCCTCTGCTGGCCAATTTGGTTCTGATTGGTCGGTTTCTATGCCAGTCAGCGTTAAAAGCTCCGCCTCCTAGGCAGCCATTGGCTCCTCACCCTTCACCCAGATTTGGTTCTGATTGTCGGTTTCGATGCCAGTCAGTGTCTCTGAGCCTATCAATGGGTCTGATCAGCAGCCTGGGTGGAGGCCTGGAGAGAAACAGAGGCTTGGCTGCTGGAGAGAAAGAGAGAGGCAAGAGCTGATCAACAGCTGCCACAGAGGCTATGGAACAGACCCTGCTTCTCTCTTCAGGCCTCTCTCCGGGCCTGATTCACAGCCCCCTCAGAAGTCAGTGCTGGGCTGCCACAGCAACCCAGCGCTGACTGCAGGACTGCCTTCCGGTTGGTCGAACCTCTGGTGGTGCCGGAACCAGGGTTTTTATATATTAGGATTTTTTCTTTCCTCTTTTATTCCCTTATCATGTAACATAACATACTTAAGTATTGTTAATTTTAATCATAATATTTAAATTACAGGATATCAAGGAGAAGAGTAAACATCCTTCAAGGACTTGACTTCTCTGGGGAAAGGGTTAGTTTTTCTGGTTGTATGCAGGTTAGGTAGAATTACGATCTTATAGTCTTTATTTGGAGATCAAATATGATTTTGAGAAGTATATGGGTGCCGAGTTCATAAGGGGTGGGTTGTGATAGTTAATTTTATGTCATCTTGACTGGGCCACAAGATGCCCAGATATTTGGTTAAATATTACTCCCTGGTGTGTCTGTAAGGATGTTTCTGACTGAGATTAACATTTGACTAAGTAGACTGAATAAAGCAGATTGCCATGTACACCCCCACACACAATGGACTAATGGACTATAATTAGCCAGATACTGAACTGGACCTGGCTGCAACTTGGAATGGAAACTCTGAACACTGGCTTTGTTTTTACCTCTACTGAAACCCCAACTAAACTTCTATGACTGGAATGGGACTTTAGAAACATACAGATGTAATTGCACACAAATAAAAATCACTCAGTCTCCTATTCGAGTCTCAGAAAATTCCAGAACTCAATGGGGGAAGGAATACCTCATCTTTCCCAAAACAATAGTTCTTTCTAATCCTCACAATAAATTTGATGCTATAGCCAAAACCGGTTTGGCTCAGTGGATAGAACGTCGGCCTGCGGACTGAAAGGTCCCAGGTTCGATTCCGGTCAAGGGCATGTACCTGGGTTGCGGGCACATCCCCAGTGGGAGATGTGCAGGAGGCAGCTGATCGATGTTTCTCTCTCATCGATGTTTCTGACTCTCTATCTCTCTCCCTTCCTCTCTGTGAAAAAAAATCAATAAAATATATTTAAAAAAAAAATTTGATGCTATAGGGCAGTGGTCGGCAAACTGCGGCTCGGGAGCCACATGCGGCTCTTTGGCCCCTTGAGTGTAGCCACAAAGTTTCAATCGCACTGTACATGCGTGCCCCCGCATGTGGTATTTTGTGGAAGAGCCACACTCAAGGGGCCTCAGTTTGCCAACCACTGTTATAGGGTGACATAAATACCATAAGGGAAAGTTAGTCTCATAATAGAACTGTTTCAGTTGGCCAACTCTAACCTGCTTTTGGAAATGCTTTTTCTCTTTGCCAATCACAAACAAACACAGGAGAGAAACCAAGATGGCGGCATAGGTTAACACCGGAGATTGCTGCCTCGAACAACCACTTCAGAGCTATAACTAAAGGACAGAACAGACATCATCCAGAACCACAGGAAGGCTGGCTGAGTGGAAATTCTACAACTAGGAGGAAAGAGAATATCAAACCCAGACTCAGAGGAGGCGCAGTGCTGAAGTGAAATACTCAGGTGCGGAGTGCGCGCGGAGCGGGCTGGCAGCGGAGGGCGCGGTTGTTGTTTTCAATCGGGAGGGAGAACCATTTGCCGGATAGCCTCAGGCAAAGGCTAGATTAGCACCGCCCTAGAGATCCAGCACAGAAGCTCTCCCACTGCAGACACAGCTGACTCTCATAGCCAGTTAGCCTGGAGGTCAAATCACCCCTGGTATTACCGACAACAAACAAGACTGCGCACAAAGACCACTAGGGGGTGCACCAAGAAAAGATAAAAAAATGCAGAGACAAGGAAACAGGACGCAAATGTCAGAAATGGAAGATATAGCGCTCAAAACCACACTTTTAAGGTCTCTCAAGAACTGTCTAGAAGCTGCCGATAAACTTAGTAAGGCCCTCAAAAAGACTGGTGAGACCGCCGATAAATGTAGTGAGATCCTCAAGAAATCTAATGAGACCCTCGATGTTGTGATAAAGAACCAACTAGAAATTAAGCATACACTGACTGAAATAAAGAATATTATACAGACACCCAACAGCAGACCAGAGGAGCGCAAGAATCAAGTCAAAGATTCAAAACGCGAAGAAGCAAAAAACACCCAACTGGAAAAGCAAAATGAAAAAAGAATCCGAAAATACGAAGATAGTGTAAGGAGCCTCTGGGACAGCTTCAAGCGTACCAACATCAGAATTATAGGGGTGCCAGAAGATGAGAGAGAGCAAGATATTGAAAACCTATTTGAAGAAATAATGACAGAAAACTTCCCCCACCTGGTGAAAGAAATAGACTTACAGGTCCAGGAAGCACAGAGAACCCCAAACAAAAGGAATCCAAAGAGGACCACACCAAGATACATCATAATTAAAATGCCAAGAATAAAAGACAAAGAGAGAATCTTAAAAGCAGCAAGAGAAAGAAACTCAGTTACCTACAAGGGAGTACCCATACGACTGTCAGCTGATTTCTCAACAGAAACTTTGTAGGCCAGAAGGGAGTGGCAAGAAATATTCAAAGTGATGAATGCCAAGAACCTACAACCAAGATTACTTTATCCAGCAAAGCTATCATTCAGAATGGAAGGTCAGATAAAGAGCTTCACAGATAAGGAAAAACTAAAGGAGTTATTCACCACCAAACCAGTATTATATGAAATGCTGAAAGGTATCCTTTAAGAAGAGGAAGAAAAAGATAAAGATACAAATCATGAACAACAAATATGCATCTATCGACAAGTGAATCTAAGAATCAAGTGAATAAATAATCTGGTGATCATAATAGAATCAGGGACATAGAAAGGGAATGGACTGACTATTCTTGGGGGGGAAAGGGGTGTGGGAGATGCGGAAAGAGACTGGACAAAAATCGTGCACCTATGGATAAGGACAGTGGGTGGGGAGTGAGGGCGGATGGTGGGGCGGGAACTGGGAGGAGGGGAATTATGGGGGGAAAAAAGAGGAACAAATGTAATAATCTGAACAATAAAGATTTAATTTAAAAAAAACACACAATATTCGCCTAATACTTGTTTAAACTTTTATGGCTTCATTACTTTACCTATAAAATGAAACTATTAGCATCTATTTCTAAAAGTCTGTTTTGAGAACTAAGGATTAAGTATAATATATTGTTTCAGGCAAATAGAGGGTGTTTAATAACTAATAATTTCCTATCTGAGCTTTTTCTTTCATCCCCATTACTTGACTACTATTCCCAGATGTATGTTTATAAAACCATTTAATTAGCAATTGAGGTCTTAGACTAAATCCTTACACGAAATCTTAAAGCCTGTAGGATAGCACCTACTAATCCAATCTTTAGCAGCAATGCATACTATCGTAAAACCTTCCCACAGACTTCTGTGGTGAAGACCTGGCGAGGGGGGAGTTAGGGCTCGGAGGAGAGGGGGAAGGGGAGAAAATGGGAGATATCTGTAATACTATTAACAATAAAAAATGAGTTTAAAAAAAGAGTAAAAAAAGTTGAACAGGGATATGGTACTGTTATATAAATTTTAGTTATGTTATCAAATAAATTATTTAAAGTAGACCACTTCCAATTTAAATCTTATAACAGAACATAGTATATAAATGTTTTACTAATGGCAAAAGAAGGAAACATTTTTGAATACTTTGGTATAAAAACCTACTAAATATTTTATTTATGCATGTATCACTCAAGAAGTACTTTAAAAATACTGAGTCACCGCCTGGCCTGTGGGGAAGCAGAGGGCGTGGAAGTGGGGGGGGGGGGGCAACCAACTGATATCTCTTTCTCCCTCCCTCCACCCCATCCATTTTCTCTAAAAATCAATGGAAAAAAATATCCTTGGGTGATATCCTCAACAGAAATACTGAGTCACAGTCCTTTTGGAAGCCTGATAGTATGAAATATGTTATCTGTATTATATAGACAGAAAAAATTGCACTTTGTATCTCTCATACATTCAGTTTCTGAAGACATAATATTAACAGAAATGGGGAAATGTTGTTGATGATTCAGAGAATTCGTCAAGTTTTTAACTAACCAATATTTTTTTCCTATCTGCTTTGGAGTAATCACTTCCTCAACTATTCTTGTTCACCAATCCTCGTTTATCCTCAATTGGCTCCAAATTTTTTCTGCTACATTTCAAATCCACATACTCATTCCTCTTAATGCTTTAATTTATTTATTTTATTTTTTGTTTTTAGAGAGAGTGGAAGAGAGAGGGAAAGACAAAGAGAAACATGGATGTGAGAGAAACACACTGATTGGTTGCCTCCTGCACGAGCCCCAACCAGGGCTCAGGTCAGGGAAGAGCCTGCAACCAAGGTATGTGCCCTTGATTAGAATTGAACCTGGTACCCTTTGGTCTGCAGGCCGACGCTCTACCCACTGAGCCAAACAGGTTAGGGCTTAATGCTTAAATTTCTCCATTATTTTGGTCTTCTTTTTTTAAAATATATTTTTATTGATTTTAGAGATGAAGGGAGAGGGGGAGAGAGACAGAAAGATCAATGATGAGAATCACTGATCAGCTACCTCCTGCCCACCCCCTACTGGGGATCAAGCCTGCAACCGAAGCATGTGCCCTGACCAGAATCGAACCTGTTTCATAGGTCAAGGCTCAACCATGCTATTTTTGTCTTTTAATGTGGCACCATTCCCAATAAAGTCAAACTTTTCACTGCAGTTTTACCTTCCATCTATTTGAAAAGGACAAGTTCCTTAGCTACTCCACTGCTCTTGCACGATTGCCTTTTAAATCCATCAATTTTTTCATCTTTTATCTTCAATCTCTTCCCACAAATTTAGCCTCATTTCCTCTGCCTGGCTCCTAACTCTTTAAACTATTCTTTTTAAGATTATCCTACTTGATGTGTTAAATATATTGGCGTATTCACTTTGTAAACAAAACAAAACCCACTCAAAATGGCACTTAGCAAAGTAAACAACTTACACCTTTGTTCATTTTTCTACTGGACATTTAAAACAAACCATTTATTTAACGCTGTGTCCACTTTGCAGGCCATGAATGTCTGAGTTCACAACTATGACAGGCCAACTCTGTACAGGGTTATAATTAGGGAATGTTTTCCAACATAAAGGCCTCTGATTAAAGCCAGAGTTCTTACTGTGAATCTCTGGACTTGAACTTGAAAGAGGACAAGCATGACGACTGTATCTGTTCTTCCTTATTATAAACTGTCTTCAATGTCAGCATATACATACGTTAAATAATGTGAAATTTTCAACTAATTTTCTATTTCAAAGTTCTCTTTGCTATGACGCAGGTATAGAGGGTGTCCCCCCAAAATGTATACACACTTTACAAGGCGATAGCCCCATTTTGAAAATGGCATGTGTTTTAATAAACACTGCCTTTATAATTATTCCAAGTGTGTGTGTACATTTTTGGGGGGGGGGGGGGGATGCCCTACATAAACCCATCTTTCATTTTCTCAGCTGTCATTTTCCAGGAACTCTCCTCCCACTTTTTAGACAGCTTATACGTCTTCCATATGCCACAAAAGCTCGCCAAAAAAGGATCGATCTGCTGGCCAAGGCTTGACAAAACAAACTCTACTGGTCCTGACTCATAATAGAGCCGCGGGGGCAAGTAATTTTTACTTTGTTAACCACGAAGGAGAAGAAAGGCACTCGCATTCTTAGGAACCCTCGCTCATTTCTTGATGGATGAGCCAAGTCCATAAACGATTTCTCCTCCATCTGAGTTTTGAGGCGGTTTTTTTTTTTTTCCTTCTTTCTCCCCAAGTGCTTGAGTTTCCAAAACTTTGTCCTTCACAACATTTTACATAAACAGCAATTTCTCGGGCTTCCACGAGTAACCTGACCCGGAAAGAACCTGCAGAGATCTGAAGGTGGGAATCCTAAAGCCGAGGCCGCCGCCGCCGCCGCCGCTTCGGCCCTCCGTCCGGAAGGAAGGGCGCCTGTGACTCCACACGCGGTCCCCAGTGACGCGAGCGTCGCCCGGCGACCCCACAGGAGGCGGCCGCGCGTGCGCAGGAGCGAAGGGGCGGGGCGGGGCGGGGCGGGGCCGGGCGCAGCCGGGAGGGTGAGGCTAGTGGGGCGCAGGCGGGGCCGAGGAGGGAAGGGAAGGATTGGGGCGGAGCGGAGCGGAGCGGAGGGGCGGAGGGGCGGGCCCTTCCCCAGATATTTACCCCGTCATTTCCTGTTTGGGGACCTTCTGAATCCGGGTCAAGGGTGTTCGCCTTCTCTTCCCGGCTGATCCGGCGGCACCGTCGGTGACAGCGGCTCCAGGCTCAACCCAGGGCCCGTCTCCTCTCAACACCGGCTGGAGCCCGAACGTCCACACCTGTCCCGTGTCGCGGAGGCGCGCTTTCTCCACCTGCCGGCTCGCAACCCCGCATCCTAAGCGCCCGCCGCTGCCGGGGGGCCTCCGCTGGCGCCTCCGAGCTGATGCTGAGAAGGACCGCGGTCCCGGGGCGGCGGCGGCGGCGTGCGGGCCTCCGGCTCCCTAGGCCCGCCGCGGGCGGCGCTGGTTCTCCCGCGCCCCCCGCTTGCCAACTCCCGCCCGCGCTTGCATGGGCCCCCCTGCCCGATAAATGTGGCTGCTGAGGCGGCGGTGGCGGTGGTCGATCCCGCTGCTGCCGCGCTCCAAGTTCACCTCCGCCCCGGGGTCCTCCCGCCCCACCTCGGGGCTGTCTCCGCCCGCTCCCTGCCCCTCGGCCTCGCGGCGTGGCGACCATGGACAAGATCCTGGAGGGCCTGGTGAGTTCTTCCTACCCGCTGCCGGTGAAGCGGGTCATCGTGCGGAAGGTGGTGGAATCGGCTGAGCACTGGCAGGACGAGGCGCAGTGCCAGGCCATGTTTGACCTGACCACCCGGCTCATCTTGGAGGGCCAGGACCCCTTTCAGCGGCAGGTGGGGCACCAGGTGCTGGAGGCCTACGCCCGCTACCACCGGCCCGAGTTCGAGTCCTTCTTCAACAAGACGCGCGTGTTGGGCCTCCTCCAGCAGGGCTACCATTCGCTGGACAGGAAGGATGTCGCCATCCTGGACTACATCCACAACGGCCTGAGGCTCATCATGAGCTGCCCCTCGGTGCTGGACCTCTTCAGCCTGCTGCAGGTGGAGGTGCTGCGGCTGGTGTGTGAGAGGCCGGAGCCGCCGCTGTGCGCCCGGCTGAGCGACCTCCTGAGCGACTTCGTGCAGTGCATCCCCAAGGGGAAGCTGTCCATCACCTTCTGTCAACAGCTGGTGCGGACCATAGGCCACTTCCAGTGCCAGTCCACCCAGGAGAAAGAGCTGCGGGAATATGTCGCCCAGGTGACAAAGGTGAGCGGCTTGCTGCAGAACATCTGGAAGGCCGAGCCCTCCACACTGCTGCCTTCCCTGCAAGAAATTTTTGCAATCATCTCTTCCACAGGTAAGGGTCATTGTATCCCAAGAAAAATCTCTCTGGGGAATTCAGTCTGTCTCCCTCACACGCACACGCACGCACACACACACCATGTTTGCTTCCCTACCCTGAAAATATTGTTAATGGAGAACAGATCTTAGTGCCTCATCCAAAATTTTATTCCCATCCACTATCCTCTTCAGGCTGTCGTTTCTCCCTTAAAAAGCAGGCCGTATTTTTAATTTAACGTTGAGCACTTTGAGATCTAAGACCATTGGTACTAAACAGGTTGCTTAATTACCCAGCCTCTGCTCTAGTTATGAAATGCTTTGGGGATGACAGCTACTAAATAAAGCTTCTATTCATTAGTGACTAATGGTAGCCTAGTAATGTTTACCATATTATTATTGCACTGTAACCTTATTATTTTGTTATCATGAGCCTCCCTCCCCCCCCTTTTTTTTATGATTTCAGAGGGGAAGGGAAAGGGGTAGAGAGAAACATCAATGATGAGAGAATCCTTGATTGGCTGCCTCCTGCACACCCCCTACTGGGGTTGGAGCCTGCAAACCTGGGCATCTGCCCTGACTGGGAATCAAACCTTGACCTCCTGGTTCTTAGGTCGATGTTCCATGTTCAACCACTGAGGCTCACCAGCCTGGCTCCCCTGTTTTTTAATTTTCCCATTTTTTAAAATTCATGGTCTGTGCAGTTTGTTTTATTACTGGCCTGTCCTAGTTAACTGTAGTTTTTGAGTATTGACATTTTCTGTCCACAGCAGTGTTCCTGAGAGAGATTCAGGGAAGGGAAAGAATATGAGGACCTAATGGGTGTTTTTTCCCTTGGAGGATAGCCCATGAACTGCATCCTTAGAAAGCAGGGAGGGGTCAAGTGACACTTAGCAAGAAAATGCTTTGTCATCCAGGAATTTTACCTGTGCATTTTACCTGAACTTGGAGCTTCTAGCTCTGTAGGTTGTGGGACAGTAGATCCAAAACATTGTTCACTTCCTCTCTACGTGGTACAACCATTCTCCCTGGCAATTGTTGGGATTCAACTTGTGAAGGAGGTGTCCTCCTTTATCCTGAGAACCAGAAGAGTAGAATTTTAACAAGCCATGCAGTCTGATGAATTAAATAAATTTACAAACAAATTACCAATTTTGTATTTGCAGGATCTGAGTTGGTTTATTTTTTTTTAATGGTAATCTTTCTTGTATTGCCTGTGTTGCTAGAGTTGTTATATTTCCCCAGAACTTTTTCAACTGTAGCAATAAAGATGTTCACCTTGGATTTGCTTAATTTTTATATGGTTTAAGTAAAATTCCCCTCTCCCCAAATTTCCACTTCTTGAAGAGATTTTTTTAAAATATATTTTTATTGATTTCAAAGAGGAAGGGACAGGGAGAGATGAAAACATCAATGATGAGAAAGAATCATTGATCGGCTGCCTCCTGCACGCCCCCAATGGGGATCAAGCCCACAGCTGGGCATGTGCCCTTGACTGGAATCGAACCCAGGACCCTTCAGTCCACAGGCCAATGTTCTACCCATTGAGCCAAACTAGCTAGGGCTTTAAGAGGTTTTTAAATATCTTACTTAGAACACTTTACAGATTACTGTAATTAATAAGCTATAAGTTACTTTGGAGAATCTAACCTGGGAATTTAAATCTTACATTTCTGCTTTTTAAGTGAATATTTTAGCTCGACAAAGATAATATTAAAAAGTGCAAGAAAATAAAGTAACTCATGGGCCAAATATGGCAATAGTTTTTATATTGCAGCAGTTCTGTCTATAGAATGAGCAATCATTGTAATTCTTAATCTCTAATTTCTGTAATGTAACATTCCTTTTATGTGACGAGTACCCATGAGGTGGAGCTTGACAACTGTTTTCTGATTAACACCTTTGCTGCAATTACTTTTTTTTGGTTAATTGTTCTCTCTCAATACTTCACTTGAACCTTCTTGCCATATCCCGTTTTCTTTTTAATTAAAAAAAATAGATGCATCATTTGAACCTTCTGTAGCATTGGCAAGCCTTGTGCAGCATATTCCTCTTCAGATGATTACAGTTCTCATCAGGAGCCTTACTACGGATCCAAATGTCAAAGATGCAAGTATGACCCAAGCTTTTTGCAGGTACTTCTTCATGACACTATAGATGGTAACTGTAGATTTGGGAGGAGGAGATATTTTGTTATATTTTTGTCAATAATGAAAAACTTAGAAATGTTTAAAACGGAAATCATGGAATCAAATATATAAAAATTCTCCAAATTAATTGGGATGTATTGTTTACCTTACTATAGGCTTGACAGGCATCCCAGTAATTCACAAATCCATTTTTATTTCAGCTTTTTAATTTTCAAAAACATACATACATTTACACATATTGTATAGGCGGGAGTTTTTTGAATTATTAATGTATTTTACTAGTTTCTTTGCTCATTGTTTCTTGCTACCTGTTTCTTCCCTCTGGGATCTTTTTTTTCTTCTAGCTAAGTATATACTTTTACTGTCTCTTTCAATCAGGATTTCTGAGTAATACACTGTCAGCATTTGTCTGTTTAAAATGTGGAGTTTTTTTTCCTTATTTTCTTCCTTACTATTCAGTAGCTAGTCCTGTGATACCATACTATTAGGATCTTCTTCATATCTCTTTTTATTTATGTTTCCCTTTAATATCACTTTATCAATTCTCATTTATATGTGGTTGAGTTTCAAGTCTTTATGTAAAGTCCTCATTGTTCATTTACTTTTAAGAAACACTTTTTATCTCCTCCATCTCCACAGAGACACTCCTCTGTGTCCTATTTGGCAGCAACACTCTTGCCAGTGTAACTGCAGCAGCACTAAAATTTCTTTCTTTTTGAAATGAATATATCATAAATGAAGTTGTCTTCTAAGTAAAATAGGAAGATGCAGAGAAATACAGATTTCACAAGTGAAAGTGAAATCAGAAATCGGTTGGTCCCTCACCTTCATTGCCTAAGTGAGAATAGCTTACATTTTCATTTCATGCCATAACATTGCCACAGAGTCTTCTGGTTGGTCTTTTTGCCAGCAGTGACTTTATCTCTCTTCTCTAAGTCAGCCTGACCTACTCATTTTACCCTTCTGATCAAACTGCAGTGACTTTCACCACTTACTAAGTCAAGTGCAAATTCCACTTCTTCCCATTCAGCACTCCTGGTCTTAAGTTTTGAAAACTACCATAATATCCATCTTATGATTTTATTTTGTTTTTAAAATATATTTGGAAATTAATTTTTACCTATGGGAGGTTGTGATCCAATTTTTGTATTGCATTTCTAATTTACCTACATAAAGCTATTTAACCCATAATCTACCTGGAGTAATTATTCTTATATTACAAATGTTATTGAAAAGGATAGCAGTCTTTATTTTACCATACTCCCACCTTATACTTCCCTATACTCTATATTTTTTCACATATTAGCACTTATATTTTACTGTCATTTTCTGTAATGCAAAGAAATGCAAATGTTCCATTAGACATTATGAGCAGCCTCAGCCCTGACTGGTGTGGCTCAGTTGGTTTCCGGTTAGATACATCAAAAGGTCTCCATTTCAATTCCCGGTCAAGAGCACATACCTGGGTTGCATTCACCCTGAGCAGTGGAAAATAAATCTTAAGAGCAAAAACCTTAATAAAGATAATACCTTAGTGTTAATGTAGACAGTTATAACTTAGCTGTTATGAAAATAACCATTTCAATTTAGAAGTCAGTCCTTTAAAAATATTTGGTGGAAGAGAGGCATCACAATGAATATTTCCAGTGATATATTTTAACTCATTTATTCTTCATATGAGTTCTATAAAATAAGCATGTCTACCTATAATCTACAGATAAGAAAACAGACACAAAGAGATTAAATAATTTACCTAAGTATTTAAGGTCCCCCAGCTAATAATGGTGAATTGGATTTTTAAACCAGGTCACTCTGACTAAAATCTGTTGTTTTTTTCACTACTACCTTCTTATTATATAATCCCCAAAATTGGATTACTGGATGAAATAATATGAACATTTGGCCCAATTGCTTTCTAAGAGTCTTCATTGTGGTTGATGTCTAACATTAGGTACAATCTCCATCAAACCCTGTATTACTTCGTTTCTGTTCCCAATTAACTGGGCTGATATTCAAGAAGGAAAACACTAATGCAAAATGAGGCCACTTAGGATATTTGCACATTCAGTGCTCTTATCTATTTGAAGTTTCCTTTTGTTGTCTTTGTTTAGTAGAATTCTAACAAGGATGAAGAGACCTGTTTCACAACTATAAATATAAGTGTGTTTTTTAACAGTGCATTTCATATTTCCAGAGAGGAGAAATGTTGGTTTATATTTATGTCTTAGTTCAGATAGCTATATTTGAACTGCTCTTCTTAGAGTAAATTTGTCTAATAAATTTTTAACATCAATATGTAGCATAAATTTAAAACTTAAGGTGAAATGATAGTTATCAGAAATTCTTTTTATGAAAATGTGTTATATAAGAATCTCAGCTTATATGATTGGAAACTCCTGGAGTACAAGCACCCATTATACTTGTTTCTACATTTTGATTAGTGCTTTTCACAAGCAAGCTCAGTAAATATTGAGTCACAAAGTGAGTAATTATCTACCATAATCTGTTATTTCTAAATAATGTTGAAAATATTGTCAATATTAATAGTTTTCTTTTTCTTTAATTTTCAGAATGATTGATTGGCTGTCCTGGCCATTGGCTCAGCATGTGGATACATGGGTGATTGCACTCTTGAAAGGACTGGCAGCAGTCCAAAAGTTTACTATTTTGATAGATGTTACTTTACTGAAAATAAAACTGGTAAGTGGGAGTATATAAGTTTACTAGAGGCCCAGTGCACGAATTTGTGCGGTCCCTTAGCCTGGCCTGCAAGATCAGGCCAAAACCAGCTCTCCAACATCCCCCGAGGGATCCCGGATTGCAAGAGGGCACAGGCCAGGCTAAAGGACCCCACTGGTGCACGATCGGAGGCAGGGAGGGACCACGGGAGGGCTCCAGGACATGTTGAACCCCATCTCGCCTAGTCCCGATCAGGGTCTATCAGGATCGGCCGGCCAGGAAGGGATGCAGGAGGTTGGCCAGCTGGGGAGAGACTGCGGGAGAGCTCCAGGGCGTGTCTGGCCTGTCTCACTCAGTCCTGATTGGCCAGACCCCAGCAGCAAGCTAACCTACCGGTTGGAGCGTCTGCCCCCGATAGTGCATGTCATAGCAACTGGTTTACCGGTTGACTGTCTGCCCCCTGGTGGTCAGTGCATGTCATAGTGAGCAGTTGAGCAGCCTTAGCATATCATTAGCATATTATGCTTTGATTGGTTGAATGGACAACCAGACACTTAGCATATTAGGCTTTTATTATATACGAGAGGCCCAGTGCACAAAAATTTGTACACTCGGGGGGCGGGGGGTTCCTCAGCCTGGCCTGTGCCCTCTCTCAGTCTGGGACCCCTCGAGGGATGACCACCTGCTGACTGAGGCCTGCTCCCCAGGGGGATTGGGCCTAAGATGGCAATCAGACATCCCTCTGGCAGCCTGGCAGCCTGGCAGCCCTCCGGGATGTCCACTTGCCAGCGGGGAGCAGACCTAAACTGCAGTCAGACATCCTTAGCGCTGCTGAGGAAGCAGGAGAGGCTCCCACCACCATCACTGTACTGGCAGCCGTCAGCCTGGCTTGTGGCTGAGCAGAGCTCCCCCATGTGGGAGCACACTGACCACCAGAGGGCAGCTCCTGCATTGAGCATCTGCCCCCTGGTGGTCAGTGTGTGTCATAGTGACCAGTCATTCCCAGTCTTTCTGCTGTTAGGGTCAGTTTGCATATTACCCTTTTACTATATAGGATAGAGGCCTGGTGCACGGGTGGGAGCCAGCTGGTTTGCCCTGAATGGTGTCCCGGATCATGGTGGGGGTCCCGCTTGGGTGCCTGGCCAGCCTGGGTGAGGGGCTGATGGCTGTTTTCAGGCTGCCCACACCCCCTTTAGGGTGTGGGTCCCCACTGGGGTGCCTGGCCAGCCTGGATGAGGGGCTGATGGCTGTTTTCAGGCTGCCCGTACCCCCTTCAGGGTGTGGGTCCCCACTGGGGTGCCTGGCCAGCCTGGATGAGGGGCTGATGGCTGTTTTCAGGCTGCCTGCACCCCCTTCAGGGTGGGGGTTCCCACTGGGGTGCCTGGCCAGCCTGGATGAGAGGCTGATGGCTGTTTTCAGGCTGCTTGCACCCCCTTTAGGGTGGGGGTCCCCACTGGAGTACCTGGCCTGCCTGGATGAGGGGCTGATGGCTGCTTTCAGGCAGGCCAATCCTGCAACTGAAGCTCCCAGTCTCTCCTTTTTTTCTTTTTATTCTGGGATTTATTTACCTTCTGTAATTGAAACTTTGTTGCGGCTCCAGCTCTGAGGCCGGCTGGCTGAAAGCAGGTTTCTGGGGTTTGTTTAGCTTCTATAATTGCAACATTGTTGCTTAGACTGGAGCTCAGAGCTGGGCCGCGGCAGGGGGGGAACCTTGGCTTCCTCCATCACTGGAGCAAGCAAGCCTCCTGTTCGCTTCAGCTGCCTGGCTGCCAGCCACCATCTTTGTTAGCAGTTAATTTGCATATCGCCCTGATTAGCCAATGGGAAGTGTAGCGGAGGTATGGTTAATTACCATTTTTGTCTTTTGTTAGATAGGATAGGATTAGGATGTATGAACTTATATAATCAATCTTTTTATCTTTGGGTTGTTCCCTTTAAAACATCTAATTTTGAGTATGTTCTTGTTTAGTTTTGTTTTGGGTAATAATTTTGAATAGACTATAGAAAATTAAAATGCTATTTAAGTGTAGGTAACTTAAGTAATTTGCTGTGTTCAGATATTTAATATGAAAATCTGTTTCTCCCATTTTCCCTTGAATTGAACTAATCAAGCTTTATTAAGATTATTCTGCCAAAACTATCTTTGACACCAGTGCTTTCCAAAGTTGCTAAACCTAGGAGTTATTTCTCAGGCCTCCTCTCATTTGACCTCTCAGCAGTATTTGACACAGTTAATCACTCCCTCTTGAAACACTTTCCTCACTTAGTTTCCAGGGCATTATACTCTCCTGGTTTTTGTCCTAGTTCACTGGTATCTCAGTCTCCTATAGTTGATCTTTCTAAGTTTAGAGTGCCTTAGAGTTTCATCTTTGATCTACTTTCTTCTCCACCCATACTTAGCACATCCCTAAGTTAATGACTGCCAGGTTTAATATTTCTAGTCCATTATTCTTCCATGAACTCATTATGCATCTATCTAGTTGTCTGTACTTAGATCTCAAATTCAACTTATTCACTATCTAACCCTTGATTTTTCCCTCCCAGACCTGGTTTTCCCTATCTCAAATGGCCACTCCATCCACTTCTATTGCCAAAAACCTTGAAGCTATCCTTGTGTCTCTTCAGTCTCTCTCAACCCATAACCTAAACCCTATTGCTTCCATCTTTAAAATATCCAGAATGCAACCACTTAACTAGCTACATCGCTACCACCCTGGTCCAAAGTCATTATCTTCCCTTTCTAGAATGACTACAGTAGCCTCCTGCCCCTGCCCTTGGTCTGCTACAGGTGTCACATAGGTCCTACTTAATCTGGCTCTTATCCAGTCTCCTATATTATAGCGCCTGTGTATCTGTGCTTTACACTGCCCTCCTTGCTATAGCTGTAGTACACCAGGGTAGAGGACCTCGAGGTGCTGAGCCTTTGCCCTGCTTATTATGTTCTTCTCCCAGAGTATCCATTAGGTTTACTCTCATTTCCCTCAGTGTTTGTTTTTTTTTAATTTTCTAAAAATTTATTTTTATTGATTTTCAGAGAGGAAGGAAGAGGGAGAGAGAGATAGAAGCATCAATGATGAGAGAGAATCATTGATTGGCTGCCTCCTGCATGTCCCCGACTGTGGATCAAGTCTGCAACCCAGGCATGTGCCTTGACTGGAATCAAACCTGGGACCCTTCAGTCTGCAGGTTGACGCTCTATCCACTGAGCCAAACCGGCTAAGGCATCCTTCAGTTTTTTTATAGTCAGATGTCACCTTTTTTATGAGGCATTTTTTAAAAAAATACCCTATATAAAATACCAAACCCCTTTGCCAATCAGCATTTCCTATTTATCATACCCTGTTTTCATATCACTTGTCTCCATGTTACTTTTTATTGTCCCTACCTACCCTCTTGTGACCATAAATATTTGTCGAATGAATTGAATAATGGACCAGGAAGTTACCACCTAAAAACTTGGTTTGACAGATTTTCATTTGATCAGGAAGTTTGAGAGTTACTTAGGCCATTATATTCCCTTGATCTCTGTCATGTTACTTCCCAACTTTCTCCTCACAAGGTTTAGTAAGGCAACATATGGTATGATAGAACGTTCCAGAAAGGGGGATATTCACATAAATAATTTTTGGTCTTAGGAAAATAACCACTGATTGGGTTAATGGCTTTCTTACAAACTCTGTAGATGGATGTCTTGTCTTTTTTTGAAGGTTTTTAATCGACTTCAGTTTCCTCTTGTGAGGCCTGGTGCTCTTGCAGTTCTTTCTCACATGCTGCTTAGTTTTCAGCATTCTCCAGAGGCATTCCATTTGGTAAGTTATGACAAGGTTTCTATGTTGAAAAACCTTGTCTTAAAATTTTAGTTTAATATTGAGTCATATTTGTATATAGTGAAAAGATTGTACATTAGTCTTAAATCTATTTACTTATAGCTTTATGATTTTTTAGAAATTTGAGATTGTGGCATTTCCCTCCAAAGAATCTATTTTCAGAATACTTGGTATTTCTCCCAAACGTCTCCATTTGTCACCACAAACCAGCAATGTATGTAAATCACTTAAAATGAGTTATTTCAGCAGTTAATTGCCCTAATTGTTGGGCTTGATCATTAAATCAATAACCTTCTATCAGTTTGTTAACTCAAACTTGAGCAAATATGCTAGCAAAGTCGCCCAAGGAAAAAAACCATCAATTATTTGTCCCTGGCTTCAGGCACAATCATGTGTATGCCATTTGAGAAGGGGGTTTATTTTCAAAGTTTCCAAGAAGGAGACTCTCTAACATAACATAATCATCCATTCTAAGATTTATTACTCTTATCATGGAGCATACACACATTCCTTAATCTCTCTGAAAAAGAAAAGTAGTTGAGATAATAAATGGTTGCTTTTGAATTATTTGCCTTATTGAAGTAAGTAAATATGAAATCATTTATTTAAGGATTAGTTAGATCTGAAGTTAAATTGTGATCTGGCTTAGTAAAACTTAAAAACAAAGACCTAATTACTGCCTGTGTAGTCGGGATAGCCTGACCTACTCAACTAAAATTAGATTAGGCATCAGGTAGTTGTTCATATGGTAGTTAAATCACCTGTGACTCTAAATAACTCAGCAAAGGACTCAGGTTAGGAGTTGTTAAGTTTGAGCAATAATCTGGAATCACTATTATTAATCAGCATCATTATTAATCAGCATCATTATTCATAATATATATGTTTAAAGTAGTTTAGAGCAAACCAAGATTAATATTATGTGTGTTAATATGAACCAAGTTGGTTTTCATGTGCTTTTTATAAGAGGGAAAAAAAATTTAAATGGAGTAAAAATATGACCTGGCCACATATATCAGTAGTTAAACCATTGTCCTGATATGCCAAGGTTGCAGGTTCGATACACAGTCAAGGCATATGCAAGAATCAACCAGCACCCTAGCTGGTTTGGCTCAACGGATAGAGCATTGGCCTGTAGACTAAAGGGTCGCAGGTTCAATTCCAGGTTGTGGGCTCGATCCCCAGTAGGGAGTGTGCAGGAGGCAGCCGATCACTGATTCTCTGTCAACATCAATGATTCTCTGTCATCTCTCTCCCTCTCCTTCCCTCTTTGAAATCAATTTTTTAAAAAAAGAACCAGTCCTGACTGGACAAGGTTGTAGATCTGAACTCTGGTTGGGGCACATACAGGAGGCAACCGTTTGATGTTTCTCTCCCTTCTCTCTATAAAAATCAATAAAACATATCCTCAGATGAGAATTTAAAAAGAAAAATAAGAAGGAAGGTAATAGCCTGCATGGACATATATCAAAATGCCTTTAAGAACTTAGTCTTATTTCTGTGTCAGTGATCATTTTGATTATATAGGATGCTAGAGGCCCGGTGCACGAAATTTGTGCGGGGGGCGGAGGGTGGGGGTCCCCCACAGCCCAGCCTGAACCCTCTCCAATCCAGGACCCCTCGGGGGATGTTGGACTGCCGGTTTAGGCCCAAACCTTCTCACAATCCGGGACCACTGGCTCCTAACTGCTCACCTGCCTGCCTGCCTAATCGCCCCTAACTGCCACCCCTGCCGGCCTGGTCACCCCCAACTGCCCCCCCATGCCGGCCTGGTTGCCCCCAACTGCCCCCCTGTGGGTCTGGTCGCCCCACGCAGCCTGCTGCTCAGTCGTTTGGTTGCCCCACGCAGCCTGTTTGGTTGTCCGTTCTCTTGCGATGGTTGCTTGGGCTTTTATATATATAGATAGTAGTAGACAACTTTATTACTTGATTGCAAAGCCTAAATTTATACTAGGAGTATTTGGAATTGTAAATTAAATAATCATTGTTATAATTTTCTCCTTTTCCATTTCTCTCTCCCCCTTCACCTCTGAAGAAACAAAATAAATTTAGATTCTAATTATTTTAGCAAGAGAGTATCAGATAGGTATGCAGTAAAATTCTAATTCAGATTTGCTTAGAAATGAAGAGGTGATAGCAGTAGAGTGAAATCATTGGAAGCTGGTAGTTTCCTGACCAGAATAATACCTTTGATGAAGATTAAAGAAAGTAGTGCAAAAGCTAAAATGTGATTTAAGACCTCTAGCATAAGTGTAAACCAGACAGAGCAGAATAGGAATAGCAGTGTTAATTTTAGAATATGGTTATTCTCTTTAGGAGAAAGAAAAGGGAGTTGATTGGGATATTACTATAATTGTTGTTTATGCTATTTGATGATAAGACCTTAGAGCTATAACTTCACTTTTATTACTAGTTAGCAACCCAAAAAATGTCCTACAAATAGAACATAAGATACTTTTACTTATGAAGTATAAATATATAATATCAGATTACAATTATTTAGTTGGAATAAGTATAGCACTGTACTAATGGCTTGAGCCATTTCTACAAAATAGTTTATTAATAACCTTTTAAAATGTTAGTTCTGTATTAACTTTTAGTCTAATTTTATGATGAAAGAACATTGTTGTGCTTATAACACTAACAGTTTTCTAAATGTTTATTGAGCAATAAGCATTTTAGATTTCCCTTTTATTTTTAACCCGTCCTTTAAAATAATACTTTCGGATTCCCTTTATTTTAAGAAGGGGAATGGGTGTCATTTTGTAAGGATCACCATGCTAACATCTGACATCATCCCTATGCTTATCTAAATGAAAGGTAATCCTGTAGCCTGAGCTGTAATTTTAGATACATGCAAAAGCTATTTTGAAGACTTTTCTTGAAGCAAACTTTAATATACAAAGTGTGTATAATTCTTCCAAGTAAGAGTTCTAAAATTCACACTAGATGGAGCTCTTATGCTAATTCTAGGTATATCTTTTAAGTTTGTTTCTAACATTTTTCAACTGAAGGCATTTTTTAGACTGCAGTCACTAGGACTTTAGTTTGCATTTTAGATGGAGAATAAAGATGAGGAGGGGGGGGTTATATGGAATTAAAATCACATGACTTTGAAAACTAAATTTACCTTGATATTCCAGAAATTTTTTACTTCTTAATTTTTTTTTTGTAGCTGAACATATGGAAAGTTATTTGCTGATTGTATAACAATTGAATTATATTTGTAGGCCAGAGAATTTGTTGCCAATTTGTATAAATTGAGGAATATTTGTCTTCCTTTCTCTTCAGATTGTTCCTCATGTGGTCAGTTTGGTTCACTCCCTCAGAAGTGATGGTCTGCCTTCCAGTACAGCCTTCTTAGTACAGTTAACAGAATTGATACACTGTATGATGTATCATTACTCTGGATTTCCAGATCTCTACGAACCCATTCTGGAAGCAATAAAGGTATGATAATAGTTGCAACAATATTTGTGGATGTGCAGCCCATGATGTGATAGATGGATGTTTGATTGATGATAACCAGCTACTCAGTTTTCTACCTCATGGTAATATGCTTTTTATTTGAAAAATTCCGTTAAAATCAGGGTTCATTAAAGACAATTTAACTTTGGTTTCTTTGCTGTTTTTTATTCCATTTTAGCTATGGACTATTCATGAATGTCCATATTTCATAGAACCTTTACTGAACTATTTGTGAACTTGCCTTGTTTTTTAGTTTGTATACATGTTCGATCTAAAAAGCACTAATTCTCTTTGTTTTGAAGAATGGGTCACAATAAACATACTTTTCTCTTAGTAAACTTACTGAAGGATCAGGGAGTAGCAAAAGAATTGGAGAACTTTCTTCAGTCAGACTTAATCAGAAATCATTATAAATCAGTTCTATTGATATTTCTTTTTGAAGTCTGAAATACAATATAAGGTCTCATTATCTTCTGTATCTGAAATGAATAAAAAATATTTTACTATATAGTTAAATCAAAATGATATTGGTTGAACCCAGAACACAACACTGTTAATGTGTACCATTGGTTTGACATTTGATCCTTGCAGAAGTAAATGTCTTTATGTATAGGAGCTGTCATGGATTTGATAGTGTTAATCTCTCTCTATGATGTCACTATGTCTATAGATGAAAGCAGTTATGCTTTATATGTTGAAAATTCTGTTGACTGAAATAATCTCAGAAGAAGTAAGGGTCTCACTCGGAACCCAGGAAGCACTTTCTAATAGCTCCAAAAAATCAGGAGATTAAAATTCCTTCAGAAATTATTTGTTCTCTAAGGTTTAAGTACCAGATGATACTAGCAGTCCAAAAAGCCTCAATGATTTTACCAAGTGTTCTTATTCTCCAGTGCTCTACTCATGTTTGAAATCACTTACTCTTAAAATTTTATCTCATAAATCACAAAGCAGGTAAGAAGAATCTATTTTATAATAATTTTTAATATGGTTAAACATTTTTCATGATTACTTTGAGATTTTATTTATAAGGTTAATACTGGGTAAATATTGATAGTGAATGAAAAGGAGATTTTTTTCTTTATTTTGACTATATAATATAAAAGAAATTTGTTTAGATTATTGAATTGCGTGCTAATTTAGGTCCTTATTCTATTGCCTTTGAATAGTTCTACAGTATACTCTCTGATCTCAGTTTTATTTTTAAAACATTTTGCTGATAAATAGGAAACATGAATAGTTCATATGTGACTTGAATTCCTGTTGTGTGGGGGTTTTTTATTATTCCTCAGCTTGATAAACTCTACCTTTAGGAGATTTTAATTTATTTTATTTTAGGACACAATTATTTTTGCATATAATGTGATTTGATTTTTTTTGACAATTGGTTAAGTACTATAAAAACTAAGTGGGAGGTAAAAAAGGTTAAGTATTAGTGGAAGGATATTTATGGTGTTAATTTAATAACAAGAATAGTGTATATTTTTAATTTTTTTTCTTCTTTATGATCTGCAGGACTTCCCTAAGCCCAGTGAGAAGTTTAAATTATTTTTGCATATAGTGTGATTTGATTTTTTTTGACAATTGGTCAGGTACTATCAAAACTAAGTGGGAGGGAAAAAAGATTAAATATTAGTGGAAGGATATTTATGGTGTTAATTTAATAACAAGAATAGTGTCTATTTAAAAATTTTTTTTTCTTCTTTATGATCTACATACAGGACTTCCCTAAGCCCAGTGAGGAGAAGATTAAATTGATTCTCAATCAAAGTGCCTGGACTTCTCAATCTGATGCTTTGGCATCTTGCTTGTCTAGACTTTCAGGAAAATCTGAAACTGGGAAAACTGGTCTTATTAATCTAGGAAATACGTGTTATATGAACAGTGTTATACAAGCATTGTTTATGGCCACAGAGTAAGTTTAAATTAAGTTTAAATTTGAACCTTTTTATTTTCATTTTAACTGTAGAAATTGGTGCATGCTAATGAAATGCAAAATGGTAAGATTGTCTTCATATTATTTCTTATAAACAGCAGAAATATTAATATTTTCATATAATTGCCTTATTCAGAAATGGAAAGGTACTATTAAAATATTAACTTAAGTAAATTCTACTTTATATTTATATTATGTATTACATTTAGAATCTTGTGAATTACTCTGACTTGATACTTATTAATGTAACAGAGGGATTGGTTGAGTTGATGCCTAAGAGTTTGTGTCCTCAAGTACTAATTTGTTATTATCCTATAAGGTGGTAACCTTTCATTTTATTTGTTTAATCCTCACCCGGGAATATTTTTATATTGAATTTTAGAGAGAGTGGAAGAGAGAGGGAAAGACAGAGAGAAATATCGAAGTGAGAGAAACACTTCGATTGGTTGCCTCCTGCATGAGCCCTGACCAGGGCCCGGGCCTGGGAGGAGCCTGCAACCGAGGCATGTCCCCTTGACAGGAATTGAACCCAGGACCCTTTGGTTCTTAGGCCGACGCTCTATCCACTGAGCCAAACTGGCTAGGGTAGTAATAAATTTTTTTTTAATCAGTATATCTTTTGAGAGGGACCTACTTAGTTTTTTCTGCTTGTAGATATTTTGCTATTTATCAGATCAATAACTTATTTATTGCTGCTAAAAATTTAAGCTCTGCTTCCCACCCCAAGTTGATTAATATTGAACAGATGTGTAAACAGACTTGTTCCTTTGCCCTCTTACAGATTTACTTTTAAATTCATTGCTTTTACAGCCAAACAAATAGGAGACCAGAGGTTGTTAGCTATGCGAATGCTATCTGTAAAGGTACAAATTAATGATAAACTTTTCCTAAAGGTAAAAACATGGTTGAATTTTTCTCTTCAGCACCAATAGAGATTCATAGAACTTGACTAAAGATATATACAAGTTGAGTTCCAAGTCTTTTTATGCCTGCCTAGAGGAATCATAAACTAAAAGGTGAAAAGTTAGCTTTATTTGATTTCCTAACTCCAAAGTACATGTGTACGCTCAAAACTAAGGTGTTTTGGGTTTGGTTTAGTGTTTTCTTTTGTTTCCAGGTTTGTTTAGACACAAGCGATACTAGGCATAAACCTGAGAGAAACCATATCTCACCACCAGAGGTCATCTCGTCCAGCCATCTTACTTTACAGATGATAGAGAAAGCAGAGTGACCTATTTCAGTTATAACTGGCAATAGCAGTTCAAACAGCTCATCTATTGTACAGTGGCCAATAATAATTCCATCTCAGAATAGGCAAACAGCGTGTTCTATTTCTTTGGTAATAGAAATGTGAAGTCTTTATGGTTTTTTAAAAAAATTGAATGTAAAAGTACATAACATTTAAAAATTTTAATTAAAAAAAAATCAGGCATTCCCATTTCCAAAGATAATTTAAGTTTTATGTGCAGTGTTCTAGACCTTTTTTGTAGTTACAAGATTTTATCTAGTATAAAAACAAATGCATGTGGACAAAGGGGGGAGGGAAATGGGGAACATCTATAATAGTGTCAACAATAAAAAAATAGAGAATCTTTATATATTTTCTAGCTGCTTGCTTTTATTTTTACCTTTTAATGGTTTGAGTTGGGAATATCCCCATGTTAGGACAGTGACAGAACTATAAAGTATCTGCCATAATTCACTCAACCTTACTCCTATTGATGACTATTAATAGCTTGTTTTGCTCATAATGAATCTCTCAGCCCATATGCCTGTGAGGATATTCTTTGAATAAGACATCCCACATGTCTCCAGAAAGGCTACACTATTTAAACTTACCTACCAGCTAATATATAATTGTACTTAATGACCCCATACCTTTAGCGGTACTTAATATAATCAATCTTTAAAATATTTGGGTGAAAATGTCTTTTTGTTTTAATTTGCATTTTGCTGACCATTGCAGATTTTTTTCTGTCTATTTGTTGTTGCTGTTCATTTGTGGTTCTTTTCTAAATACTCTATTCTTTCCTTTGTGGATCTTTCTGTTTGGTCTTTTTCATATTGATTTCTATATAATCTGGATGATAATTCTTTGTTACATTCTTCAAATTTGCAGTGTTTTACTTGCAATTTATTATTTTATGTAGTTACTTCTGCTATTTTTCAGTTATAGTGCCTGAATTTCAGGAAGCCATTTTCCTCTAAATTTTCCCCTTTTTTTCTTTAAATACTTCAGTAGTTTTATATTTCACATTTAGCTCAATACCCCAAGTGGACTTGTAATGATGTAAAATTTTATCTAACTCCATTTTTCCCCCAATTGTATACTACCATTTTTAAACCACTCTAACTTTATAGGATCTTTTAATGACAGGATATTACTTATTTCATGCAGACTTGAAAGAATTTAAAAGTTGCTTACTTAGGGTATTAATTAATAGCTTAATCTATTTCAACTTGCTAATCCAGAAAATAGGAATGGTATGTGACAGTACATATAGGTCATTACCAGGCCACACAGTAAGTGCTTAGGTACCATCGTTCTCCCCTTCCTTCTTCACTACATTGTCATTAGTAACTTTGCTAGGTAAGAGGCCATTGGTAAGTAAAGTTTTACTTTGAGGGTAAGTTCCTGAACTAACTTCCTTTTAGCTTTTTAAAAATGCATATGTATGTACACATTTACCTGAAAATCAGTATATTTTATTCTCTTTCAGTTTCAGAAGACAAGTATTATCTTTAAATCTAAATGGGTGCAATTCACTAATGAAAAAATTACAGCATCTTTTTGCCTTTTTGGCTCATACACAGGTGAGTGTGAGTAGTGTGTATATGTTAATATTCATGTTATTATGATAATATTCTTTAAACTTCACATTATACCAAACTTGGTAAGCCCTTTTTAACTGATGAAAAAATATATATCTCACCTAGCATAACAAATCTACTTAGAAGTGTTAAAAAGATACTGCCTAAAATCAGGATATACTCTTACATTTTTTATTTATTTCTCCTACTTTTCATTTTTGTAGATGGATATTATGCTGACCCATTATTGTAATTATTTTCTATTTAATAAATAAAGTCTCATAAAGAAACCTTTTAAAATACATTTTAATAGTTTATAGATACTGAATTGGTAGACTTTCACAGTGATAAACAATTAAAACGATTTTATGGACCCAAGAGTTAGACGTGACCTGGTCTAATCCCTGATAGAATGTCTGACCTTGAGCAAGTCACACAGTTTCTCTAGATCAGGGGTGGGGAACCTTTTTCTGCCAAGGGCCATTTGGATATTTATAACATCACTTGCAGGCCAAACAAAATTATCAGCTTAAAAATTAGCCTGCTATATTTGGTCAGACACTTAATTAACTCACCCCCAATGCCTTGTCAGGGCCAGACCAAATGATTTCACAGGCCTTCTATGGCCCTCAAGCCGGATATTCCCCACCCCTGCTCTATATCTTAAATCTCGTCTACAGGATGAGAAGTTATGACTGATGGTTATCTAAATCTATTTCCAACTAGTTTATTTGCCCACATGTTTGACAGCTTAGAGCAGTGATGGTGAACCTTTTGAGCTCTGCGTGTCAGCATTTTGAAAAACCCTAACAACTCTGGTGCCGTGTCACATATAGAAATTTTTTGATATTTGCAACCATAGTAAAACAAAGACTTATATTTTTGATATTTATTTTATATATTTAAATGCCATTTAACAAAGAAAAATCAACCAAAAAAATGAGTTCGCGTGTCACCTCTGACACACGTGTCATAGGTTCGCCATCACTGGCTTAGCATAAAGGTTAAGCTCAATGTAATTTTTAAAAATTATCTTTATTGAATATATAGTAAGATTTCAGTTTTTAGTTCATAGTGTGAAAATCATTTTCTTGTATTTTCTCTACTGATATCAAAAGCGAGAAGCGTATGCACCTCGGATATTCTTTGAGGCTTCCAGACCTCCATGGTTTACCCCCAGATCACAGCAAGACTGTTCTGAATACCTCAGGTTTCTCCTAGACAGGTAAAAAATACATATATATGTTTAATCATCACCTGAGGATATGTTTAGAGAGAGGAAGGGAGAGAAAAAAGAAATTGATGTTATGATGTGAGAGAGAAACATTGATCAGCTGCTTTCTACAGGTAGCCTGACTAGGATTCAAACTCACAACCCAGATATGTGCCCTGACCAGGAATCAAACCCCCAGCCTTTTTGGTTAAGGGACGATGCTCCAACCAACTGAGCCACCCAGTCAGGACTAGGTAAAAAGTGTTTTTAAAGTTATGATTTGAATTGTGTTCTTTCATAACAGATTATTTCTACACAATGTTGTTTTTAGCCTTAAAATACATATATTTCAAGTGTGTTTGCAATATATTTTTAAGTGTTCTTTTATGATTAATTTGGGGTTTTTTTACTTTAGACCAGCTGTTCTCAAAGTGTGGTATGAGGACCCCTAAGAGTTCCTAAAACACTTTCAGGGGTCTTTCTTTTCTAGCTATGTATCTGTATATGTAGTTGAGGTCAGATTTTCTTCATATACTTCATCTAAAACAACATATACTATTATATTGAATACAGAGCAGACATGAGGATCCAGCTGTCTTCTATTAAGCCAAATACTTGAAATATATGCAAAATGTAAAACAGTGCCATTCTATTCACTAAATTTTTTTATGAAATATAACTATTTTTCAGGAAAACGGTTATATTGATAAGTAATGGGTTTATTATTTTTAAGTATATATTATTTTTAATCTCAGTTTTGGATAGATGTAACCACATAAATGAAAGCTGTTGGGCTCCTCAGTTATTTTTAAGAGTACAAAGGGATCCTGAGACAAAGAAACAAGACAGTTAATGAGAATATGCAATTAACTGTAACGTAATAAGTGCTATAAAATAGTATAAAGAAAGTGTAATGAAATACAGTGTAGAAATAGCCTGTAGCTTCTCTTCTAATCTACGTTGTCAAACTGTTCAGAATTCCTCTTGATTAGAAGAGGAGAAACTTGCTTTTTTAAGTTAAACATTATATATTTGATAAAAAATAATTGGCCTGTCTTTATAAACCACCAATATTTTGTAATAGAAATGACATTTAAATGTAAGTGAAGTAGCTGTGTAATGATATACTCCCCTGCAGGCTCCATGAAGAAGAAAAAATCTTGAAAGTTCAGTCCTCACACAAGCCTTCCGAAAGTCTGGGATGCATTGAAACGTCTTTACAGGAAGTAGCCAGTAAGGCAGCTGTACTGACAGAGACCTCTTACACAAATGATGGTGAGAAGACTTTGATAGAAAAAATGTTTGGAGGAAAACTACGAACTCACATATGTTGTTTGAACTGCAGGAGTACCTCACAAAAAGTGGAAGCCTTTACAGATCTTTCCCTTGCCTTTTGTCCTTCCTCTTCTATGGACAGCTTGTCTTTTCAAGATCCAGCATCATCGCTCAGTACACCAGATGGTGGTCTACTGGGAGCCTGTCCTGGTCCTTCAGAAGAACCAGGAATTTATAATCCAGCAGCGGCTACCTTTGTCTATGACTCAGTTATGAATGAAAGAATGCTAGGCAGCCCTCCTACTGAGTTTTGCTGTACTGAAAACACATCTGTCCCTAGTGAATCTAGCAAGATTTTTGTTAATAAAGATGTACCTCAGAAGCCAGGAGGTGAAGCCACACCTTCAGTAACTGACTTACTAAATTATTTTTTGGCTCCAGAGATTCTTACAGGAGACAACCAGTATTATTGTGAAAACTGTGCCTCTTTGCAGAATGCCGAGAAAACTATGCAAATCACGGAGGAACCTGAATACCTTATTCTTACTCTCCTAAGATTTTCATATGATCAGAAGTATCACGTGAGAAGAAAAATTTTAGACAATGTGTCACTGCCACTGGTTTTGGAGTTGCCAGTTAAAAGAACTACTTCTTTCTCTTCATTGTCAGAAAGTTGGTCTATAGATGTTGACTTCACTGATATTAGTGAAAACCTAGCTAAAAAATTAAAGCCTTCGGGGACTGAAGAAGCTTGCTGTCCCATTTTGGTGCCCTATCTATTAAGTTCTGTTGTTGTTCACTCTGGTATATCCTCGGAAAGTGGGCATTACTACTCTTATGCCAGAAACATCACAGGTACAGAGTCCTCATACCAGATGTGCCACCAGTCTGAAACTCTGGCATTAGCTTCCTCCCAGAGTCATTTACTAACAAGAGATAGTCCTAGTGCAGTTATTGAACAAGATTTAGAAAACAAGGAAATGTCAAAAGAATGGTTTTTATTTAATGACAGCAGAGTGACATTTACTTCATTTCAGTCAGTCCAGAAAATTACGAGTAGATTTCCAAAGGACACAGCTTATGTGCTTTTGTATAGAAAACAGAGCAGCACTAACGGTTTGAGTGGTAATAATTCAACCAGTGGACTCTGGGTAAATGGAGACCCACCTCTACAGAAAGAACTTATGGATGCTATAACAAAAGACAATAAACTATATTTACAGGTAAGTTGGAAATATAAACTTCATCATTTGTGGAAAGTAGTTAAACAATTGACAGGTAGTTAAATGAGCACCCTAACTTTGAAATCCAGCTTCTACATTTTCCAAGGAATTTACAGAGTGATAATTCTGAAATTTGAGTCTGGGTTTATATGAAATGAGTTCAACCTATATAACTAAGTTGCATTACTTTCTAATGTTATGAATTATGAAAAATTGAAGTTAGATGCAGTATAGAAGACCTTACATATTTTTAATTACACAAGATATGGTTATTATAAAACACTTTAGGCAAAAATATAGAGAGTTTAATAAAATGGTAGTATCTCCCCTCTTCCTTTTAGTCCCACTTACCAGGGGAAACAGCTGCTAAATTTGGTGTTTGTTCCTTTTAGACCTTTGTGTAAGTATCTTAAGAGCTATTTATTGACATTCAGGTAGATGACATAAAGGACACTAAAAGCTAGAAAATATAAAGACAGGATATTTGTATTACTTAAAGATCTGAGCAATAAAACCAAGGAGAAAAAATGACAATTAGTAAAGAAAGTCATGGAATAAAGGTTTCATATAAGCTGAATTTACTTATAAATACACTTTTTGCAAGGAGTTAGTGATTTTATTACTTTAAAGTTAATGAAGATCTTGTTCAAAATATTTTTCTTTGAAGCCTGCCAAGTAGCTATTAATATAAAGGACCAACAGTAAATTATATGTGAAGTTCTAAGTGTATTAATTGGATAATCCAAGTGATTTTATGAGCTTAAATAAGTTTCTAAAACTTTTGTGTTTGAAGCTCCTAAAACTAAAAGGTTCAGATAGTATGAGAAGAAATGGACCACTGTAGTACTGATTTTACTGAGTTTTAGAAGGAATTCTTCTCATAAAGTTTTGACATTTACTATATTATAAAATACTTAAAGATACATGATACATTCTTAAAGGAGTATGCAATGTACTAGTGACAAAAACAATACATTTTTCAGAAAAAATTAGAAACTCTAGAATATTTGTTAGAATTGATTTACAAATAAGATTCTCACATCCAGTCAGAAGGCTTATAATCCAGAGAATATAATGTTTTCAACCATGTTCAAATAAGCACTGGATGTTTAGCATCACGATTCTTTTCTTTTTTTTTTTTTAGCATCACGATTCTTAAAGATTAAAGAGGTGGAGTGAGGGTAAAAGGGTTAGGTTGAAGTAGAAATTTTCTATAATATAAAATACAGAAAATATGACCCAGTGCAATCTTGATTTTTGGAAATATGTATATTATTTATATATCATTGATTGGGTGAAATATTTATCAAAGAAGGGACATGGATTTTGAAAAGATGAGAAACTACCCTAATTTCTGTGATAGGAATGCCAAAAACTCTTATAACTGTAATAGCTACTTATATTGCAGCCTGGCTCTAAGTCAGTGGTTCTCAACCTATGGGTCACGACCCCTTTGGGGGTCGAACAACCCTTTCACAGGGGTCACTTAAATACATCCTGCATATCAGATATTTACATTCCGATTCATAACAGTAGCAAAATTATAGTTATGAAGTAGCAACAAAAATAATTTTATGGTTGGGGGTCACCACAGTATGAGGAACTGTATAAAAGGGTTGCGGCATTAGGAAGGTTGAGAACCACTGCTCTAAGTGATTTTCTCTCTCTTGCCATTTACCCCTGACTACAATATTTGAGTGCCATTCATTATTGTTTAATTGTCCCTATAATGGAAGAGAGTTATGTACTTTCATTCAGCTTTTCAGTGTTGTGCAATTCTAAATTTCATCTTCAATCTCAGATTGGCAAACTGTTTAAAGCAAAAAAATATATAATACTACCGTGCCAGATGGAGCAAAGTAACTGGGCTTTAAGTTAAATTTGGATATAGTACAGTTTTTGTTACTAATGTTAACTGTATTTTGAAAGTTCTTGAGGCTGATTATGCCTAACAAATTAAGGGTTTTGCTACCACAGTGGCTTTTAGACCTGGGTGAGTGACATTGACCTCATTTAAAAGTTGTAGGCCCTTTCCCAGAAAAATGGGCACATGCCAGAATAGTTTACATCTTCCAAGGAGTTGGTGCCAGTTTTTAGAGCCCAGTTTAAGAACTTGCCAAATGAATTTGTCATACTCACTTTTTCTCCTTTTGTGGATAAGTATCAAATAGTGTTCTAACTTGAGGTCATTAATATTTATTTAGCACCTATGTGTCTGGCACATAGATGAGTATAACTCCTGATAAAATTGCTGATGGTCTAGTAGAGAAAAGTTTTCAGTGTTACTGAAAGAAGATAGGCTCCATTTTCCTTAGCAGTGTTTTGAGATGTTTTACTTACTGAGAAATACTCTAAGAAAAGGGTATTAAAAATCCAGCTTTCTTTCATTATTTGTACCTTTTATTGTAATCACTCACTTCCAAAATTGTTAGAGTGGATAATCCATTGTCATAATCTTTAATTCTGTGTGCTGTATATTAGAAAAAAAATCCGTTCTTACGTGTTGATGGGTATTACTGTATTTTGAAAGTTCTTGGGGATGAACTGAAATATAGGAAAATTTTGGACTGTGGGCTTCAGTTTCCTCCTCTATATAGTCTGATACTGAAACGAACAGCCTTTTGGATCTGTCATTTTGTAGACGTTACACCAAGATTTTCTTCTCTATCAAGTTTGCTCCATCTGTGATTGTGTACTTTATTTACTGTAAGATTTGGAAAGGATTAGTGTAGTCAGTATTTTTAAAGTTACTAAGATTTGAAGGATGCTTATTAAGGATTAAGGCAGCTTTAAAATATTTATACAGGTGATATATCCATCCATTGTATTTAGGATTATAACTTCGTTAAAATTATTTTTAATTTTAGGAACAAGAGTTGAATGCTCGAGCCCGGGCCCTACAAGCTGCCTCTGCCTCCTGTTCATTTCGACCAAATGGATTTGATGACAATGACCCACCAGGAAGCTGTGGACCAACTGGTGGAGGGGGTGGAGGAGGATTTAATACAGTCAGCAGACTCGTATTTTGATCCTGAGAGAGTCCAAAATGCACTGGTCACAAAACACCTAATACTTTGACTGTTAAAATGACAGACTGTAATAAGTATCATAGCTATCTTTTATTTTTCTTTTCATTAGACCCTTATACTTTAAGAAAACACACTCAGTGCTTGTTTTTATTTTCTTAACAATACATTTATTAACAAAATGCATCATGGGGAAAAAAAATCTACCTCTTAAAATTCCATTTGCTTTTATGGTTAGACATGCTTGACCAAAAATTTTCAAAGGAAAATATATACCTGGTCCCTAATTAAGCTGCATTAAATTAGTAGAAGCATTTAAATGCTCCTATCCTCAGTTTTACTGAACAAAAATTTTAATTCATTTAGCATCCTTCATAAAAGAATTATGTTAGAGGTGAAGGAAATATTGTTTGAAAAAAAAAGAAAATCCCTTATTTCCTGTGTAGTTATCCCATTATTAAATTTAAATCTTTGAACATATGAGAGATGATAAGGGTCTCTAATGAAGGCAATAACATAAAATTTATCAAGCTGTAGTACTTGTCAGGCTTGTTTAATGCTGTCTTCAGCATCACTATCTGCATTTGAAGTACAAATGTTTTTAAAGGAATTATTTATACATGATGAATTGATTTTACAAAAAAGTGCATGATCCTATAGGAGCAACATTTTTACCTACAAATTGCTAACTTTGTAGTATTTCTAATTGTTTAGGGATTTAAAAATTCTATTTCAGGGAGTCCCTCTTCTGTGTGTTTTGAAGGAGGTGAGTTCTGTATGTGCCTTGCAGTACTGTAATTAAAAAATAGGAATCTCTGGCTGCGGGAAAGCTTTTTTAAAATGCAATGTTAGGAAGTGATTTTTTTGTGCTGACATTAAAATTATAACTTTTTTGAAAGGTATTATTAGATTTTCCTGAAGTAAAAATCTGATGGTCCTAAAACGATGCGTGTGATTGTTTTTAACTCTTAGAAGAAGAATTCATAGAAAATAAACGTAGTCAAGTAAAACTCTTTTTGATTTTGTTACTTAATCCTCAGAATATTAAACATTGAGAACATATATTTAGAGTTGTACCTTTGGTTTTCTTTTTTCATTTAAGTGATGTTTTGCACCATTGTGTCTATTTCATCATTTCAGATATGCTAAAATGTCAGATTCTACCATCCCACATTTCCTTCTGCCAGGAAACTGAAACAAGTCAGTTCTCCTGAGTCTTGATTATACAGTGTTCACGAGTTATCCCATTGCCCCCCGTCCTAAAGGTGTTAACTTATCCATGGCTGTACATTGTTCTGGAGATTGGTCTCATTTATTTTGAAAACATTTTAAGGAAAGAATGTTCTCTGGTGTTTGGGGGTTTATCTTTTTCCCATGCTTTTGATGGTAGTGATTAAACACACACTTCTCATCTTCCTTCCACTCACTACCTCCCACTTCTAACCTATTTCCAGTCACCAGGAAGATTTGGAAAACTGGATTAGTTAGTAACTGGAAATTCTTTACAGTATTAATCAAGATTTCCTTATAAATGAATGAACCAGGAGGTTTTTTAATTGCACTTTTTTTCCTGTGGGCTGCTTCTTGTCCTAATGGTGAATTTCTAAGCTATCCTATGTGCTCACTTATCCACAGATTAGATAATGATTTATAATCAAGTTATATCAGTCTCAGCATTCACTGAAATTGGTAGTCATTTAGTAATTGGAGGACTGATATTGGACTCAGCTGCTTCTAGAAACTTCCTTAAAAAACAATTAGAATATGGAAAATATTTGGGGTTCTTGGCTTGCTTTCTATTTGTATCATGAATTAAAGTTTGGAAAAAAAACACAATTAGCCCTGACTGGTTTGGCTCACTGGATAGAGCGTCGGCCTGCGGGCTGAAGGGTCCCAGGTTCGATTACGATCAAGGGCATGTACCTTGGTTGCAGGCCCATCCCCAGTGGGGGCCGTTCAGGAGGCGGCTGATCGATGTTTCTCTCTCATCGATGTTTCTGGCTCTCTGTCCCTAACCCTTCCTCTCTGTAAAAAATCAATAAAATATTTTTTTAAAAACCCACACAATTAGACCTATACACAGTTATATCTATGAATATCAAGTCATTTAAGGATTTTTATGCCAAGGTAATATGTATTGAATTTTCAAAATGATAACAAAAAATGAAATTCTAGGTATGTAATACTAAAACTATTCTGATAACTTAATTCTAATACCGAAGACTTGAAATTAAAGACTTCCTTTTAAGATTAAAAATATAGTAACGTTATTTGCTGAATTTAAAGTGTTATGTCTATGGAAGACTTGGAACTAGGGTAACCAGAAGCTTCATTAAAAAACGCACCTAACTGAACTTAAATAAGCTAATACTAAGGACTGCCATGATCTACTTATTCCTCAGGCAGTAATTAGCATCCTTGTTACTTCCAGCTTTATTTGTCAGTTTTGGTTTTTCCTCCCTGCCATATTCCTAGCCTTTGTACTTTCTTCTGCCTCTTGCAGATGTTATAAGGCCTGGCTCTAAAGGCTGGCTAGAGTACTATTGCTATCTCTCTTTAGTTCAGTTCAAGGTAATCAGTTTATGAAGCTGCTTAAAAAAGCTTATTAGGCCTCACTACTGACGAAAATGAAAAACTAGAAACCTAAGTCTGTCCTTTTAAAGATCTTCATTGACTCATTGGGAAAAGTAGTTTTTTTTTTCCCAGAGAGATTTTCAAAGAAGAAAAATGTGATGTGGTCAGTCATGCAAGCACTTGTAACCCATCCATAAAGCAGGTGCCTGTGCAACTCTGACTCATGACGCTTACCCAGCTCAAGTTGAAGGGAATACGCTCATTCTCCATTCAAGTATCTTCTCGCCACCTCTCTTCCCGCTGAATAATCAGGGAAGCGGGGCAGTGGTGGGCTAGAGACCCTGACTTTTGTCTCAATGCTGTAAGATAACAGAAGAATGCTTTGGCTATAGACGTAAAGGTCCCTCCCAATGTCTAGCTATCGGGGACTTTGTGACAGGTTCAAAATACCTATTATATTTTAACTCATTTGGGAAAGAACAAAAATATTTCAAAAGTAAGTCAACTAAAATCTATGTTCTCATTTCTGTTCTTTTTATGGCAATGTTATTTGTAAAAATAGTTGTCATTTCATATGCTACATCTTTACCAACTTTTGCCTAACCTCTTATAAACAGTGTTGAATGTTTTTGTGCCCTGCACAGTTTAAGGAAAACCAAATTGGTCTAGTCCAGTACAAAGATCTTACTGGGAATCACCGGTAATTTTGATGTTATGTACTTTGTCCTACTTCTTAAATATTAGTACATCTTTTTCTATGTATGTGTACTTCACATAATATACTCTATACAAAGAGGATTTTTTTTAATGAATATTTCAGAGGAAATACCGTGCATATTTATGTATAGTATCTTTTCTCATAAGAATGCTCTACTTTGTACATACTTTAATCTTATACAGGAAAGCTGCAGTTTCTTTACAAGTTCAAGTTTAATTTTTTTAAAAGCACTGTTTACTTTTATCAATGTTTTATCAGTGCTTTCCCGTATTTTCTAAAGAGTTTAGACTTCTAAAACTAAATATTTTTGAAGTATAGAAGGAAAAAAAATTCACATTTTATGAAAATTTATTGGGAAACGTTAACTATTAACAACTCAGTGCCTGGCTGGTGTGGCTCAGTGGTTGAGCATCCACCAATGAAGCAGGAGGTCACAGTCGATTGCCAGTCAGGGCACATGCCCAGTAGGTGGCATGCAGGAGGCAGCCAATCAGTGATTCTCTCCATTGATGTTTCTGTTTCCCTCCCCTTCTCCCTTTCTGTCTGAAATCAATAATATACATAAGGAGTAAGGTAAAAGTGATCCTGTCACTAAAAGGTTAAAGTGCAACAGCAAGGAAATTTGAGTTAAAAGTTTTCCCAAGTTAAAAAAGTAAGTCTAAAATTTAAGTTGTTCACACATATATAAACATTTACCCAGCTGCCATATATCATCATAGTGTTAGCTTCATTTTGTTTTTACTAAGTTAATTTTCTTATGGAGTCCTCTGGAAGTGAATGAACCTCAAAATAAGTAGGGAATTTTTAAAAAACACTGATAAAAGTAAACAGTGCTTTTAAAAAAATTAAACTTGAACTTGTAAAGAAACTGCAGCTTTCCCGTATAAGGAGAAATTTTTCTATAGAAATATTTTTAAAGAAATGAAGTAAAGATTTTTGTAAATCTTTACTTTGTTTACAAATTCAAAGAGATTTGTTATGTAAAACCTTTAGCCCCAATGTTACATAACCAGTGTGGATGTAACATTAAAAATAGAATCTAAGAAGTCAGCCAAGTGTGTTGCCAGCTCTCATCCGTGTCAGTTATGGCCTGCAGTTGTGTTTTTTTTTCTTAACAGAGCTCATGGTTTAGTTTTTGTTTTGCATGAGACACACATACATCGTGATTTCAGAAGGATGAAAAGGTTAGCCTTTCTTGGCTAGGTCAGCGGTTTTAAACCTTGCATTCATGTTAGAATCACTTTAAAAGCTTTTAAAATTAATACCATACCCAGGCTCCACCCAGACCTATTAAATTATATAAAGATTGGGCATTAATATTTTTTTGGAAATCTTTCATGTGATTTTAATGTGCAGCCTGGATTGAGAACTTTTAGGCTAGAAGAAAAGATTTGTTTCCTACGGCTTTTATCCAAGGAGGCTAACATTGAGTGTCTACCATGTGCTGGACACTGGTAGATATTTGTCTTTTTAACTTATACCAGCCCTGTAAGTGGATTCCTACCGTTGCCCTTATCTCTTTGTGGATAAAGAAAATAAGACAGATTATAAGTCTTCAGAACTCCAACTTTTGAACCTATCAATGCTATAATAGAGGTACAGTAGTAAGTAAATGAAAAATGTGAGCAAAAGACAAGCAAATTGCATATTAATAGAGGCTTGCAATAAATTTTATGAAGTTCAATGTCTATAATCTATTTTACTTATGCTTTTGAACTCCAAACATGATTCCTACAATAAAAAAAGTTCTTGCTTTGTTAAACTTGTAGGTAGTGTTCTGCATGGTTGAGAAACATGGTTCTTAACAAATTTATTTGCTATAGTTTAATCTCTGTTTGCTTTACAGGCCTTATCTTTTTCATTCTTTCCTTTCTGTCCTCCTTTAGTCATACTGAGCCTTACATAGTTCTTGTTCAAATGACATGATGTACTTCCCATCTCTAGGCTTTTTACACATGCAAGTCTCAGTATAGCCTGCCATACCCCTAACCCAACTTTTCCCTGCCTGCTTTCAATGGACTAATTCCTGCTCACTTTTCACTATGCTCAAGAGTTATACTAGCTGAACAAATTTTATTAGTCTCCCCTTTTACCCTGGGTTGTGTCCAGCACATGGTAGACACTCAATGTTGTGTTTCTTGTTTTATCTAGTGGAGCTAAATTAGCCCTAGAGTAAAAGCTGATTGTTTACATCCAACAAAGATTAAAGGCAGTCCTTGAAAGAATCAAACTCATTCATAACTAACTTAACTTCATGGAGAACAACCTCCAACACTCAAAAGGAATACAATAAATGCAGCATTTAAGAAAGTAAAATTCACCATATCTAGCATCTGATAAAAAACTATCAGAATTCAAAGGAGGAAAATATAACTCCTACCCAAGGGAAAAACCAATCAATAGAAACAGATTCAGGAAATTATGGAAAGGAAGGACAAACTAGCAGCTTATAGTACTATAAAGAAAAACATGAACACAATAAAGAAATGGAAAATCCAAGAAGCTCAACATCCTAGCAGAATAAACAAAACCATACCAAGGCACATCATAAGTTAATTAAAAACAATGATAGAGTAAAAATGGAGAGAAGAGATGAAGATGTACAAAGCCAGATATAAAACAGCCACATGGATTTAAAGTACAGAATAGGGAATATCATATAATAACTATATATGGTGCCAGGTGGGTAACAGACTTACTGAGGTGGTCACTTCCTAAGTTCTATGATGTCTAATTGCTATGTTGTACACCTAAAACTAATGTCTGGCAAATGTAATTGAGAGAAAAAATGTTTTTAAGTGATAAAGAGAAACTTAAAAGCAACTAGAGAAAAAGAACATGTTACATATACAACAGAGTTCAATAAAGTATATACAGCCCTCAAGCCAACTTCTTTATTTGTAAACTAGAGGCCCAGTGCACAAAAATTTGTGCACTCAGGGGGTGTCCCTCAGCCCGGCCTGTGCCCTCTCACAGTCTGGGACCCCTCGGGGGATGACCACCTGCTGGTTTAGGCCCGCTCCCTGGGGGATTGGGCCTAAGCTGGAAGTCAGACATCCCTCTGGCAGCCCGGGAGCCCTCGGGGGATGTCCACTTGCCAGCAGGGAGCAGGCCTAAACTGCAGTCGGACATCCTTAGCGCTGCTGAGGGGCGGGAGAGGTTCCCACCACCATCACTGTACTGGCAGCCGTCAGCCTGGCTTGTGGCTGAGCAGAGCTCCCCCTGTGGGAGCACACTGATGACTAGGGGGCAGCTCCTGCATTGATTATCTGCCCCCTGGTGGTCAGTGTGTGTCATAGTGACCAGTCATTCCCAATCGTTCTGCTGTTAGGGTCAATTTGCATATTACCCTTTTATTATATAGGCTAGAGGCCTGGTGCATGGTTGGGGACTGGCTGGTTTGCCCTGAAGGGTGTCCTGGATCAGGGTGGGGATCCCACTGGGGTGCCTGGTCAGCCTGAGGGGCTGAGGGCTGTTTTCAGGCTGGCCATAGCCCCTTCAGGGTGGGGGTCCCCACTGGGGTGCCTGGCCAGCCTGGGTGAGTGGCTGAGGGCCATTTTCAGGCTGGCTAAGCTCCCCAGTGGGGACCCTCACCCCCATGAGGGTGTGGCCAGCCTGGGTGAGGGGCTGAGGGCTGTTTTCAGGCTGGCCACAGCCCCTTCAGTGTGGGGGTCCCCACTGGGGTGCCTGGCCAGCCTGGGTGAGTGGCTGAGGGCCATTTTCAGGCTGGCTAAGCTCCCCAGCGGGGACCCTCACCCCATGAGGGTGTGGCCAGTCTGGGTGAGGGGCTGATGGCTGTTTGCAGGCTGGCCACAACCCCCAGCCATCCAAGCTCCCAGTGGAGGCTGGCTGAAAGCAGATACCTGGGATTTATTTGTCTTCTATAATTGAAACTATGTTGCCATGAGCGGAGGCCACAGCCGGCTCAGGGCAGGCGGGAAGATTGGCTTCCTCCATCGCCCGGGCAACCAAGCCTCCTGCTTGCTCCAGCTCCGTGGCTGCCAGCCACCATCTTGGTTGGGTTAATTTGCATATAGTCGCTCTGATTGGCTGGTGGGTGTGGCTCAGGGCATAGTGAAGGTACAGTCAATTAGCAACTTTGTCTTTTATTAGTGTAGATACTCATTGGAACACTGTCATTCCTATTTGTTTACCTATTGTCTATGGCAGTTTTCACATTACAATGGTGGAGTTGAGTAGTTGTAACAGTCTCTATGGCCTGAAAAGCCAAAAATATTTACTAGAGAACTTATCAATAAAGTTTGTAACCCCTGATATAGAGGAACAAGAAAGATGGCAGTCTTATTAGAAATTATGCAAGCTAGAAGGCAATGGAATGACATCTAAAAAAATGCAAGAAGAAAAACTGTCAACCTTTTAAATAGTCACTGTATTATACCAGAGGAAGTGTTATTCAAAATGAAGGTTAGAAACTTTTAAACAAAAGCTAAGAAAAATTTTTCTTGAATACTTGCACTATATACTGTGTTACAAAAAATTCTTGGTTGAAGGGAAATTATACCAGATGGAAAGGGATCTACACAAAGAAATGAAGTGCTGGAAATGGATTTGGCACATGACTCAATTTATAGAATATACAGGAAAGGAAGAAAGCTCAGCTTTGGAAAGCTCAAGACTCGCACTGTGGCCCTGGCTGGTGTTACTCAGTGGTTAGAGCTTCAGCCCATGGACAGAGGGGTCTCAGGTTTGATTCCGGTCAAGGGCACATGCCAGGTTGTGGGCTCAATCTCCAGTAGGGGGTGTGCAGGAGGCAGCCAATCAATGATTCTCTTTCATCATTGATGTTTCAATCTCTCCCTCTCCCTTCCTCTCTCTCAAATCAATAAAAACATTTAAAAAAATAAAATAAGTAAAAAGACAATCCATACAATGAGCAAAAGAGGAGCAAGAACTTCGAAGGAACAAATTTCTGATACACATACAAAAAGATGCTGACCTTCATTAGTAAAGAAATGTATATAAAACCATAGTGGCACACCATTAAATGCTCATAAAATGAATAAACTTTAAAAGATGGACAGTATCAATCTTTTGATGAGGTTGTAGAACATAGGCTTTCATACTACTTTGGAAAACTGGAAGCTATCTTCTAAAACTGGACATATGTATACTCTATCACCTAGTAACTCACTACTAGGAATAGATCTTACAGAAATGTGTGCACAGAACACATTTTAAAATGTTCAAAGTATTATTCATAGTAGCCTAAAACTTGAAATAACCAAATTGTCTGTGAAGAGAATAGAGAGATTGTGATATATCCACATACTAAATTCCTATAGAGCATTGAAAATGAACTCCAGATATGCATCACAACATAGATGAATTTCACAAGCATAATACTGAAAACAAACCACACAAGGAATACATACTCATCAAACTATGTACCTATAATTTTTTACTCTTCTGTCTATCTTTTATACTTCAAAAACAATGTTCAAGTTTCATTGTAACTGGCAGTTCTTTTGAGACTAGTTTAGTAAAGTGTAAGACTAGAGGCAAGAAAGCAGTTAAGCCAAGAGAGTTATAGAAAATAGGGTGAAAATGAAATATATATATATATGTATATATATATACACACACACACACACACACACACACACACACACACACACACACACACACTGAGTGGCCAGATTATTATGATCACCTGACGTTTGTAGGCAAATTAGCTATAATTTTGCGCTGAAGTTGCTAGAGGGCCAGACCATTATAAATAGGGAAGCAGGTTGTTTACCACGACAGTAGAAGTGATTTTTTTTCTGAAGATATGGGTAAACAACGCGATTTAACAGCCTTTGAATGGGGGGGGTGGGATTTCTTTTTAGGTTTAAATTAAAATGTCAGTTCCTCAGGTGTACTAGCCAGATTGTAAGTGGTCAGTGGTCTCATGTGACTCATGGCTACCTTCATGAACAGGACAACTCTAAATAATGGTGAACCTTTTAAAAATTTAAATACATATCTATTCCATAATTATGTAATGATTGAAAATGTTTAAGAAAAAAAATCAGTCTCAATCATACTTAGAGAATGGACCATGTACAACTTCTGAAAGGAGAACTTATTAATGACTTTTCCATTATTAAGGCAATAGAGCAATGGACTTGTTTTAATACTGCTCCCATTGACCACTCATTAAACAGTCTGTTCCTGGCTAGAAAAAGGAAAATAACTCATAATGTTTGCTTACCCTATTAGAACATCTTGTCTTCTTTTCATGTTTATTTTTATTTCTTGGGGTTGGGGTTATACTCTTGTCCTCTACTTCCTAGCACTGACCCTAGTTTATTTACAGACCATAACAACCTGAGACTAATATAATACTGAGTATCAACTGTAATTGAAAATTAGAAGAAAAACCAGACAATGACAGGGGTGAACATTTTTCAGGATGTCTGCCTTGTGGTATGTAATCTTGATACCAAACTCACAACGTTCCAGTAGAGAGCACTGCTGCCACTGAGTTTTGCCAGGATCCAAAGACTTGGCTAAGCCCAAGGCTCATGTTTATAAATCCTACTCAAGCTATGTTTTTTACAGCTTATATTTCCAGAGAACTGTATCAGTTTTTAGGTGTGAAGAACAGACTTTACCTTAATTTGGTTCTGTCTGAAGCAGTTTGTTTTCAAACATGGTTCAGAGTAAAAGAAGAAATATTGAAGTCTAGGTTAAAAATATGAAAAAGTAATTTCTGTTGTAATTGAGGGTACAACTTTGTGTGTCTCTGCTGAATAATTTCTTGCCTTGAATAATTTCTACCTTCTTTGCTTTTAGGAATCACAGAAGCAATTGCATAATTAAATTAGCCGGAGACAAGTTTGTTTCTTTCCTCAAACATGGCTAAGATGACCACAAAACGAAAAGTAAAATAATGATGATGATAATAATACAAAACTTGACTCTCAATCTCCACTGCCCTTCCCTAAATCCCAACAAAATAATAATAGAGAAAACATTTCAAGCAAACCTAAGAATCTTGCTTTGGGAAGTGATTGCCCAAAATGTTCTATTGTGTCTTCAGCAAGGATGCTGGCTGTCAATATAAATGGGTCAGCAAGTGTCTGGAACATGATGAATATTTCACTATTCACCATGGCTAGACCATGTAAGTGTATAAAATATATAAAGGGCAAGTTTATGTTAAATACTAGAGACAAAACAATAGATTGGCTGCCATCTGACAAATAAGTTATCTTCCTGGATCTACCATTGACTCAGAATAAATGCCTTAAACAATCCATATCTTCATTTTCTAGGCAACCCAGTGTCAGTTAACATCTCTTACTGGAGGTTTGTTTTTGAGGAAGACTAATGAGAGAGTAGCAATGTTTTATAATAATCTTCATTAAAAAAAAGATGTATCTTGCTCTTTCGATTTCACATATAAGTAGAATACTATGGCATTTGTCTTTCTCTAACTGAATTATTTCACTGAGCATAACATCCTCTAGGTCCATCCTTGTTTTTGCAAATGTTAAGATGTCATACTTTTTTTCTTTAAAAAAATTATACATGCCATAGTATTCTGCCCTGACCAGAAATTGAACCATGATATCCTGGTTCATAGGTCAATGCTCAACCACTGAGCAACACTGGCCAGGCAGATTTCATACTGTTTAATGGCCAAGTAGTATCCCGTTGTATCTATGTACCATAGCTTGAAACAGACTCAAAGACAAAGAGAACAGACTGGTGGATGCCAGAGGGGAGAAGAGTTGGGGGGCTGGCAGAAAGAAGCGAAGGGGTTAAGAACTACAAATTGGTAGTTACAAAATAGTCGTGGGGATTTTAAGTAGCCGGGCATACTGTCAATAGTATTGCAATATCTATGTATGGTGCCAGTTTAGGTACTGGAAATATTAAGGGGAAAACTATGTAAACTATATGATTGTCTAACCACTAAGCTGTATACCTGAAACTAATACCAAAAAAAAAGGAATTAAATTACAGACAAAAAAGAAAATAAATTGAAGGGCTCACCAAAAGTATTTTGTGCTAGTATAACATAGAAAACATTCATTTGTATGTCAACTTAGAACTAAAAAACCAATATGTTAATTAATTACTAAAAATCACCTTATAAGAAAGAAATCATTTTAAATCAAAAGAAGATGGTAAGCAAAGCCATCTTGCATTAAATATAAAATGGTAAAAAAAAAATTAAATGTATGGCTAGAGTTGGCAAGACTTCAGTGATAACCTCAAAGGCTCAGGTCAGTCAATGACTTACTTTCTCCACAAAAATTTAACAGAGCTGTTAACAAGAAGCTACCTGACAAGTATACTTGAGCATTGCTCTAACCTTCATTTCCTTACCCCTTCCAGTCATCTTTAAGATAATTTTTAATTAAAAAACAAAGTGCCCCAAAAGTAGGCAACAGAAATATTGAAAAAATAAGGATCTGAATCATCACATAGAAGAGTGAATTGGTTTTCTCCATCACTAGGAAAATCTCTAACAAGTAAAGGAGTGGTTTTAATGGTTGTCAAATAACTTTAAGCACTCATCATTCATGTACTAAGCTAATTGTAAACATTCCTCTCTGATACACCATTTCTAAGTAGAAAGCTTATTTTAAATTTTCACAATTTAAATAAAATGATTAAAGTGATTATTTTTGCCATTACACATTCTCAAAAATAGTATATTTAACACAACTTTCAATAAAGGGTTGGGACAATTGTAAATTCTGTGTATTTGGAAATATGGCTGTCTGCAATTAGATTGAATTCTCTCTGAAGGAATGCCTTCTTTGCATCCCAGTATCGACTGTAGCACTTGACGTTTAGTAGGTGCTGAATAGATGCACATGAAAGGGAACCTGGAACCTCTGAATTCTGATCTTCTCAAAGGCCTGGTCATTCTCTTGAGGCCTGAAAGAGTACACTATCTCTAGGGGTTTAAATGTCACTGAAGAGAACACAAATACCCAAGTCTAACTGAAAGACCTCAATTGTGCAAAGAAGACCTTACTCATATAACTTGCTAATGTACCATTCAGTGAGAATTTTCTCTCTCCTGCTGCCCTGTATAGAACTTATTTTTTTAGACTGGAAAATTTTAAATATATAAAAAGATAAGATGTATAATGAAGCCTATCTACCTATCACCCACTTTTTCTCTCCTGGGATTATTCTGAAGCGAACCTAGGCATCATTTTGACTTTAAATATTTCCAATTATATAAAAAATCCTACTAATTCTTATTAAAATAAAATTTAACCATAATAAAATGTTCACACCTAAAAATTTAACAATGATTTCTTAGCATCAGGAAACTCCAGTTACTATCCAGATGTCCCCATTGTCTTAGAATGCTTGGTTTTTTAGATTACTTAGAATGTTTTGTCTTAGAATATTTTTGTTAGAATCAGAATCCAATTAAGATCGATACACTGCAATTGATTTAGCTATGCCTCCTCAGACTTGTAAGGATTCCCTCCCCACCTCTTCCTCTTTTATTTCCCTTGCAAATTTTGCTGTTGTCATTGTTGAGTAAACCACTTTCCTGGTTCTATAGTTTCCCATTGAGAATATCCCTCTAAAGATTAAAATCAAATTATTGTTTCAAAGGCACTTAGAATACTTACTATATGGTTATGCCTCTAACTTGATACAGAGTTAGAGTCACTTGTCTTTTTCTTAATATCTAATTTTAGGAATTGTTTTTAATTTAATTTTATAAATATGTAAAACATATACATGATCTAAAATCAAAACTATAAAACAAGGTATATTCAAAGAAGATAAACTTCTATCCCTTTCCGCATCCTACTCCCTCCCCACTAGTAACCATTTCGCTTAATTTTATAGTTAATCCTCCTATTGTTTTTTGAAGCAAATGGTATATATAGTCATATCCATCCCTTAGATAAATGGTAGCATACTACACATGATTCTATCCACTTTACGTTGTAAAAAGTATACCCTGGTGATCACACTATAGTAGTATAGATAGTCTTCTCCCTTTTAGAGTGAGAATCATCCAGTTGTGTAGATAGACAATGGTTCATTAGACTAGTCCTTCACTGATGGACTTGAGTTGTTTGCCTGCTAACTGCTTGTGCTTATGCATTGAGAGGGTTCAGGTCTCCACTGCCTTACCACATAGCCCAGATGTAATGGTAGTTCTTTTGACTCCCATCATTCCTTCCTAGATGCCCTGTATATTGTAGCTTTCTCCTTTCTCTGTTTTGGGGAAGCTTGTACTTCCTCTCCTTTCTCCTACTCTCTCCTGTTCTCCTGCATCATCTGCACTTCACTCTGTATGGGGACACAAGGTGCTCTGCAATATCTTCAACAACCTCATGTTTTCTTCTTTCCAAAGGAGCTCTTTATTTTCCTTTGGAAACCTTACTATTTTGATAAAATAAGTGGACTTTTAGGCAGTCACCAGGGAGCAAAATGCCTCACAAAATAAAATCATTTCCTGGTTTCTGAGAACAATACGTCGTTAAGCATTCCCATTTCAAACAGTTCCAGCCTCAGCTGACCAAGAGGTACTAAATGCACCCCCATGCCTCAAAGGTCATTGACCATGCAACTATGGAAAGCATGGGGGATATCGGCATCCTCCGGGTCCTCCTTTAAAATTTACCAAACAACTGGGAAGAATTCTACAATTCACGAGCACAGATATAATTTTGTTTTTCAGAGAGATTGGCTTTATTGAGAGGTATAGCAGGACTATGAAACCCAGTGTTGAAGATTAGGGGAAAGAACAAAGAACTGAAAGGCAAGGAAAGGGTTAGAATAGGAAGGGAGGCTATGCAAGACAAGTTATGACTACTTCAGAATCTCTCCCTATTAACCGTGGCTACCCTGGTCCCCCACACACATATTCCAGACATCTCTGGACCTGCACCCTCATTCATTCATCCATTCCCTCCTTCTCTATACAATTATTAGTATGTCCTTCACATTATGCTTCATTGGGGTTTTATTACTCAACTATAACTCAGTTTTTTCATATTAAAACAAAAATAACTTTCTTTTTTATAGCTGCTTAATATTCTATTGTAAGCATGTATCTGCTCATGTGTTTGGGGTTTTACATATGGAATTTTTTTTGTTCATATCCTTTGTCCATTTTTTCTATTGAGTTCTTTATAAACTAGTCAGAACTCTATATTTATTAGGGACATAATCCTTTGACTTGATTTGAGTTTTGAATATTTTTTTCTTATTTTAATCTTTTCATCTACATTTTTATTTTAATCATGGTATTTTTGTTATGCAGAAGTTGTTCTTTTTTTTAATAGAGCAAAGAGTAACAGTATTTAGTAATGGCTTATATATTTTGTGTTTCAGTTAATAATATCTGGTGAAGGAGAAATTTAATTGTGGTTTGAAAACAGTAAGTCTTGAGGAAAAGAAATATTTAAAAGACTGAAAAATACTGGCAGATTATGGGGAGTTCAGAAAGCACACCTTCAAAGCATTGCCATAATTAAAGTCTGGTAGAAGGGCCACACCTATTCTTGTGACAGTTTAGGGCAGGGATAGAAACTGTCAAGAAATTAAAAGTGACAGTTTATTTTTTAATTGGTGTATAACACATATTATAAATTGAATAAAGTGCACACAATAAGTATGCAGCTCAACACATTTTCACATACAAAGATTTCCTGTGTAACCATCACCCAGATCAAGATTCTGCAAATGCCAAGTTCTTGGTCACCTTGAAAATGGAGGGAAAAAGGATGTTTAGTTCTGAGTGTTAAAGAAATATACCTGCCCTAGCCTATTTTCTCAGTGGATAGAGCGCTGGCCCTTGGACTGAAGGGTCCTAGGTTTGATTCCGGTCAAGGGCACATACGTTGGTTGCAGGCTTGATCCCCATGGCACAGGGCACATGTGGGAGGCAACCAATTGGTGTGTCTTTCTCACATCGATGTTTCTCTCTTTCTGTATCTCTGTCTCTTCCCCTCCCTTCCACTCTCTCTAAAAATCAATGGGAAAAAGTTCTTGGGTGAGGATTAACAGTAACAACAACAAAAATATGTCCTTAGTGCAGTAGAGTAGGAGGAGTAAATGGAATGAAGAGTGATGGACAAGAGTAAAACAAATACTGTTGGAAATAGCCCACTTCAGTCTGTTCAAAGGGCATGAAGATCCATCCTCCCGGAATTCTCATTCTTGCTAGAATTTATTCACATGAAAGAAAGAAAAACAAGGCTATTGAGCACCCAAAAGGCAGGACAAGATGGCTGAGATGTCATCTCAAGCCCATGTCTTAGTAAACAAAAGAAGTAGATTTAGGTGAGGCTTCTACGTTAGAGATGATGTGGATTGAAGAAATGGTATCGAACTGGCATTTATTCTTTTTTTCTTACTTTTTTTTTCTCCTGAGGGCTGGAGCCCCAGGGGGGAGGCATTCTCTACAGCTTCTGCAGATGTGGGCTCTTTCTGCAATATGGGAAGGGCTGCCCTGCTTCAGCACTTTTATAACTGCATGGATGAAGTTCCTCTTCTCGGAGTGCATTAAACACGCCTTTTAGCTCTCACAGTAAGCCATGTACTCCAACTTAGTCTTTATTAATAATAAAGTTGAATTGAATCTCCCATCAACCTTACTCCTTGTCTTATTCCCCAGCTTATTCAGAAACTGGATGGCAAACAGGGGCTCTATTGATTGGGATTCCAATACCATCTACTTACAACTATTTGGTATTTTAGTTCAAAACAATATGCTTATATTTTTATTTTTTAGTGTGTCAGCTTTTGGAGTAATTTGTTGATATTCATAAGTAATATGGGTTCTAGCTCACTAGCTCCTTCCCTCCAAGAACTTAAAATGTGTTTTTTGTGTGTGTGTGTGTTTTTTTTAGCTCTACTACTATAATCTTTGTAACTTGAAAGAACTGTGTTTTCTATTTCTTAACCCATCTACTTTAGATAGTATTGCTCAACTCTCCAATTTACAAAATGAGTAATTAGTTTCCTACATCTTTTTTAAATCCTTACCCGAGAATATTTTTACTGATTGTTTTAGAGAGAGGGAGAGGAAGAGAGGGAGAGAGAAAAGCAAGAGAAAAACGTCAATCAACGACTATTTGTCATATTCACCTCAACCAGGGATAGAACCTGCAACTTAGGTATGTGCCATGACTGGGAATCAAACCCGAAACTTTTCTGTTTATGGGATCATGCTGAGCCAAACACCTGAGCCACCTAGCCAAGGCAGTTCCTCACATTTTGCTCCAACTCTCCTCCTACACCATCTTTCAGCTTATCATCTCTACCTTTTACTTTTACCTATTTAAATGTATACTAATTTTATTTCATGTAGATTTACATACATGCAATCCTATAATTAAGTGTTGTAAACTACTTAAGAGCTGAATTATGAAAACTGAAAAGCAATTATAAATATTTAAAATATGATTAAGGAAATGCTATTCTTAGCAGAACAAATGATGTGATTGGACCCACCAAGAATGCAACATAATCTTATATCAATAAACCTATGCTGCTTGAAGGAACCTTTTCCAATGTCAGGGTCAAATGGATATTCTTTCCTTACAGTCTATCAACCACTTAGTATCATGTCACATTTTATGTTTGCTTGGTATTTAGACAATGGATTTTATACAGGTTGTTTTCCCCTATTGTCTTAGTCTGCTCAGGCTTCCCATGACAAAATACCACAGACTAGGTGGTTTAACAGGCATTTATTTTTCTCACAGTCTAGAAGTCCAAGATCAAGGTGTCAGCAGAGTTGGTTTCTGGTTAGACCTCTCTTCCTAGACTGTAGATGCCCACTTTCCCACTGTGTCCTCACATGGCCTTTCTTCTATGCATGGTTAAAGAAAGGGAAATCTCACCAGTGATCTTCCTTATAAGGACACAAGTCCTCTGCAATTAGTGTCCCACTTTTATGATCTCATTTAACCTTAATTACCACCCTAAAGACCCCATTTCCAAGTGCAATCACATCGGAGGTTAGGGTTTAACATATGATTTTTGGAAGGATATGATACCCATGTTTGTTCAAAATCTACACATTTAGTAAATATCAGAATAGTTATTCTCCTATGTTCATAAATTTAAAAAGCATCATGTATCAAGTGTCTAAAAACTAACCTGAGGATGCCCCAGAACTAAACCATGAACTTTTCTGCTCTGCTAAATATGCAATAAATTGTAAAACTCCCAGGCCAATTAATCTTGTTTTCAGAGAAAAGTCAAATTTTATCTACTTTCTACAGCTCTCTATTAGATGATTGAGGACTGGGCAGTTGTTCCTAAAGGCATTGGAGACTATTCCCTGTGCCCTGCCCTCCTCTTTCCACCACGCCTATATCCTATTGAGTAATAGGTATTTTGACTTACATCCAGGAACAAGGAGGTGATGACTCAGATCTCTCTTCATAAGACCATAAAGTGAAAGGCATCTTAGATGATATCCACTTGTCCGAAGTTTCTCATTTTATACCTGAGAAAACTGAAAACTTAGACAATCTGGATGATGTTTTATGCCCAAACTACACAGCAGAGCATATTAGAACCTAAAACTTCTGACATTTTGTTCTGTGTCCTGTCCATGATACCATGATGCTTTTCAATTACTCTCAATGAGCAGAAAGACTCTGGAATTCAGGGAAGCTGCCTAATTGTTTTAACCCTAAGTAAGAACTCTAAATCGTGTCTATTCCAAAGTTTAATATCTAATTACTGTCAAGAGCTGAATTGGAAAAAGCTGAGTTGCCAGGTATTGAGGTGGTCAATTAAGATAACAAGTCAAACTGAAACTAAAAACTAAACCTTTATTCATTCACCAAGATAGTAGTATAATCAAGAGGCAGAACAGGAAAAAACACTGGCTCCCTTAGTGTACCATCCCCCCCCCCGTCCTCCCCCCGCCCCCCCCCTCACACACACACACACACACACACACACAACCAGCTTTTAGGCAAAGGTCAGATCTGTCAGTGCAGATGGGGGATTGTCTCACTGGTGAGGAAAACCTGGGATGGGGGGATGGAAATAAGGAGTGGAAAAGAACTGAACACTGGAGTGTAGAGTGTCTTGAAGGCCCTTTATAAGAAGGCCTCTGAATGGAGAAACTTGGCCTAGGAACGTAGATATGTGTAAAGGCATGGCCAGTCTGTGTGGGGCTAAGTCTTTGACTATAACTCCCTCCAGACTGTACTCCAAGTTCCCCAAGAGGCCGGCCAGATAAAGTGTAGTAATTGCCTATGGTCAGCCTTGAAAGATTGCACATAGGCTTTTTGCCTGGAGCCAGACTCCTCAATTACATACGTAACAGCACCTTTTCACGTCCCTAGACCTGTTTAAAAATAGTCTATAACTCCCTAGAGATGACTGCTGCTTAAGGTATATTTTGATTATCATATTTCACTACAGCCTGAATAAAGTTAATTAGCACCAAATACTGTCCAGTTAGAGCATCTTTGTTGTCTACACCAAAGATGCTAAAATTGGACATTATTATGCATTTATTATGAGTGTTCCTCTGTGTTCAGATATAGAGCTGGGCACTTTGCAAGACCTCACTCAATACAGGCTTATGTTTCTTTGGTTGGTTACTATAAAGTTCTGAACATAATTCATGGTCCATTACATTTTCTTTGCCTGCACTATATGGCTTTCAAATTTACTTCCTAATTTTGTTGCCCCATTCATTGTATATGGTTTTAATTATAATCTCAAATCTTTCTTGGTACAAGTAATCTTAGTCGAAATAAAGAAAATAAGATATTAAATATATGTCAACTGGCATATAAACAGTTGTGGTTGCTTCCTGAGGAATTTCATCCTAAGAAAAGATATATGAAACCCTCCTTCCCTATTCCTGCCTCCAGACCCCACCTCTTCCCTGGCCTCAACACATTTGCTAAACTTGAACAGAAAATATCTGGAGAAAAAGAGAGGAAATTCACAGCCTGAACCAAGCCAAAGCATGTTTCCACCCATGTGGCAGGACTTCTCAAAACTTGCTAAAGCATATTTTGGTCTATAAATGTGTATTTTAAAGGGTTGGATATTGAAAGTGGAAAGGAAATTGAACTGCAGAGAGGGATTGAAGTATGGTGTGAAATTTCAATAATTATGCCCATTAACTGAAAAAATATTTGCTTAGGATTTCTTTCCAGTACTGCCCTGGCTTAGCCAACAGAACAGGAATGTGCTGGCCAGGAGTGCCCTAATGACCTTTTACCTACCACATTTTCAAAGTTGAAGCATCTCAGCTATGCCTTCCTATGTTAGGTGTATTTACATACTTTCCTCTATTTAAATAAATAACACACAGAATGTGAATAGATGGATTAAAGTGGAAACATGTTATAAAAGAGAGAGCAAGCATGAAGCCTCATCTTTCTGCTTCTCCCCAGCTCTGCCTCAGGCTTTGTTTTAAAAACTTGTTTATCGTTATTATTCTTACTTGATATAACAGCAAAATTAATATTCCTATTGGTGTTCTGTCATATGACATTTATGTTTGAGGGTTTTTTTGAATACTTAAATAGGCTTGGATAGGAAAGATAAAATTAGCTCTTATGTCCTAATTTTTGTTGATTTAAAAATTTCATAGGTACAGTGGGGCCTTGACTTACGAGTGTCCCAACTAACCAGTTTTTTGAGATACCAGCTGTCTCTCTGCCGATTTTTTGCATTGAGTTGATAGAGTAATTTGAGTTAAAGAGCTCCTTAACGAGCTCGGTCTCAGAACGAATTAAACTCATAAGTCAAGGCCCCACTGTATTATTTAAAAGCAGGCCTCCACTATTTCTTTCCTTGTATTTTTTTTTTTATGACTGACTTAAAAGTCTTCCCCACTACCTTTCTCTTTTATTCTCTGCCCATTTCCTTTACAATTCTTTGATCATCTATCTAGCTAAGTCTGCTTCTATATTCAGGCAGCCAACAGAATACACCAGCCGTGGGCAAACTACGGCCCGCGGACCGGATCCGGCCCGTTTGAAATGAATAAAACTAAAAAAAAAAAGACCATACCCTTTTATGTAATGATGTTTACTTTGAATTTATATTAGTTCACACAAACACTCCATCCATGCTTTTGTTCCGGCCCTCCGGTCCAGTTTAAGAACCCATTGTGGCCCTCGAGTCAAAGAGTTTGCCCACCCCTGGTATACACACTGTAAATATATTTGGCCTGACTTTGTTTTCTACCTTCATGTTGGGGCATAGAGAGCAAGAATCTAGAAGTGTTACGTTTTCCATCTTCTAAAAAAAAACACAAAAAATCCATGTTGTACTAATTGGCTTAACTTTTTAAAATCCAAGTTCAGCTTGCCTATGTTATGACTTTAATCACAGGTTCCTTTGAACAAAGCCAAATCCCAGCTGTACACACGGCTTTCAGGCTGGAAACAGGCAGTGCTATTGCCTGGATGACATTGCTCTTCCTGCGGGATCAGCAGATCTAACCACACCCACCCCCTGCCTGCCCTTCTCAGCAGTGGTCAGAATGTCACCCCTTCCATGTGAGGCAGGAAGCAGAGCCTGAATAAGGAAATAACGGCAACGGCGCCTGAGACTCTTGATCAACTAGAACTGCTAAAGGTCCCTGGCTGCCTTCTGGCCACTCTCTGGAACCACAGGAATACAGTGACTTCTTCAGTCTCCTTTATTTGTGAATAGAAGTAAAATTACCCTAAATGACACTGGGTAAATTCTCCTCCCGCTATATTAAGTTTACTAAGAAGGACAAAAGATATACATGACATCAATACATTTCCGTCATTTACTCACAATTATATTACTTAATATTTCAGGATGATTATATGTTAGGATTAACTATAAGAGTTATCCATTTCAAAGGAAATCTACCAAACCTAGTCATAAGCAATGAGTCAATCTTATCCCAGAAATCACTCAGAGGGAGCATATAAGTGAAGATAATGAGGACTTGTTCATGAAAATAGGACAAAAACAGTACATAGAATTTGAAACAACACCAAACTATTTTATGTCTAAATATAAACAATAGTAGCAATGTTGTAAACCAGAGGGAAGAAAGACCTTGAATGAGAGTGCTACTAAATGTTATCCATCCCAGTAGAATAGAAACTTCCCAAGGTTTGGGGAGTTCTAACCTCTCCTGTTACTAATCAAGTGCAGGAGTTCAGATTTTCACACAGAACTTTTATTCGTATATGTAAGTGACATCAAGCAACAAGAAACACAGAGGGTGGCATTCTTACGATAAGGTCCCCAAGAAGATGGGGTTCACAGACAGGGCCTTGGACTCTGTGCTTCTTCCTAATATAGAGAATCCGTTTTCCATGTTGATCTGGAATCAGGACACATTATTCCAACAGGAACAATTGCCTTAGTCACAGTGAGGCACTTAGCACAGAGGAACAAAGGAAAGAGCATCCAGTCTCAGGATTCAGATAAAATCAAAGCAGTGAGATGAATAGGGCACAGATTTCTGCCTGTTTTATTCTCCTGAGGTGTCCCAATTACTTATAACGATTCCTAACACATAGTAGGTGATCCTTAAATATTTATTGAGTATATGCACAAATGAATAAGCAATGATTCCACATTAGTCACACTGAAATGAAGCATAAATTGGTATAATAAGCATCAGAAAATTTTTTTTAAAAGTTTTGGAAGTGTAGTAGCCTGGTTTGTTTGATATTCAGCTAACAAATATTATATTTGAAATGATTTTAAAGCAAGGACATAAGATTGTTCATTTTTTTAAAACTCAATAAATTTCATGGGCATGCTGTGTGCAATACATTTAATATATAAGAGTAAGAGCTCTTGACTTTTTGCTTCTTTCTCCTCATGGTCATTTGACCTCTTTGTTCTGTTAACAGACTGAGGCTTCAGCGCTCAAAGTCCGCTTAGGACAGGGCATCAGGCATAGTGCCCCTGCTGTGCCGTGGTGTGTCTGAGGCTTGATGAGCTGCAACAGGCGGGATTGAGGCCTCTGTGTCTGTGAGACTTCGTTTTGCTTACAGAGTTCAACTCAGCCTCACCCATTTACCCTGCAGCCTCAGGTGTGGTCGCCTGTCCACTCCTGCAGCCCAGATTGCAGAGTCCAGAACAGATATGATCTTTGAGGACTTGGCCATTGCCTTCTCGCAGGAGGAGTGGGGGCTCCTTGATGAGGATCAGAGACTTCTGTACTGTGATGTGATGCTGGGAGTTTTTGCACTTCTATCATCTCCAGGTTGTTGGCATAAAAGGGATGAGAAGGAGGTGCCTCCTGAGCAGAGTGTGTCTGTAGGAGAGTCACAGGTCAGGCTTCTAAGACAGCTCCGGCAACCCAGAAGACCTGCCTGTGTAAGTGTAAGGGGTGTCTCTCAGTTTTAAAACCTATTTTGCACCTGACTGAGTCACAAGCAGCAGACTTTGAGCAAAAAGCATTCTTCAGTGATGCGTCTGTGAAAGACTCTGTGAACGTAAAAACCACTGAAACCTGTAAAGAATTTTTGTGAGTTTATTTGAGCCAAACTGTCGACATATGCCGGGAAGCAGAACCTCAATGAATTGAGATAATGCTCCGCAGAATGGCGGGGTTACATTTGTATTTATACACTAGGGGCCCGGTGCACGAAATTCGTGCACTGGGTGTGTGTGTGGGGGGAGTGTCCCTCAGCCCAGCCTGCCCCCTCTCACATACTGGGAGCCCTCAGGCGTTGACCCCCATCACCCTCCAATCGCAGGATCAGCCCCTTGCCTAGGCCTGACACCTCTGGCCTAGGCGTCCAGCCCAGGCAGCTGGGACCCGCAGCTGCAGTGGCCCCACGATCGTGGGCTTTGCTTTACGCCCAGGCAAGGGACCCCTAGCTCCTGGGACTGCCAGGTTCGACCGTGCCCAGCTCCCATCGCTGGCTCCACCCCTACTTCCTGCTATCACTGGCCAGGGCGGCAAAGGCGCCTGATTCTCCGATCATGGCTGGGGGGCAGGGTAAAGGCGGCCCCAGGGCCGCCTTTGCCCTGCCCCCCAGCTCTTAGCTACCCCCTGGGTTTCCGATCACTGTCAGTGGCAGGGGGCTTCTTCCTGCTTTCCCTTTCGCCTCCCTGCATTGTGCCTACATATGCAAATTAACCGCCATCTTGTTGGCAGTTAACTGCCAATCTTAGTTGGCAGTTAACTGCCAATCTTAGTTGGCAGTTAATTTGCATATAGCCCTGATTAGCCAATGAAAAGCGTAGCTCGTACACCAATTACCATTTTTCTCTTTTATTAGTGTAGATTTCAGTCAAAGGAGGAACATAGGTGGGTTACATGAAATTCATTGGCGATAGGTTAAGGAGGAGGGATAAGCAAAGCAGGGAAACCCCTGAGATTGGATAAAAAGTAAAATGATGGACACATACTTAGGTGAGTGCAGGAACAATTAACATGATGATGAAGGAGTTTGTGGTATCTGTCCTGCCCAGCACATTTGGTTGTGCCCCAGGGGCTCCAGATAAAGGGAAGTCACAAGTTACCCAGACATTTCAAGGGTATGTTATCATAGATGCAAAAAGACAGATAGGCTCAGTTAAGGTAAAGGTTGACTTTGTCAGTGAAGATACTGGCCCAGGACGTAACTGCCCACCATAACTGCTTTTAGTTAAAGTTTAATTTCAGACCATCCTTTGTGGTTACTTTAGGTCTCCGAGTTTGCAAGACTGCCATGCAGGCCTCCCCTGAGCCTGTCAGGTCAGCATGTGGCCCCTTTCATCCACACATCCCCCTTTTGGTCATAAATCAATCCAAAGGATGCATTGATGACCAACCTTTTGGTTGGATAATGGAGTCCCACGTTGCTAGGAAGGCTCATTCCTAGGATATCTCAGTGTCAGCGTGTCTTGCTGAACAGGTGGACCACTGGGGATGGGGCAAGACCATAACCTTAGATGGCATTGAAGGTCGAATTATTATTATTTAAAAAAGGGCAGGTAAATGGAAGGCAGTCAGGTCCTATATGTCCTTGTTAAAAAGTATTCTGGATCATTTCTAATTTTTGAGCCATCATGATCCGAGTCTTTTTGTTGTTTGTCAAGTTTTGTTTTTCTGCATCTAGTATAACATTTACATATCAGGAACAAAAGTAACAATACTGAACCAGCATTGATTAGGAACAGAAAATGTCTAATACTAGATGAGGAAAAGTCTGAGGGTAACAAGCATCCCAGCCAACCGAAAAACCCTTTACATGTATCATCATAAATTTGTATTAAGCTAATTATATGTTTTCCTCCTTCATCCACTGTCACTTGTACCTTATGATACATTTGGCTAGATGAATTAAGACTCTACTATTTCATAATCTAGAAACTCTAATTTCTTTTGGCTAGTTAGTTTCCATAGAAATGACTTCATGGGGAGGATTAAGTTCAATTTCCCAATACATTGGCTTTTCAGTATCAATGTTATCATAGGTTTTATGAACCTCAGGCAAAGTTATTCTGCCTATAATTTCAGTATTTATACCACATTCCAGTATTATTTAATGTAAACTTGGTGATATTACAGTAAAAATCACTTCCCTTTCCCATATACCAGATATTGTTATTTGTTGGGGTAGATACAATAGGCCAGGACTGGGTGAATTCAGTATTCCATGTGGATTGGGGGCATAACCATTCACCTTTCTGATTTTCACAATCAGACAGTGAAATAGATGGGTTCCCACTGTTTATTATTTTTAAATATGGCCCATCTACTTCCCATTGGAGGTATTCTAGTATTATTGAGGATGGTCCCTATGCCGGCCAGTTGAACTACTGGGAATTTAAGCTTAGGATCTAATCGAGGCACCTGGGCTTTTAAGATACAACGTCTTAGATTGCATTTCCCATCTAAAATTTTCCAAATTTCTGGGGAATCATATGAGTCCCATAAGTGTCTGGTCTGGGCTTAGGGTACAGGCATGTTCCCATTGTTGGGTTTGTGCATGAGTTTTCACAATCTGTCGTGTCTGTTCTCCATGCTGCTTCCCACCCTTTACAACTAGACACACAACATAGGGGAATTTTCTGGGAGCTAGGTCTGCCTCAGGCGGCTCTGGCCAATAGCGGCTGGGTGGTTTGGATGGCCTTGCCAGCTTCTTCTGGCCTGCTCCTGCCCTGCCCTGCCTGCCTCTTCACTCCTGCTACTAAACCTTACTCTGTCCCTTCTTACACATGCAGAACCGGGCCCAAGGCAGCGAGGTTTAAGCAATTTTAAAATTCCTTAACATACATTTTATTACGCATGTTGAAGGGAGGGACCGGGTTGCCTCCTCCAAAAAAAAATACCTGAATAAAAGAACTAATCAAAATAAGGCTTATTTTCTAACTTCATTTGTCCCTGGGTGTGGACAACAAATGACACTAATCAGTTTATTGACATAAACTATTTATAACCTTTGTTTAGGGAGGCAGATACAAATCATTTACTCCCAAGTGTCCTTGGTTTAGGGAAGATGGGATTTCTGCTCAGTTTCCCTATTTTACCTGTCCCAGCTTACTGGCCCATCATCCATTCAACTTTCTTTCAACATTTCTTTTCCTTCTCATCACATACACAACCTTCACAAATTTTACACTTTCAAATTAGCCTTCAAACCTTCTTCCTATGTCCTTCAAAAATGCATAACCATGCCTCAGACCTTCCATTAAGTATTTCTCTTTATCTTCCTCCCATCACACCAAAGCCATACTTCCAGTTAGTTAGAACTCTCAGCCTTAATTTTTTTAGGTGACATGTAAATAATTAACATTCCTCAGATTAGCAATACATTCATATTTTTTAAGAGACACAAACAGAAATTTCACTAGCTAAACAATTTTAGACAACAAAGACACATATTTAAACAATAAAGACAGATAACATTCCCCATTAAAAACTTTGAATCACCACGGCTAACAATATCAGTTTGTGAGCATACAGGCCTTGTTGAAATCATCTTGGGATAGCTGTCTGCCTCCGTGGTCAGCGACTTCTCATCCTGGAAAGGCCTCAGCTGTTTCTTGTCCTTGAAAAGTCTTTGATATCCGCTGCAGACGGAGATGGGTGTCAGAGATGGGAGTAGATGTCCATTCACAGTCAGGTGCCCTTTTAAATGAGAAATGTGAATCCAGAGCTAACTCCTTTAAGTTTAGCTGCACATGGGTTAGTTAGTAATACCTGGTAAGGTCCTCTCCAACGAGGTTGGAGAGAGTCTTTTATTTGGTGTCTTTTCCAATACACCAAATCTCCTGGTTATAAGCCATGATCTTTGAAATCTTCATCGCCCGGGAGTGCACTGTGAAATGAATCTGTTACCAATTTGTTAGTTCCTACAATGCAGAATGTCTGCTCTTTATTTTTCCTTATAATTGGGAAACAAAAGATTTAAAAGTCAACAATATTCTAAACAGTCATAAGAATAATTATCCTCAATTCATTTAGTCCCATAGTTATTTTTGTTTATCCTGATTATTTGCCAGTAGTTTTTGAATTCAGTTATTCCTTGAAGTTTTATAAATCTTCATCCAGTTCAAAAATATGACATGCTTACAAGCCTGCAATTTAGATTAAGTCAGAGTCCTTTTCATGGATTTTTTCTAAACATATAATATACCTACAAATGCATCAGAATAAAGCTGTCCACAAATGACAAAATTTAAAAGTGGCATGGTTATAGATTTGATAAAGAACTTTGCTTTTCTATAAAATATAAATATGTAAGATTTTAAAATGAGGCACATGGCTTATTGCAAGCAGTGTATTCAGCATTGAAAATAATTCATAAACTCCCAATCTGTGAAAAGCAAATACTAGAGCATCACTGGCAGACGCCCCCACAGGGATCCTGACTCTTGGCTGCCCAGTCCCTGATGGGACACAGGCTACCCTACCTGAGAGTTTTCTGTTTGAACTTGGCTCTGAATCTCTGCAAGTTCCTTTCTGATGCAGATGCCTTAACAACCCAGTGACCCGTCCCTTGCTCCTGACTGGAGCTCAGGTACATGGTCTTTCCTGATTGGCTAATTCAAAGGGAGGGGTTGGCCTTTGCTGTTTCACAATGGTGACCCCCAGGGGAGCGGAAAGCCATGTGGCCATCATGGCGGCTGTCAAGTCATGCAGCCCAAAATGGTGGCTGTCTACACTGTTCTTTGCAATTAAATTTAAACTGTTTTTTGTATTAAAAATTTCAGGTGAGATCACAGAGTTTATCCTCTTTTTTAATCAGACCAATAAGCAACATATTTTGAATTCCTAATTATTTCAGAGAAAGCAAAAATTATTTTGTCAAAAAATAAATTTCTACACTTTAGGCATCTAGCTACCACAACTACACAATTTCTCCCAATTCAATCCGAACCTTAAACTTTTAGCTGGCAAGTCAAATATTTAGCATTTCTCAATCAGTAACATTTTTAAGAATAAACTTCAAAAATACAAGACATAATCAACCAACAGATTCAATTCTATCCTCTAGGTTTCGTATGAGGCACACTCAGATCAATATTTCAGTATTATGTTACTTCAAAATACCTAGACATAAGTTTTTATCATTTGATTCAGTAAACTCCAAGGTCCCAAGTTCCCAGCGGCCCTGGAAAACCACGTTTGAGGCTGGCAAACAGGCCTGGCTCAGCCCTTGACTTTAAAAGGGCCTTTTTTTTTTTTTCTGGGGAAAGTCAAGAAGCAAACTTGTAGCTACATAATTTCTTGCCAGTTGCTTGCCTGTGGGGGAAATTTCAAAATTGGCCACGAGATTGTAGCTGCGGGGGGGGGGGGGGGGGGGGCGGGGGGGAGTCGGGGGGGACTGGTTTCAGCAAGTTTGGTCTAACCTGGTCCATTCAGATGTAAATTGACCACATTCTTTCTTTAAGAATTTGCTATAGAAATTCTTTGCTTAGAAAGCAACTAGCCCCTATCTCCATTAGAAAGGCGTGGCTAGCCTTTTTTATTAACAAAGGGCCAGTTTTTACCGGGCTACTTAGATTTTATAATTAATATATTTCAATAATTCTTGAGATTAAAATCCAATTATTATTTTAAGGCATTTACTTTGGCAAATTTTTGTAACAGAGACAATTTTACCAAATTTTCTTTTGGAGGTCTTAAAGTTAACTTTGGAACAGATTTCATTAACATTTCAAAAATCACTTTATTATGGAAAAATACCAATCTTGTTGCTAGAACCAGTCTGCATTTCTCCCCTGGGTCAAATTCACCATTTTTCTTAGGAAATAATCAGTCTTGGGGTTTTTCGTTTGTTTGTTTTTTAAATATATTTTATTGATTTTTTACAGAGAGGAAGGGAGAAGGATAGAGAGTTAGAAACATCGATCAGCTGCCTCCTGCACACCCCCTACTGGGGATGTGCCCACAACCAAGGTACATGCCCTTGACCGGAATCGAACCTGGGACCTTTCAGTCTGCAGGCCGACGCTCTATCCACTGAGCCAAACCGGTCAGGGCAAGTCTTGGGTTTTATTCTGTACATTTGTAAAGAGACTCCAGCTCAAAACTCTATCTAAAGATCAGAAAATCTATCGGAAAACCAAGATGGTGGCATATGTAAACACCGGAGATTGCTGCCTTGCACAACCACTTCAAAAATACAACTAAAAGACGTAATGGACATCATCCAGAACCACAGGAAGGCTGGCTGAGTGGAAATTCTACAACTAGAAGGAAAGGGAAAAGCATACCGAGACTCAGAGGAGGTGCAGTGCAAAAGTAAAATACAAAGGTGCGGAGGTGCATGCGGAGAGGGCTGGCGGCTGAGGACACGATTGTCTTTTTCAATCGGGAGGGTGTCTCAAGCTCTGAGCTCCAGTTCTGGGCGAGTCTCTGGGGACCCAGACTCATACGGGAGAAATGGGACTGTCTGGCATCGGTTGGAACGAGGGCAGCTTTCTCTCGGAGGCACTCGCAGCGATTGCTGGGGCCTCTGAGGGCAGGACTGAGAGCAGCCATACTGCTCACTCCGCCCGCCCTGTTGATCCCCTGGGACCCCACCCCACCCAAGCCAAACATATGCAGAGGCTTTTGCATATGAAAGGCCCAGCCCTTTGTAATCTGAAAATTACTTAACAAACTGCAGCTGCCCCAAGGCCCCAGGGGAACTTGCATTGCTTTACAGTTGGCTTCTGCTGGGTAGCCTCAGGCAGATGCTAGATTAGCACCTCCTTAGATCCAAGAGCCAGTGTACCCAGTGGTCAGAGTGGGACCATCCATAAGGGACACACTCAGGGGGCAGACTCAGTGAGCACCAAAGCCCCACTGAAGCAAGTCTTGCCCCATAAGGTTGTCTTCAGCACAGAAGTTCTCCCACCGTAGACACAGCTGATTCTCACAGCCAATTGGCCTGGAGGTCAAATCCTCCCAGTGTTACCTACAACAATCAAGGCTTAACTACAACAAGACTGTGCACAAAGCCCACAAGGGGGTGCACCAAGAGTGTCTACCTCAGGTAATTGGGGAGGCTGAGCCACTGGGCCCTATAGGACACTTAGCACAGAAAGCCACTCTATTGACACAGCGAAGCATAAAAAATGCCAAGACAAAGAAACAAGACACAAATGACAGAAATGGAGGAAAACAAACTACTGGATATAGAGTTCAAAACCACACTTTTAAGGTTTTTCAAGAACTTTCTAGAAACCGCCAATAAACTAAATGAGACCTACAAGAAATCTAGTGAGACCCTCAAGGTTGTGATAAAGGACCAACTAGAAATTAAGCATACACTGACTGAAATAAAGATTATACAGACTCTCAACAGCAGACCAGAGGATCGCAAGAATCAAGTCAAAGATTTGAAATACGAAGAAGCAAAAAACACCCAACCAGAAAAGCAAAATGAAAAAAGAATCCAAAAATACAAAGATAGTGTAAGGAGCCTCTGGGACAGCTTCAAGCATACCAACATCTGAATTATAGGGGTGCCAGAAGAAGAGAGAGAGCAAGATATTGAAAACCTATTTGAAGAAATAATGACAGAAAACTTTCCCTACCTGGTGAAAGAAATAGACTTACAAGTCCAGGAAGTGCAGAGAACCCCAAACAAAAGGAATCCAAAGAGGACCACACCAAGATACATCATAATTAAAATGCCAAGAGCAAAAGACAAAGAGAGAATCCTAAAAGCAGCAATTGAAAGACAGTCAGTTACCTACAAGGGAGTACCCATACGATTGTCAGCTGATTTCTCAACAGAAACTTTGTAGGCCAGAAGGGAGTGGCAAGAAATATTCAAAGTGATGAATGTCAAGAACCTACAACCAAGATTACTTTATCCAGCAAAGCTATCATTCAGAATTGAAGGTCAGATAAAGAGCTTCACAGATAAGGAATAGCTAAAGGAGTTCATCCTCACTAAACCAGTATTATATGAAATGCTGAAAGGTATCTTTTAAGAAGAGGAAGAAATAGAAAAAGGTAAAGATACAAATTATGAACAACAAATACACATCCATCAACAAGTGAATCTAAAAATCAAGTGAATAAATAATCTGATGATCAGAATAAACTGGTGATTATAATAGAATCAGGGGCATAGAAAGGGAGTGGACTGACTATTCTTGGGGGGGAAAGGGGTGTGGGGGATGCGGGAAGAGACTGGACAAAAATTGTGCACCTATGGATGAGGACAGTGGGGGGGGTTGGTGAGGGCGGAGGGTGGGAGGGGAACTGGGTGGAGGGGAGTTATGGGGGGAAAAAAGAGGAACAACTGTAATAATCCGAATAAAGATTTAATTTAAAAAAAACCAACTCTATCTAAATGTTCAAAAACAGGACAGTTGTGCGCATTAGTTTTAAGCCAGCTTTTCTCTTTACACGTGCACAGAAATCCCACATGCATTTTTAAATTTGGAAAACTTTTCAATTACGAGAAGGAGACTTTAAATTAGAATACTTGGGGAGAGGGCATCCATATTGGATCACCATGTGCTCCCTTCTTCCCTTCCTCACATCCTGCTTTAGGGGAAGTTTCAGCAAATGACTCAAATGGCTCATTTTTCCCAAAGTCATGCTTAATAGAAAGACATTTTAAATTTTTTTCCTATTTCACTTTCCAAAGTTATAGCTAGCACCCAAGGGTAGCTTAGAGCCAAAATTTGGTTATCATAAGATGTTCTCTGGTAAGTTTTAAATAAAGTTAGTCTTTTTGCAGGCGAGCCGATAGCTCTGCCCTCTCCTGCCACTTTTGAATCTCTCTGCACCAGAGGCGGATTCAGCAGCAGGGTTTCATTTCTTATTAAAGACTAGGGGCCCGGTGCATGAAATTCGTGCACTGGGTGTGTGTGGGGGGGGAGTGTCCCTCAGCCCAGTCTGCCCCCTCTCACATACTGGGAGCCCTCAGGCGTTGACCCCCATTACCCTCCAATCGCAGGATCGGCCCCTTGCCCAGGCCTGACGTCTCAGACAGAGGCATCAGGCCTGGGCAGGGGACCCTCATTTCCCCCCATCACTGGTTCTGCCCCCAGCCCAGGCCTGATGCCTCTGGCCCAGGCGTCAGGCCTGGGCAGGGGACCCCCAGACCCCTCCGATTGCTGGCTCTGCCCCTTGCCCAGGCCTGATGCCTTGGCCAGAGGCATAGACCCCCATCACCCTCCGATCGCCTGATCGGCCCCTTGCCCAGGCCTGATGCCTCTGCCAGAGGTGTCAGGCTTGGACAGGGGACCCCCATCTCCCCCCGATCACTGGCTCTGGCCCCTGCCCAGGCCTGAGGCCTCTGGCCCAGGAATCATGCCTGGGCAGGGGACCCCCATCTCCCTCTGATCACTTGCTCCACCCCCCACCCAAGCCTGACGCCTCTGACCCAGGCTTCAGGCCTGGGCAAGGGGACCATCATATCCCCCCAATCCCCGGCTCAGCCCCCCGCCCAGGCCTGATGCCTCGGCCAGAGGAGTTGACCCTCATCACCCTCTGATCACCAATCACCGGATCGGCCCCTTGACCAGGCCTGAGGCCTCCGGCAGAGGTGTCAGGCCTGGGCAGGGGACCCCCAGCTCCCCGCGGTTGCAGGCTCCGCCCCTGCCCAGGCCTAATGCCTCTGGCCTAGGCGTCCGGCCTGGGCAGCGGGGACCCGCAGCTGCAGCGGCCCCGCGATCGTGGGCTTCGCTTTAGGCCCAGGCAAGGGACCCCTAGCTCCTGGGACTGCCAGCTTTGACCGTGCCCAGCTCCCATCGCTGGCTCCACCCCTACTTCCTGCTATCACTGGCCAGGGCGGAAAAGGCGCCTGTTCTCTGATCATGGCTGGGGGACAGGGCAAAGGTGGCCCCAGGGCCGCCTTTGCCCTGCCCCCCAGCTCTTAGCTCCCCCCTGGGTTTCCGATCACTGTCAGTGGCAGGGGGCTTCTTCCTGCTTTCCCTTTCACCTCCCTGCATTGTGCCTACATATGCAAATTAGCCGCCATCTTGTTGGCAGTTAACTGCCAATCTTAGTTGGCAGTTAATTTGCATATAGCCTTGATTAGCCAATGAAAAGGGTATCGTCGTACGCCAATTACCATTTTTCTCTTTTATTAGATAGGATTTCAGATTCCAAATACAAATTAAGATTTTAATTTGGACAAGAAACCACATTGAGGTGACCATGGCACTCTTTTTTTCAGCCTGATTTATAAGACAACTAGGCTTCCCCAAAGCGCAACTCTCCTCCTCTTTAAAGAAATTAAACAATAACAAAGAGACACAAAAACATCAACACTTTTATACAGGCGCACAGAACACACTAAAAGTTTACACCAGAGAATGTCCAGCATTAAAAACTACCAAAGCAGTGTCTTTTGTCCCTGGTTAGGGAACTTCCCCTCTCTAGAATTTCAGTATATTCCCAATGGACTATTCAAAAAAACAAACAAACAAACAATGGACTAATGGAAAAACAGGGTGTAGACATTAATTAACTTCAGAATAGTTCTGAGACAGTCTCTAAAATTTTATTAATTTCCATCTTATTAGAAGAAATTTTTCTATGCTTTTCTCTAGAAGCTTCTAATTTCCAAATTAAGATATGCTTCTCATGTGCTCGTTCAGTTTAATTTCAGACCTGGCATTTTCTAATTTCTGCATGCAAAATATTAACATAGGTACCCCAAACAAACTGCATTTTAGCCATTTCTCAGTTAATATTTTCTAGTTAAATCTTCCCATTTCTGTAAAGTACTTGCAAGTAAAGGCTTCCTATCAGGAGTATTAAATGAGGGCTGGGGTCTCGGGAGCTTTTGGCCTTAGAGGCACAATTTCCCATGTTAATTTTAATTTTTTATTTTGGATATCTGTAGTCTGAGCAAACTTTCTAGACATGTTATGCAGTGGGTCAAATGTGGCCTCAGTTTCTCTCCCGGCTGTCTAAAACCACAGAAAAGGTTTAGGGCCCAGGCAGACCAAGCCTTAAGGTGGCCCCCTAGATAAGCCATTTAGTAATTACAGTTGCTTCGGGACTTCCCTATGGGGCTCCAGCATTTCTGAAAGCTCCACAAAAATTCTTAATCACCTAAGAACACCCAAGAATCCAACTATTCTAAAAATAAATGTTGCCCCTTTATCTTTGGAGCTGAATGAGTTCAGTTCATTTATACAGCGAAGGTTTTCTTTTTTGCTCAGACTCTCAGAAAGCAATTATAATTGAAGAGCCAAAATCAAATCCAGCCACCCATTTTTTCCTCCAGTCCTGCCTTAACCTGGGTTTTGCTGTGAGCCCTTAAGCTGGGGTCTTATCAACCCTGGTTCCACCTCGAGGATTTTAAAACAGCTCAAATAAAGTCCGACCTTCGACCAAAGGAAGGGAAGGTTCTGGATCCAAGAGACAACTCACCCACGTTCACCCAATGGGCAGAGAACCGGCGGGCTCAATGGGCCCTTTGCTGGATCCTAGCACCGAGTCAAAGTCCAAGGGATGGTCCTGGGTGAGCTTCTTTGGAATCCTGCCGACTACGCCAATTAATGTTAACATGAAAAAACCATTGAAACCTGTAAAGAATTTTTGTGAGTTTATTTGAGCCAAACTGTCGACATATGCCGGGAAGCAGAACCTCAATGAATTGAGATAGTGCTCCGCAGAATGGCGGGGTTACATTTGTATTTATACATTTCAGTCAAAGGAGGAACATAGGTGGGTTACATGAAATTCATTGGCGATAGGTTAAGGAGGAGGGATAAGCAAAGCAGGGAAACCCCTGGGATTGGATAAAAAGTAAAATGATGGACACATACTTAGGTGGGTGCAGGAACAATTAACATGATGATGAAGGAATTTGTGGTATCTGTCCTTGGTGCCCAGCACATTTGGTTGTGCCCCAGGGGCTCCAGATAAAGGGAAGTCACAAGTTACCCAGATATTTCAAGGGTATGTTATCATAGATGCAAAAAGACAGATAGGCTCAGTTAAGGTAAAGGTTGACCTTGTCAGTGAAGATACTGGCCCAGGATGTAACTGCCCACCATAACTGCTCTTAGTTAAAGTTTAATTTCAGACCATCCTTTGTGGTTACTTTAGGTCTCCGAGTTTGCAAGACTGCCATGCAGGCCTCCCCTGAGCCTGTCAGGTCAGCATGTGGCCCCTTTCGTCCACACTTCTTTTTCAGTGCAAACTGTCACCAGCAGCAAAGAGATGCCAGTGGAGATAAGCCCTGGAAAGAAGATATGGACAGGGCCTTGTTTGTAACCAGGTGCAGCTTCTATTTAACATGGATGCCTTCAACCAGTAGGGAAGTTGGCAAAGAATTGCCAGCCATCTCAGATATTCTCCAACACCAGGCCACTGTTAGCACTGAGGAACCACATAGTCGCAGTGAGATTTCCCATGAATATCCCGATGGAAAAAGTCATTGCCGATGTGTTGAATGTGAAAAACCTGCCAACAGCAACCAGAAAGTTTTTCATTATCTGGATGTCTCCTCTGGAGAAGTAAATAATGAGTGTAACAAATGTGGGAAATGTTTCACACGAAAGTTTAACTTCCTTCAGCGCCAGAGTTCACATTGGAGAAAAGCCCTTTGAGTGTAGTAATTGTGGGAAGTCCTTTAGGCAGTGGTCTACATTCAATCAACATCGGAGAGATCATACTGGAGAAAATCCCTAGGAGAGTAGTGATTGCCAGAAGTCATTCAGCGAAAACTCTACTCTCATTGAACTTCAGAGGGTTCACACTGGAGAAAAACCTTACCAGTGTAGTGAAATCGGGAAATCTTTTAGCCAGACACCTGAGACTTCACTCTGGAGAAGAGCCTTAAATGTGTACAGAATATTTTATTTTTCTGCATCAGAATAATAGTAGTGAAGGAGACTCTTTGACACCTATTTACCAAAATATAAACTCCTTTTAACGGAACACACACTCTGCTAGACTCCTCATAGGTTTCAGAATCAAGTGAGGCTTTAAGGAGCTGCATTGCACTTGCTAGCCTGCTCGAGCCTACTACCCAATTGATGTCACTGTGAGTACTTGTGGCTGAAGTGATTTCGCCTCTACCACCTGGAAAAAAAAGAAAAAAAGAAAAGAGTAAGAGCTCTTCTACGAAAAGCAAATCACAATACAGGTCGGAGATGAAACAGGAGTGGAGCACACAAATTAGGATGAGCAGTTTGGATAGCATGAGAGAAAAAAGATGACTCTTGTTTTAATCATTTGAGGTTTGATGAGTAGTAACTAAAACTCATATCAAAATCTATACTTTTGCCCTTAAAATCTTTTCTACTTGGTTCTATAAATTGTATCAGTCAGAGTTTGGCCAAGGAAACAGAAACCACTCTAGGTATTTCAAGTAGGAAGGGATTTGATACTGACAATCACAGTCTTTTACAAAACCACCATAAGAGGAGAACAAAGGTAAGGGAAGTTCCTCACAGCACTCAGGAAATCAGGACATTCACCTTCCGACAGCACTAACATAGGTGATTTCCAGAACACCTAGAAACTTCAGTTAAGCCCCATGTCTAACCTTTCCCAAAGCTCTCACTGTTGTCCATATTCCTGAGTCAACTATAGCTTCTTGTTCTCTCTCTTTCCTTCTGTTCTGTTCTGAAATCTCAATGAGGCCTTAGCCAGTTCTGCTCAGTGGGTAGAGTGTTGACCTGCAGACCAAAGGGTCCTGGGTTTGATTCCGGTCAAGGGCACTACTTTGACTGCAGGCTCCTCCTTGGCCCAGGCTCATGCAGAAGGCAACCAATTGATGTGTTTCTCTCACATCAATGTTTCTCTCTGTCTTTCTCTTTCTCTTCCACTCTCCCTAAAAATCAATGGAAAAATATCCTCAGGTGAGGATTAACAAAAAACAAAATAAAAAATCTCAAGGAGTGACTCCCATTCGTGGATCCTAAACTAGAAACCTGGTGACAAAGCAGTTTGGAAAATATAGTTTTCAGACTTCCAGACCTACAAGACTGGGAGAAATAGATGCTAGTTAGAATGTTGCTGAGATCCCAACCAGAAATACAGCACAAAGATTTAAATCTATAATCAAATGTAAGTGGTTTTCATTCATCCTGTGAACTTAGTCATTCTTCTTTTGTAGTTTTATTGTTGTTGTTTTTCTAGAAATCTCAAGTTCAAGAATACCTCTAGATACCATAACAGAAAAACATGTGGACTGAATAGACTTCGTTGACTACTTGCTCTGTTGCCCCAGAAGGAACAAAACATGGTAAGCCGCTTGCCCATGGACTGCTTAGAGAATGATGTTTTAATAAAGTTTTATTTCCTGCAGGCTGTGTAATTTGATGCACTAGAAGGGCATAACAACCTGGGGAGATGCTCTCAGGCAAAGTTTTGCAGAGGAAGGTGGAAATTTTAGTATTAATCCTCTGAACAGACAAGAAAGCACTGCATATTCAAATCAACAGAAGCAGCACGTGATAAGCCTCTACTAGAATTTACAGAAAGGGGAAATGTGTTCTCCTGACCCCTGGCCTGTTTTCTCGTATTCACTCAAGAGACTTTCATTACAAATCCTTTTCAGGTTTGTGATATCTGTTGGTATGTGTGTGGGGGGAGCATACTCTAGAAGTCAGGCTAAAGAGAAAACAAAGAATGCAATAAAATACTCACATTCCTCTCATTTAAAACCACACAAAACAAAGAAATTGTCTCTATCAGCCCCCACAACTTGAGCTCCCCGTGGAGGCCCCCTGGGCAGCATAAGGAAGAATAAGCACAGATCACCCACCTTTCCTCCGGCTCTGGCCACTCCCTTGGTCTCAGTTCATCTCTCCCGGGCCAGAGCTTTCCTGACCACCCAGGCTGTGAACAGTGTTCCACTCAGAAGGGAATGCCTCTGGGAATGGGATTATAGCCTCCTAAATGGAGAGAAGCGCCCTGCCCTGCCCTCCCTCTTCTGACCGTTTTTTCCCCCCCTTGGGTTAGGGAGTGCTAAAAAACATGGCCAAGTATCAGGTTTCTATTTTGATCTGTAAACTAAGAAAAACACTCTTTTATCTTTTTCCAGTCCCTAGAGAGTTTTTCTCCTAAAAGTGCAGTGGAAGTTCAGGCTCCACAAAGCCACCTAGGAAGATGACCTATGGCCAGTCAAGGTCCACACTCCTTCTCTCCGGTAGACTTACCAAGGTCTTAGCCAAAAGCAACATGGCAAAAATTGTGCAAGGAGAATAGGCAAGGGGTGAGAAAGTGTATTAAGATTTCCAAGTTACTATTTTCCCACTGGGTCCCATTACGCAACATGGACAAAGATAAAGCGCTCGGAGAATAAAAACACGTTGAAGGCTAGCCAAGATGTTAGGGTCCTTTTTACAAGAGAGGGAAGGAGAGTAGAAGCAGGGGGTTTTAATTTTTCTTTAAGGGAAATAAAATCTCTAATATGAAGAAGCCTGGATTTAGGGTTGCAAAAACTTTCATACACATTAATAGCATACAGAATAGATTGAAAATGAGTTGATACTATTTCTCTTTTTAATGTATTCACTCTCCTTCAGCCTGATGGGTGGTGCGCTTCAATGTATGCTTTTCCTGACTGTGTAGTGTAGAATGCAATTAAGGAAGGATCATTACTAGACTAATCCTTTCCTCATATTAATCCTCTATAATAATGAATAATCAGTCATAGGGAAAAGAAGATTAAAATTAAGAGGTTTAATCAAACCCTAAAACTACTAAGTTGAATAAACATAACTGCAGTTGTGTGATTACAGAAATAGCTTTACATGAAACTAATAGATAAAGAATGTGTTTCAAAGACTTCCTAATGCTCAATCAGCTCATCTTGCAAAAGTTTTAATTAAAAGTCTCTCATGGAAAAAAAAAAAAAGTCTAGCATGCAGCCCCAATCTGTGTGGCTCAGTTGGTTGGAGCATCGTCCATACACCAAAAGGTGGTAGCGGGTTCAATTCCTGAACAGGGCACATACCTGGGTTGCGGGTTTAGTCCCTGGTTGGAGCACATGTAAAGGCAACCGATTGATGTTTTTCCCTCACATCGATCTCTCTCTCTCTTTCTCTCTCTTTCTCTCAAATTAGGAAACATCCTCAGGTGAAGATTTAAAAAAAAAAAAAGCCTATCATGCCCCATGGCTAAACATATTAGCACAAATCCACAAACTGGAAAAATATATATGAGGCCAAACAACTACTGGATTGTTTTGAATAAGAATCAGGCCCAAATTTTAAATGAAAAGTATTATTTCTATATCTTTTTAACTCACTTGTACTCCCTGTCACCAGATTTACCATCATAGAGGCCTAGATAAAATTATAAATCCTAGAAAAGTTATAAGGCTGATAAAAATTCCAGCAGGTGTATTTTTGAAACCTAAATTTTAGAAGCTCCTCTCTAAAACAATGTCACCCTTTCCAGAATGCATCTCACTGAAGAATTCCAAAGCAGCTGTTTTTTCCTGGGACAGTGTTGTACAAGGCTCCCTAGTAAAAGCCTTTCCTAGTGTTCTAGATGCATTCCTGAAAGGCTGAATCATTACCATCAAAACAAAACTCAACAATCAGTGATGTTTTTATTCTGTATTCCCCCAACTCCTTTCATTCTTGATAATAATTTCATGATTATCCCCAGCTTTGACTTCTTAGAGTTTTATTTCAGAGGTACAATTAGAATTTTATGGGGGATGATTCTTCACTGTTCAGAACAGTCTACAACATTGTAGGAAATTAAGATTCCTAGTCCTTGCTCACTAAATTTAGTAACACCTCCCGGTCATTCTAACATCACAAATTCTCCCCCACATTTTCAAATGACTACAAGGAGGTGATACTCATGTGGTTAAGAACTGCTATACCTCGCCCAGCTGGCATGACTCAGGTTGAGCATCAACCTATGAACCAGGAAGTCATGGTTCAATTCCTGGTCTGGGCATATGCCCAGGTTCAGGGCTTGATCCCCAGTGTGGGGCATACAGAAGGCAGCCGATCAATGATTCTCTCTCATCATTGATGTTTCTATCTATCTCTCCCTAGCCCTTCCTCTCTGAAGTAAATAAAAATTTATTTTTTAAAAAAGAACTGTTATACCTTAAATGTATGTCTCTATATGGACAACTGCTATCTCTCATGACCCCAAAAGGGCAAACTATACTTCTTGTAGCTGAGACACTAGCTTTCTTACACATAATGCAGAGGTCTCTGTCCTGGGGTTTATTCAACTCTGTTGAAGGTATGTTCCTTCTAAATATGGGTCTATTCTGACCACTAAACATGACCACTGTTATTTAGTGTTATCTTATTTAAAGACACAAATAAATATGGAAGTAAAACAGTGTGTTTGCTTCACCCAGGAGTTCATGAACAGGTCATCTCAGCCCAGTCCACGTTCATCATATCCCTGCACTTTCGCATCTGAAAGAACAAATGGAAGCTTTTCTAGATGTTGCTCTTGTATCAACAGCTTTCTTTTCAAGAAAAGGTCTATCAATTTTAGCAGAAGGAACTACTTTTGTTCATTGAGCTATTTTCCTGGCAACATATTTGGTGTGTCCTTGAACACAACCTCAGGCACATGAGTGAGCTTCAGAAGACCTAGGAGAGGACTTCGCAGGCTTTGAAAACCTTTCTAAGGACAAGAGATAAACAGTCTCCTAGGATACAATGAGGAGAAGTTATGGGTTAGAAAGAATGAAGGTCACGCTGATGCCACCTGGACCATAGCTCATCAGTCTGCTAAGCCTTTCAAAGGCCTTGAAAAGCTTCGCTTTGAACATTTGTGTGTATTTTCCATAGCTCACGCGATTCAGCATAAGAATATTTAAAACAGCAAATTCTTAAGTCCACACGATGTTCGGAAAAGGAAAACTTTTCTTCTAAAACAAATTTTTTATTAATTTCACAGAGGAAGGGAGAGGGAAAGAGAGGTAGGAACAGCAACGATGAGAGAAAGAATCATTGATCAGCTGCCTCCTGCATGCCTTACACTGGGGATCGAACCCCAACCCAGGCATATGCCCTGACCAGAAATCAAACTGTGACCTCCTGGGCCATAGGTCAGTGCCAACCACTGAGTCACATCTATGTACAGGTGATGATCTTAGCATAATACAATGTTGGCATGAACAATAAAACACATTGGAATAATGTTGAAAAAAAATGAAAGAAATCACCCTCAATTCTACTCCAAAAACTATTTTTCATCTTTCATCTACCTTCCTGATCTTATTTATAACTGCAATCATAGTTTACATATCATTATATATTGTGCTTTTTTAAAAAGAAAAACAAACTTATCACAAATGTTTCCTACATTTTTACCTTGCTTATTTAATGATTGTATTTAATGGTTGTATTGTAGTTTCTTTTATTGATACACCATAATTCCATTATTCTCTCTTGTTGAATACTTAATGTTTTTCTTTTTTAGTTTCTTCTCTCTGTTACAGAAAGAAACATCTGTCCTACATCTGTCAAAATATTTCCTTAGGAAAAATTCTCTAATGTAGGATTACTTGTTCAAAGGAGATGAATGTTTTTATAGCTACTACTAAATGTTATCTTATCCCTTTAAAACTGAGATATGCTGATTTGAAATGCTCTTTGCTACATATTTGTATCTAAATTTTACTGTCATCTCAGGTGACATGAAATGCCGTCTCTGAATTGCATTTCTTTGACTAGTATCTTTGATTAAGCGGTACTTGAATCCTCACATCTCTCTTTTGTAATTCTTTCTCAAAGCTGAGCTTGTAACAGCAACAGCAGTTTACGAACTTCTTGTTGCTTTCATCCAGCGCTAAGTCAAATTGCAGAAGAAAATACTCATTGTACTTGAATAAACATTTTCCTGACTTCCTTCTGTGATATAAAGAACAACCTCAAATATTTTGTAAACATCCTATGTAATAAGTTAATGTTTCCTTAACTATACAAGGAAAAATGTACTCTAGTTATCCCAGGGGGAAAAGAACCTGTAGGAAATATATTAGTGAATCTGATAGAATATAAGGAATATCTGGGTCATATGATCCTTTCTTAGGATACATTTTATTGCAAGTAACCAAAAATCTGCCTAAGAGTGGCTTTAGAAATAAATAAATTTAATTATCTGGCAAAATAACCTTTCAGATATTTCTGGGCTGGTTTTGCCACTTACCGATGTCACCAAGGAGCCAGACTCTCCATCCTTTCATTTCAGCAGATCAGTGTGAAGCCATTACTCTGCTTGGTTACCTCGTGCTCACAGGACGGCTGCCTGAAGCAGGCATTCCTTTCAAAGGCAGGAAGCAGCGGGTGAGGGCGGTGGCTAAGGCAGAGGGAAACGTATTATTCTTTCTCTTTCTCAAGGAACAATAAATATTTCTCATAAGACATCTGCATAAGTCCTGTTACTACACTACATAGAACTAGGTTTATGAAAATGTTTAGGTAGAACTAGATTATAGGTTTATGACCATCTGTAGACTAGAAGAAGTCGGGCCGTTTTCAAGGAGATCAAGGAATCGTCAGCTGATACTGGAGGGAAATGATGGTGTCTGATAGTGGGTAAGAATGGAAGCTATGCCTCTCCGTAGACAGCCAGAGTGCGTGCCTCATATGAGGACAAGGGAGTTTGTGGACCTTCCTTTCTTCTATTAACAGGTTTTCATTATTAAGAAACTGAATATCTTTTTTTCCCCTTTGGTCAAACTCCAAAGGCCTATAAGAAAGAATCTTATTGGCTCCATGTGACCTACCAGAGAGAACTTGAATGTGGTGTCAGGGCTCCTGGTGCCTCCTCTGATGAGTCACAGGTGGGAGAAACGGGAGTCTCAGTCCTCAAACACTGGGAATTGTCCTGAGTCAGAGATAAACACAGCAGACACCCCTTACATCTATGTCAGGGGTTCTCAACCTTCCTAATGCCTCTAGCCTTAATACAGTTCCTCATGTTGTGGTGACCCCCAGCCATAAAATTATTTTCGTTGCTACTTCATAACTGTAATTTTGCTACTGTTATGAATCGTAATGTAAATATCTGATATGCAGGATGTATTTTCATTGTTACAAATTGAACATAATTAAAGCATAGTGATTAATCACAAAAACAATATGTAATTATATATGTGTTTTCCGATGGTCTTAGGCGACCCCTGTGAAAGGGTCGTTCGAACCCCAAAGGGGTCGAAACCCACAGGTTGAGAACCGCTGTTGTAGAAGGAATTGTGCCTGATCCTGTGGGATACAATCTATAAACTTTGTTCCTCACCCCTAAAGAGACTACGATCTGCTTGAGGCGAAGCTGATCGTACAAATGGAGTAGATGAGAGGCAATTATAAGGTACAGTAGGCAAGCAATGCATTGAGCCTAACAAGTGTTGTTGGAAATATTGGGACATGAACTGCTGCAGGAGGAAGAGAAAAGGCCTAGACATGTTTAATTCATGCAACCAACCCCCAGGGAGTCAGTTATGCCACAGCTTTTTAAAATATGTATATATTTCTTTATTGATTTCAGAGAGAAAGGGAAAGGGAGAGAGATAGAAACATAATGAGAATCATTGATTGGCTGCCTCGTGCACGCCCCGCCCCCTCCCCGCCATAGGGGATTTAGCCCGAAACCTGGGCATGTGCCCTGACTGGGAATCAAACCATAACCTCCTGGTTCATAGGTTAATGCTCAAGCACTGAGCCATGCTGGCCAAGCCACAGCTCTTTTTTGATCACCTCTCACCCCAGGTCCACAGTCTCTTCTGATGTTATATAACACACCATTTGGGGGCCATGGGCCAATGGTATGACCTTAGAGATTGCCTCGGAATCCTGCTTCCTTCAGGCAGCCTTCATCCTGCTTCCTTCAGGCAGCCTTCATCTTCCATTCATTTTAGCCCCTTCATCCCCACTCCACCCCCTCATTTTCTGAGTGGTTAGTGAAAACTCTATTATTAGGTACGAAGGTTTTTAAAATCTCTTTTATAGCCACAAAACAAGCATATAATATAGTTTACAGTTAATGATTCTGCCCCTGGTCTGCTGTGCAATAAACAGCAAGTCACTTAACCTTTCTGTGCTGAAGGAATCATTTAAAGAAAAATAATATTGGTCTCTTTCCCACCTTTTCAATCAGGTTCCTAGTGAAAATCATTAAGATGGACCCAAAAAACTTGGTAGCATTTCAGTAAAATATTTTATGAAAATATTTTATAATAACAGAGTTCAAATGGATGTGTTATGTATCCGCTCTCTCCTTGAGAGAGTTAATAGCCCTTCACTTGAAAAATCCAGTTACTGAAGTCTTATCATTTCTGCTGGTCATCAGAGAATTCAGAAACAGTACAAATCCATTTAAGAAAAAAAAATGTTCACACCCTTAAATGAATTACAGTCAGCAGGACTAAGATCTAATTAAAAATGCTGCTGCCATCTAAGATTACTTATGAGCCAAAAACAAACAGAGTGACTCCCAAAGGCCCTGGAAGAGTGTTTGGGTTCTGAACACGGTTAGTATGTTCCTCCCAGACTTAAGCACCCAGATCTGGGTCCACTATTACCACAGAGGGTTTTTTTTTTTTTTTTTTAATCATTGAATGTTATTCAGGACTATCCCCAGGAAACAGACCCTTAGGAACAGGAAGGCCTTGTAAAAATGTCTCCTTTTAGGAAAAAGAAGAGAAGTCAGGAAAAGGAGCTGCACGCTAGACAAGGAATCCACCAGGTACTAGACAGCATTATTCAGGGTTGCAGTTGAAAATGACTTCCTTTTTAAAGCCTTCCTTGATTCCATAAATTAACTCTTCACTTCTCCATGCTGGGAATTACCAGGGCTGATCATTTTAAATCTTTTCCTAACACTTATTTTACTGACTTACACTGCTGTTAGTTATTGCCCCATTAATCTTTCTCCCCAAAATTGTAACTTCTTGCACATTTTTGTCTCCTCCTCACCCCGACCATTGTCTGGAATAGTTATTTATTGAATAATAACTCCTACTGTATATCAGGCAGTTAGCTACTGGGGAGAAAATGGATAGCAAAATCAGCACCATTCTCTTCACTCATTGCTTAAAGTCTGAAATAGATAAGAGATACAACTGAATTAGCAATAACAACAACATGCCTTGCACTCTGTGAGACGAGCTGAGGTGTTGAGTAAGGGTTTATTTCGATGGTATGCCTGCATGATGAATTCCTCAAGGGCAGTATTTCCCAGGTAAAATGAAATGTGGGTTGTTCAGTAGCATTGCATTTGCCGTTGAACATGAATTCTTAGGAAGCTATGCTGCTAGCATTTTGAGGTTTTGATAAGAATCATGAGAGCCTCACCCCAGACTAGCTCCTCCAACTCCCCAGCTTTGCAGATTGTTCCTTTTAGTGAATATCTTTTCATATATTCCTAAGCCAATAGTTTTCTTATGCTATTTTTTCTTGTGCTAACACATGTGTGAGCCTCGCCATTCATGAGAAGTTCAAAGAATTGGACTTCTAGATGTGGAGACATACAGCCAAAGCACACAACCTATTTTCAACACACAGTCCATTGAATTATGAACAATTATGTAAATATTCAGGGACACTAAGAAAGTAAAAATCCAACTGATAATGATTGCTGACCCATTACATGTATGTTATTGTACAACTATGTAGTTATTTGAGGGTTTGGGGATTGTTAAATTAGACAAGGGTTTATTTCGATGGTTGCTGTTGTTACCTAAAAGCATTGCCCGCCCTTTGGTGAGTATAGGTAAAGATGAAGTGGGACAAGATAGAAAAACTATTTCTCATTCTTTGACACACCCTGTGATTTCCAGCATAGCGTGAGCAGAAGGCACACTCTGTCCATTGTACAGATTATCATACCTTCCTAATCAATGAGGTCTTTTGCTAGATGACTGAAGTTTAAGTCGTCTCCACTCAGTGAGGTTTCACCAAAATGTCCACTTAGATATGATTTTGAATGTGCAAACATCACAGAGTTGTAGAAAAAGAAGTGAGGTTTATTAAAGGAAATCCATTTAAGTTACCTATAGTCTTCTTAATGTATCTATATCCACATTGCCCTATGCACAGAATCCAACCTCCCTTAAGTTTATTAGTGCATTAACAAACCCTTAAAAATAAAATTTTAACTAACTTGCATGTGTTATATAAACCTGGGTTTTCCATGATCCATCTAAAGTTCCTTTTTCTAAATCAGAGGTGAAATGCTGGTATTTTAAAGACCTTTTCAAACCCCTCCATAGATTTGTCCTCAGAGGTTTTAGTTAGGATCATAACCTTGGTTCAAGTTGATGTTTGACACACTAGAGAGCATTTCCTTACTTTCCACAAGATCTTGTTTTTGCATGAGCCTGAACCTTTATAATAGCCACCTCTTTAGAATTAAGAGTGTCTAAAAGTTTCTTGTGCATTTTTTTATAGGGATTCCAGCAGAGATAAGAAACACCTTTCGTTCCCAAAGTCAAATACTATCCAAAAGCATACCTGCTATTTGTATATACATTTATTTTCTGGTCTGTCACTAGTTGGTAAGTAAAAGCGTACGTTCTGACACCTGAGATGATTTAACTTCAGGTGACTCGACTTCATGGCAACTCATTGCTTAACAACTGCTTCACCTTTGACTCAGCTGTAAAAGCGGCTTTCCTTGTCTTAAGGGTAATACCCTTTCTGAAAAACTTATTGTGGTATTGATAGGTACTACTGGGAAGTAAGAGACCGAAGTTTTGTTGATGGCCATGGAGCCACGAACAATTAGATACCCTTGTCTATTGTTTTTTAATACTGAGAGGATGAAAGTGCCACGAGGACTAATGGAGGACAGGACAAAGCCTTTGGATATAAGGCTTCACTATAGAATCGAGGTTTTCCTTGTTCTGGCTCTAAGGGCTATTGGGGAAAATTTGGAGAATAGCTGGGTAGGATCTATCTCAACTTTAACAGGTTCTTTTCCAATATTATTTTATGTTAGTAAAATGTTTAGCCCACAGAGTGCCCAATACATTGTCAACATCTTTATTTAGGGTCCTCATTAAATATAATGGAGAAAGGAAACATGTAACAGATAAAACTTGATTATGAAGAGACAAGTTCTCTGGAACCTCAAAAAACAGTCTACTTGGCGTGCATTTAATTTTACAATTTCCATTTGAAAAGATGTTTTGAAATTCTTGGGAGTCTCTGCTTTTGTATTAGTTTTCTGTTGCTGCTCTAAATAACCCACTGTCTTAAAACAACTCCAATTTCTATGGGTTAGAAGGTTAACAGAGGTCTCACGAGGCTGAAAATCAAGATAGACAATTAGCAGGGGGTTCTAGTGGAGAATCTGTTTCCTTACCTTTTCCAGAGGCTCCCCACATTCCTTGGCAGTGGGCTCTTCCTCCAACCACCTCAGATCTCTGCGGCCCTTCCATAGCTGTGTCTCCGTCTGAATCTCTTCTGTCTCTCTCTCCCTCTTCTCTTTTAAGGACCCTTGTGAATACATTGGGCCCACCTGGATAATCCAGGATACGCTCTACTTTAAGGTCAGCTGATTCACACACTCAGTTCCCTCCGCAAACTTAATCACCATTTGCCTTGTAATCTAAGATAGTCATAAGTTAAGATATGGACTTCCTTGGGGGTGGGGGGGGGGGGGGAGCATTGCTCTGCCTACCATAGCCTATTACATTTACTGGGGTGTTATAGAAGAGAAAGGGATGTTTTCAGTGAAGGGCCCAAGGATTGTAGTTAATGTCTGGGAGCTAGGAAAACTCTGAGGGTTATTTGAATAGTTACCACCTGTGTTGTAGGTTTACTCTGAGGAAGAGGCTGAGCAAAGTTGGCAGGATTTAATTAACATAGAAAGTCAGCACCTGTATCTACCAGGTGCCGGGATTCTCCTTATGACAAACACCACTTCCGTACAACAAATGCAAAGTGAAAGCACACAGCAAACAAAAAGGGATGGAAATAAATGGTCTGATTCCAGCAAGAATACACAGCAAATGGGAGCCGATAACAAAATCCAGAAACCAGACTGAGACTAAATAGCGGAGGAACTCCAAGCCACGAGAGCAGAGTTCAGGCTCGCTGCTGATTTATCACTTTGGCGTTAGCTCACCAACATGAGCCGCAAGGCACAAGGGCCTCCCTAGGTACCATCCCTGGTGGAAGGCTGAATGCTGCACCTGTGAGCCTCGGGGAAAACTGTAACAATAAGCAAAGACCATCTGAATAAAACCAAATCAATCTAATTCAGAGTTTGCTATACAAAGCCATAGTCAGACCAAAAGGGGCACAGAGGCAGGCAGGAGAATGAAAAAGCCTTGGAGTGAGACAAAGGAAGTCCTCAGCTATGTGTTAAGACAAGAGGAGCATGGGATGTGGTTGGTTTGGGGAGCATAGTTGCATTGTTGGCTTTTTCTTGTTCCTTCTTGGGAAGTGGGGAAAATTCTAGGGAGGCTGGTGGTCATTTATTAAGTCTTAACTGTTCTTGAAATATAGAGACAGCGGCATAACCTAATAATTAAGATTTCACAAAATTATGGTCCCTGTCCATGACACATTTACCTTTGGCACATGACAAACAGTCCCGTTCCATGGAGATGTAAAGAGAATCAACATCCATCCATCTTTCATGTCTAACGATGGCACTTCTCCATCTTTATCTCTTCACAATAGCTCAGTTTTGAGTCCCTTTTTGTGTGTGACAGTCTATAGCGGAGCTCTTCTGTGAAATTTCACATTGATCCCAACATTACTACTTATTTGACACTTTACACTTTTATCTTCTTGAAGGAAGAATACACTGTCACCAAATAAACTTGTTAATAAAGTGACTGCTAGTTTATCTCCTGCATGGTATATATGGGTTATATCTTTCTATCTTATCCATAGGCAGGAAAATTCATTCGACATTTCATAAACCAAAGAAGAGTGAGAACAAAACAGACATTCTAAAATAACATCTAACAATTCTTTTTAATATATTCTTATTTATTTCAGACAGGACGTGAGAGGGAAAAAGAGAGAAAAACATCAATGATAAGAGAGAACCATTGATTGATTGGCTGCCTCCTGCACACCCCGCACTGGGGATCAAACCCACAACCCAGGCATGTGCCCCGATTGGAATTGAACTGTGACCTCCTGGTTTATTGATCATTGAACTGTGACCTCCTGGTTTATTGATCAATGCTCAACCACTAAGCCACGAGAGCCAGACTGCATCTGACAATTCTTAAAGACAGGTCCTCTATTGCATTTTAGATTATATTCCTATATACTATAGAAAATATGTAGACAATTATCCAAAATGTTATCTATCCTCTAATTCAATCCCTCCCCCCAAAATATAGGAAGAGGACAACTTGAAGATTATAAACACTGTTTGGGTGAAGAAAACACCACTTGAATTTTAAAGTACATTTCCTTAATGCTAATTTTGACCATAAAAAAAGGATAAGGGAGAATTATATCAGTCAAGATAGACTAGGTTATGGTGCTGTAATAAACAGTCTCAAGCCTCAAATTGTTTAAAATAGTATATTCATTTTCTATTGCTGCTCTAGCAAATTACTACAAACTTAGTGGCTTAAAATAACATAGTTTTATTATCTTAGAGTTCAGGAGGTCAGAGGTCTGCAATGGGTTTCACTGGGCTGAACTCCTTCTGGAAGCTCAAGGGGAAAATCTACTTCCTTCCCGTTTCCAGTTTCTAGAAGCCACCTGAACCCCAGCCTCATCCTATAGCTTCAAGCCAGCAATCACATCATTCCAACCTTTGCTCCATTAACATTTCAAGGACCCTTGCGAATACAAAAGGCCAACCCAGATCATCCAAGATAATATGTAACCCAGTCTCAAGGTCCTTAACTTGACCGTATCTGCAACATCTCTTTAGCTACCTAGAGTAACAGGTTTCAGGAATTAGGACATGGACATCTTTGGGAAGACATTATTCTGTCTACCAAAAACAGCTCCTATTTGTTTCCTGCTCATGCCACATGCAGGGCCCATGGTAATCAGTCAGCCAACCAAGCTTCAGAGCAGCAAGTCTCTTGAGCAACATCAATTACAACAGGGGGGAAAAGATATCTCTCAGAAGCAATCAAATGCTTGGTCCTCAAGTCATACAAATAATTTTGTTTACAATTCATTGCTCAGAACCAATCACATTGTCTCACATGATTTCAAAGTGTCACCCTGCCATGTGAAAGGAGGCAGAACCTGAAATACTCGATGAATGGGATTCCTATCACAGACCTCGTCTCATACCCAAATCCTCTGATCACCCACATTACCCATGCAAATTGTGTTTTTTCTGCATCAAGAGAAACTGTGCTTGTCATTAGTGCTCTTCACCATTCAAATTACCCTTTAGATGCCTGTCATGATCAGACTAATTCAGAGCCACACGGAGAAAGGAAATTTAAAAGATGTTCTAGATATCTTCTACATGATAATGAGGAAACCCTAAGAGAGGTGGACAGTAGTAGTGAATAACCCAATAAGACTAAGGTGTTTGAACAAAAATGCCCTTATTGCATGCTTATTATAAAAGGTCTTGTAATCATGATATTCAATATCAAAACAATTTTAGTAGATTGATATTATCATTCTGAAGTGCTGGAAAAGTCTTATTTCTGGCTCTGAATGTTTGTTTCTTGATTTTCACTTTATAGTTATTAAGCCACATGTATTTTATTCATTTTTCTGTATGTAATAGTTTACAATAAATGAAGAAAAGTTATTAAGCTCAAAGATAGTACATTCAATGCATAGCCTATATTATTTCAATTTAGGGAACTCAAATTATAATCTTTCCAAAGTCAAGCTATCTTTCAGAAAAGCGATCTTCTAGTCCGTTGCATAGAGAACTTAGTAGCGTTCTGATGCATTTGTACTGCTGACGACCAAGTCCGATCAGAAATGATGGACTTTCATTTATCTTCAGCTGATGGAGCCAGAAGCAAAATATGTGAATGCTGTGCTTTGAGTAGCCAATGGCACGGCAGCACTTACTACTGCCCCCACTCAGCTCTAGATTCTCTTCAGGAGAAGAGATGTCTGATCATCAGTCTTCCTAAATCAGGTGATTATATCTAAAAGAGGGTACATTTATGAGATTTCCTCTGCTATTTAGCAAATCTGCTGATGAAAGCTGCAGCTGTGAATTCCCTCATGGGCACTGTGCCTCAGCTGGACACATGACAGAAATACTTGACAAAGAATGACTCGAAGTGTAAGAGCAAATTGCATAGGAAAGCAGATTGATTTTTTTATTTCATAAGTTCAGGCTACTGACTCCACTTTCAGTGTTGTAAACTGAGACTCAGAAAGGATTGCTAGGTGGCCTAAGGTCTCATGTCCAGTGAAGAGAGAAGGTGAGTCTGGATTCCTGTCGCCCAACACCCTGACGGATGTTTTTCCTTTCATGCTACCTGTACTCCCTGCACCCAAATTGGAGGCTCTCGTGCTCATTACTGTCCTTATTTTTCCCCCGTTGTTTTAAACCATACACTTTAGAGCAGTGATGGCGAACCTTTTGAGCTCGGCGTGTCAGCATTTTGAAAAACCCTAACTTAACTCTGGTGCCGTGTCACATATAGAAGTTTTTTGATATTTGCAACCATAGTAAAACAAAGACTTATATTTTTGATATTTATTTTATATATTGAAATGCCATTTAACAAAGAAAAATCAACCAAAAAAATGAGTTCGTGTGTCACCTCTGACACGCGTGTCATAGGTTCGCCATCACTGCTTTAGGGTTTATCCCACTTATATCACCATTTGAATTACACAGAGTTAGTTCTTTCAGGGGTCAGAGTCCTCAATGGAAGTGAAAAAAAACACACATTTTCAGAAGGAAATGGATATAAAATGTTAAGTGTTAGCATAAACTACTAGCTAAGAAAACCCAGCTTAATTTCTTAGTACTGGATTAGCACTTTCAAACTGTGACAGTTAAATAGCCCGAAGATTAAAAAGCAAGCAGCCTTATTACAACTCCTGATTAGCTCATTTGAAAAATTTATGAAGATGCAACTGGACCTTTTTAATGGCATTTGTTACCCATTGTCTTTCCTGTATTTGACTGCTAACTTAATAGAAAATGAAAATGATAAATTTAATGATTGAAGTATTTCAAAACAGCAACCAGTACAGCCTACATTTTACCTCTCTCCCAGCGGCAGAGTATCTATTATGCACAGTTGGACAAACCACTGGGTCCCCAAATGCAGAGAATAGTGCTCTTATCTCCCCGTGAATCAAGCATTGAGAATGAGAACAGCAACATTATACACAGTGTGCATTCAGAAGTTATGTCAGGATATAATCAATTAAATATTGAGTAGAAATGTGAGTACTGAACATGGAAATGTCAGATGCATTTAAATGGACTCTAGAAAATCACATAGAAAAAAAAATATTTTCTTCAGGGTTCATCTCATTCTTGAAATAGGGCCCTCATGAATAAAACTAAAGTTTACTTTTTACTATATTTTCTCCATCCTCACTACTTTTCCCACTCCATAAAACCATTTTCTGTATAAAACCTTGTTATTTATCTGTAAAGACCTTACCCTTGGATGTAAGCTCCCTTGTGGTGTATTGAAGAAGCCACACGCGACGCTCTTTCTGTGTAATTCTTCAGAATTTTAGAATGTACCTGGAGCTCATCTCATTGAGTAAGAGCTACAGACCTACACAAGACAATTGAACTAAAGTCTATGTTTCATGTTAAAATGAAATGGGCTTTACACCATGGCCAGTGTTCTCTGTATTTAGAGCATTGCCCTGTGCATGGAAGGGTCATAAGTTTGATTCACAGTCAAAGGCAGGTACTTGGGTTACAGGTGCTATTGCCAGCCCCAGTAGGGCTGGCAACCAATTGTTGTGTCTCTTTCCCCTCCTTGTGCCCTCCCCTGCACTCTCCCTAAAAATCAGTGGAAAATATATCCTCAGTTGAGGATTAACAAAAGAAAAGAAAGAAATAGGTTTTAAATGCAGCATGCTTCACAATAGACAAGATATGGAAATGGCGTGTCAATGAATGAGTAATTAAAAAGGATATGATATATATAAAATACACACATTATTTGATACACATACACACACACACTGATACAGTGGAATACTTTTCAGCTCTGAGAACAAAAAAATACTATCATTTGCAACAAGATGAATGGAATTTGAGGTGATTATGCTAAGTGAGATAAGCCAGAAAAAGACAAATGCTATATGATCTCTCTTATACATAGAATCTAAAAAGAATGGGACTCAAAGAAACAGGGTGGAATGGTGGTTACCAGGGGCTGGGGAGTGAGAGATCTAATACACAACACAGTAATTACAGACAATACAACTGTATTATCATCAAGCTTGCTAAGAGAATAGATCTTAAATGTTCCCACTAGAAGAAATGAATATCTGACATGACAGAGGGGTTAGCTAATGCTACAGCAGCAATCATACTGCAATATAAATGTATCAAATCATGTACTGTACCCTTAAATTTCACAACGTTAGAAGTTATAGCCAAATAAAAATTGATAAACTCGTCTCTTGGTAGCAAATGGGTACCACTCTTATAAACACCATTAATGGGTTTACAAACGTTTCTCAAAATGCATTACGTAAGTGCTATCTAAAAAATAGTAAGATAAAGAATAGAAAGACCAATCATCTAATTCACTTCTAGATTAATAATTGTGAAACAGTTTTAATAGGCAGAGCTATTTAGAAGCAGTTGCGCTTCAGTTAAAAAAGCAAACTATAGCATTTACACTTTTAAATGCCAATAGAAACTATTCTGAAGAAAGGCTAACTGTTGGTAACATCTCATTGCTTAGAATAAATGTGTTTTCTAAGGTGTTGGTTAGGGTGTTTGGGGGGGGGGTTGTTTATTTGTTTGTTTTTTAAGATAAATTATGGTTTAGTTGCTCTGTGGCAAATACTTATTAAAACAAATTTTAGGCCCTGACCGGTTTGGCTCAGTGGATAGAGCATCAGCCTGCGGACTCAAGGGTCCCAGGTTCGATTCCGGTCAAGGGCATGTACCTTGGTTGCGGGCACATGCCCAGTGGGGAGTGTGAAGGAGGCAGCTGATCGATGTTTCTCTCTCACCGATGTTTCTAACTCTCTATCCCTCTCCCTTCCTCTCTGTAAAAAATCAATAAAATATATTTTTAAAAAAACAAATTTTAGGAAGAAATTTCATATGACCTGAAACACTTAATGTTCATTCTTACACAAATTAACATCACAGGCTTTAAATCCACAGAAAAGAGGATTTATAATGAAAAATGCAATAGCACTGTCACTCTGGCAGAAGTGACAAATCTGTTATAATTGAGGTCATAGTGCTTCATTAATTCAAATGCAAAAATAGCCGATGAGTAGGCAACATGAAAGGAAATGCACTGCATGTAAGTAAAGCCATTATCAAATCTTTCCATTTTATGAATTCCCTCAATAATAATAATCTAACCATAATGTATCTGTTCTTTTGTTGTTGTGTTTTATTTTCTATTTTCTTTTTCCTCCAATACTATTTATGCTCCCTATACCCTTTTCTTCCATCTCCACCCACCCCCCTCACCTGTATCTGTTCTTAATCTCATATAGCCCAAACAGATTTTATTACCCAGCGTATTTCATCTGAAGATTCCCTCTAGTCATCTGAAGATTCCCTCTAATAGTACACACTCTAGTTAAAGTTATATCTTCCTAATAAAACTACAGATTCCTTAAGAGCAGGACTTTGGGAGGTTGCTCATCAGCGATGGCAGAGTTGGAATGTGCATTGGAGGTTGAGGGGACCAGCCACAGTGCGAACCCAGCTGTGTGCGGTGTGACCAGGAGGAGGGTCCTGACAAGGTCGCTTTCTCCAGGCTTCCTATTGATCGGAGAGCCATTCACCACCCTTACCATGATTTCGTCTCCTGCTTAGTTAGGGAGAGTTTCTACTGTGGGCAGCCAGGAACTCTGTCCGGTAAGCCAGAAATAATAAAAGGGCAAAAAGTGCAGGCTTTCCAGTTGTCAGCCATTTAACAGTGTGATTTAAGAGGTAAACTCAGGGCGGTTGTTCCTAAGCTTTGGGCCATGAAGAGCTGGGATGATAAGTCTATTCCATTTATGGTGTTTTTGAATCTAAGCACCCATCATATATTTTCAGGAGGCCAGAAAAAGAGCATGTGTGTCGCATTATAAACCACTCTTTCAGGTGAAGATGCTGAATTGTTTAATAAGATATCAATTTATTTAAAGAGTTACGGAATAGGAAGCTTTCATCATTCTGTATTTTCTTAAGCAAGACAGAAGAACTACTGTCACTTGGAAGCCTAATAAACTAATTCATCTTTTCAAAGAACAGCATACTCAAAAAGGGCTGCAACACTATTAGCGATCTTTTCTTTTTCACACAGAAAGAGTTATTATCAGGTTATTTTCAACCTAAATCTTCTAAATAATCCATGAAACCAATGAACACCTTCTAAATCAGCACAGCGATATGCACTCCTGAATACTAGCAAGCAATGGCAGACAGCTCAGTGACAGACAGGAGAAAGACCTGTGTGAGATAAACATGAAAACCAGTTCACCGTTATTGACGTTACGAAGTTGCAACTTGAAGCAACTGCAGCAGTCACCCAGGTGTTTTTAAGATTAGTCTTAAAAAAAAATAACCAAATTAAAATATATAAAAACCATGGTCAAAGATAGAAAATGATACACAATTGACCTGAAAAGGCAGACACAGGCAGGAGAGCAACATTTACTCTATTATAATGCTCTTCTAGGGTGTGTATAATACATTTTAGAAAGAACTACCATAAAGAAACCTAAATCACATTGTAGCTGTACATATATTTTATTTAGATATATTTTATTATTTTGCTATACATTTAAATGAACAGATTAGTATCTATTTACATTTCATTGGATATCAGAGTTCATATAACTTCTAATAAAGAAAATACTTTGGATATTAATAAAGTGAAGCATCTGAAATAAAATAAAAACAGATTTTGTGCTCTACACTAAGTAGACAAATTATGTGAATATTTCCCCCTTGAGCTTTGAATGAGGCTTTCCTTACATTTTTAAGACACTTTAATCCCATTCTTATTTCCTTTAAGGATTTTACTTACATGTATTACACACATCTCATGGGTCCATTCTTTAATTATCTATAACATGAAACTGACTGTATCTGCTTTATTGGAAAACTCAGACTCTTCAAAAGAATGTGCAAAATTTCTGATTCATGACTTGAGTTGTTTCTTTTTTAGTTTTCTTTTACTTTTAGTATTATTAATATCACTAAAGGATGAATTCAGATCTTCAGTCTATCATTTTGGTTTGCAGGGTAAACATAATATATTGCCTGTGTTAAAACATCCTAGGTAATGAATAGATTAAAGATAAATATAATTAAAAGTAATCATTGAATAGTTTTATTTCTAGCATTGTAAGACCTAATATCCCATGAAAATAACAAAATGTGTGGAATAAAATTATAAAAAACATTATGAATGTTGGCATGAGACGGCAATACAGTGAGGAAATCAGGACAGCAAATGAGCCAAGGTAGAGACGCAGAGAGGAAAGTGGAATACCTGAAGTTGCCCTTGTGCTTCTGAGCATTTTCCAAAACCCAGTGAACTTGACCTTCCAGGGTTCAGGGACCGGAAAATTAACTCAGCCTCACTTTATCCCTCTAAGACAGTGGTTCTCAACCTTGGCTGCACAGTAGAATCACCTGGGAATCTTTTTAAAATCCTGATTCCCAGGTGATTCTAATGTGCAGCCAAGGTTGAGAACCACTGCTCTAATAGGAAGTCGTGGTAAAATGGTGGACTATGAAATCTCCATCCCAACAATTCTACAATTAAACTGTCAGTCTCAAAACTACAAGCTCAATGGAGAAGAGAAAATTTCTCTCATGAATTTTAAACCACAAGCTATCCAACACGTAGGATTTTTTTTTTCTTTTTAACTAGTTCATACCATCTGAGTCGCCAAAACTTAAGAATTATGTTCTAAATGTGCAAATTGCTAACGTAAATACTTTCAGGATGAATTCACCTTCAACCCAGCTTTCAAACAACTTCCACAGATCAAGTTCCAAGGAAACTATATACCTATTGCTAACAAGAATTAAATATGTGTGATGGTAAATTTTATGAGTCAACTTGACTGGGCCACAGAATGCCCAAATATTTTGTCAAACATTATTCTGGGAGTGGTTTTTGAATGAGATAAAAATTCCCCACCCTGCCCTAGTTGTTTTGGCTCACTGAGTAGAGTGTTGGCCTGCGGACTGAAGGGTCCTGGGTTTGATTCTGACCAAGGGCACATGCCTGGGTTGTGGGCTTGATCCCCAGTAGGGGGCATGCAGGAGGCAGCCAATCAATGATTCTCTCTCATCATTGATGTTTCTATCTCTCTCTCCCTCTACCTTCCTCTCTGAAATCAATAAAAATATATATTTTTTTAAATCCCCACCCTAATGCATGTGACACTCCTACAATCAGTTGAAGGCCTGATTCCATAAAAACAATGACACTTGTACAGTAAGGGGCAATTCCTCCTGCCAGAGCCTGATCTGGGAAGCTGGCCTTTTCCTGCTGCGGGGCTCAAATGGAAACATCAGCTCTCCTTGGGTTTCAAACTTGCTGACTTTCAGACTGGAACTTGCATCAATGGCTCTGCTGGTTCTCAGACCTTTGCACTCAGACCAGCACTACCCCATCAGATCTCCTTAGCCTCCAGCTTGACAACTGAAGATTGTTAAAATCAAACAAATAGAAACCAGACTTGAGATTCCCTGAACAGACAAAACCAATTGAGTCATATAAGCAAAACTTAATTCAGCTTATTCTGCAATACAAGCCAAACTCAATTTGGGCTACTTCTTAATACCTCTGAAAATCAAACAAAACTTAAACTGTTCCCCAAAATTGATATGAGAGAACAACTTTTAACAATACTAGTTACACACACATACTAGTTACACACACACACACACACACACACACACACACACACACACTAAAATCTACTTCTGCTATTTCTGAACTTTAAATAATACCCTGGAGTTTCTTAGCCTCCAAAAATCACATGAGCCAGTTACTTAAAGTCGCTCATCATACACAGGTCAACTGAAACCACAAAGAAAAAATTCAAACTCACAAAAACTTTAGATATTTGGATGATCAGACATAGAATAAAATAAGAATTATTTTATTTTCAGATAAAATCAGCTTTAAAAAGTTAGTAAACAGCAAACTTGAAAGTAGCACAATAAAACCATACTTCTAGAAATGAAACTGTATACTTGAAAGCAAAATACTGATATATGTGTAAAAAAACAGCCTAGACATGGACAAAAAAAAAATTATTCATTGAAATATAACTGAAGAAATTAGCATAAATATAGCACAGAAAACAAAGAAGTACCACCATGAAAGTGAATTTAAGTACAATGAAGGTAAAATGAAATTTTAAACATATCCATTCAAAGTCCCATAATGTGAGGATAGAGAAAACATGGCAGAGGCACATTTTAAAAAGGAACACCAGAGAACACTTTATAGTTGGCGAGGAACTCCCATTAACGTTTAATATGCCCAATAAGTCTGAACCAGAGCAAATAAGACATTAATGTGTCCTGGTGAAATCACAGAACAGCTATGACCAAAAGGCCTTACAAGTAACCAGAAAGAAAACATTGCTTTGGGGGGACACCGACAGCGGGGCGGCAGCCGCAGGCGGGGCCATGGGAAGAGACATTACCAGGCGCTGGGCCTGGCCCGCGGTGCATCAGACCAGGGGACCAAGTGGGCCGACCGCCGCCAGGCGCTGCGCTGCCAACCGGACAAGAACCAGGAGCTGGGCGCCGAGGCCTCCGCCATGCTCAGCGACCCGAGCAAGCGCGAGATCTTCGGCCGCTACGGAAAGAAAGGCCAAGGGTGGTGGCCCCAGTGGTGGAGGCGGCGGCGGTGCTAACGGCACCTCCTTTAGCTACACATTCCATGGGGACCCTCAGGCCCTTTGCTGAGTTCTCCGGCGGCCGAAACCCCTTGGACGCCTTTTCTGGACAGCGGAACGGGGAAGAAGGCGTGGGCATTGAGGACCCGTCCTCTGGCTTCCCCATGGGCATGGGTGGCTTCACCAACAGGAACTGTGTCCGCTCCCGCCCTGCCCGAGAGCCCACCCGAAAGAAGCAGGACTCCCCTGTCACCCGTGACCTTAGGGTCTCCCTTGAAGAGAGCCACAGCGGCTGTACCAAGAAGATGAAGATCTCCCATAAAAGGCTGAACCCGGATGGGAAGAGCATTCACAGCGAAGACAAAATCTTGACCATTGAAGTGAAACGGGGGTGGAGAGAAGGGACCAAAATCACCTTCCCCAAGGAGGGAGACCAGACCTCTAACAACATTCCCGCTGACATCGTCTTTGTTTTAAAGGACAAGCCACACAATATCTTTAAGAGAGATGGCTCAGCTGTCATTGACCCAGCCAGGGTCACCCTTCGGGAGGCTCTGTGTGGCTGTCCTGTGAATGTCCCCACTCTGGACGGCAGGACCATACCCATCGTGTTAAGATGTCATCAGGCCTGGCATGCGGCGAAAAGTTCCTGGAGAAGGCCTCCCTCTCCCCAAAACACCCGAGAAACGCGGGGACCTTGTTACTGAGTTTGAGGTGATCTTCCCGGAAAGGATTCCCCAGACGTCAAGAACCATACTTGAGCAGGTTCTTCCAAAATAGCCACCTGTGTTCCCCAAGGACTGACCAGGGACCTTTCCACCAGTTGTGGACCCGCGAGAGAACGGGAGGGCCCAGGGAGGGCTTTCGTACTGCTGAATGTTTTCCAGAGAATATATTACAATCTAAAAAAAAAAGAAGAAAAGAAAAGAAAAAGAGAAAACATTGCTTTTAAAAGAGTGACAATTACCTGACATCTGACATCTCTAAATGTTTTCTGTAGCCCATGCTCAGGGAGGAAAAAAACATTATCAATCAAGAATTCAATTTCTGGCAGAAATATGTTTTCAGAATGTAGGCAAAATATAGAACACATTCAAAATACAATGGGGAGGAGGAGGTTTCTCTGTGTGATATTGAAATGGTTCTCTTTTATTTTTTTCAGGAGATTCCCAAGTCCATAGCTGAGACAGAAAGATCTGAATCTCATAGTTGGTGCGGCAGATCCTTACCCATAGCGAGGGCCCTGAAGATGCTGGATGGCCCAGAAAGGGAAGCAGCCACAGAGGGCCCCAGTGGCACACAAGGCTCCCCGACCAGAGGAGGAGAATCCCAGGGCCTGTTCTCCCCCAGGTGAAATGCAAGATCTGTGGGAGCTTTGGGCACAAGGAAAGCAGCCTCAGGTGTCCCATGAAGCATTGGTATAGGGCTGAGCCCACCCCCGCCACCCACTAGCCCCGAGGATCCAATAAGATGAAGGAGAACCAGAAGCCATTGGCTCCCCAGGATCCACAGAATCCATGTCGTCCTTACATGACTGCTAGGGATATTGAACAGAAATCAAGGCTCAATGAAGAACAGAGACCGGCTCAGAGCGAGAGAGACAAAAAGAGCCTCAGGAAACCTGGGAGGACGAGACAGAACTCTGTGGCTTTGTGAGACATCCAACCCGGCCGATGCCCATCCCCACAAGCAAGAGAAAGTATGTGCAAGACCCAGATGTCACCACTGAGTGACCTGTCAGAAAACCTGACGTGACATTCTCAGCACCTACAATCAAAACACTGAGGGAAGCACCTGCTCACCTCCTTGACTAATAGTGGGCAGGGAAGGCCTGTAGCAGGCACTCTTCACCCAGCAGCACGCTTTGTCCAGAATCCCACCCACAGTGTCCACCAGAGGAAGAACAGGCCCCATTTTGCCTCCAGCATCCCATGCTGCCACATGCTCATCCCTCAGGAACAAGCCAGGTTCCCTGACGGGAACTCATACAAGCCTCCAACCTCCTGCTGCACAGTGTGTGGGCCAGGATTCCAATCTCAGCGTCAAGAGACCAGACATCCTTCCAGATCTGCCAGAAGTGCCTCAAACACACACACACACACACACACACACACACACACACACACACACACACACACACCCCAGATTCAGCATCTGCCTGTCCCTGCAGAAGAACATGCAGAGACCAGAAGTGCAGCGTCTGGACCAGTGCCCTGCGTGTAAGACTGTGCAACCCTGCAATGTGCCCCAGCTCCCACCAATTCCCCAGGTTCCACACCAGCCCATCAAAACCGTCTTTAAGAGAATAGATGCAGGCCACGGGAGCTATAAGCTCCTGACAGCTACCACCCTCCCTCCTGCTGAGAAGCCCACCTGTGCTGCTCAGAGCCCTCACACCTCAGAGAAGTCAGAGGAACTCTGTCACAGGGTCCCTGAGTGTCCTATAGAAGCCCTTCAGGTTTTTTCTTCCTCTGAAGACAGGAACCACCAGTGAGACTCTCGAGTTAGCGATGACTGGCTCTTCAGCCCCAGGCCTCCTGGCAGTGACTGTGGAACTGGGGAGAGGTTGTCACAAGGAGCAACTGTTTCTGCTGGTTCAGAGCCTCTGTGCCATGCTGTGTGAACAGAGGGTGTGATCGCCAATGAGTCTGTAGACACACATGCCCAGTTACTGCACTTTCAAGTAAATGGACTGGCTTCCGACTTCTAGCTCTGCAAGAAAGGAGTTTAGAAGTCATCACCCATCTGTACAATAAGTAAAAAAGCTGAACACATTGAAAAACAACAAATGTTCTTGGGCCCTGGGAAAGGACGAAAGACAGGGGAAGCCACTGCCCCAGGACTGGAAAGACGGCCAGCGTACCTGAGAGGAGTCCCCGGAGCAGAATCCACGGCAGGAATCCGTGCCGGAGGAGGAAACCAGACACTAATTCATCAGTTGCTGGAGGCTCAGTGTGGACAGCTCTGAGATAAAAAAAATCAGGGTCCCCAGCCACAGGAGGCCTCCCACACTATTTTGAGATTTACCTTCAGGAACTCGAGGAGAGTCGAGCAGTAAACCTTCCAGGAAAATCCTCTCCTACTGTCAGGGGCGTGGTGAGAAGAAAAAGCAACCACTTTAATACCCTAGATCAGGGGTGGGCAAACTTTTTGACTCGAGGGCCACAATGGGTTCTTAAACTGGACCAGAGGGCCGGAACAAAAGCATGGATGGAGTGTTTGTGTGAACTAATATAAATTCAAAGTAAACATCATTACATAAAAGGGTACAGTCTTTTTTTTTTTAGTTTTATTCATTTCAAACGGGCCGGATCCGGCCCGCGGGCCGTAGTTTGCCCACGGCTGCCCTAGAGCATGCTGTTCTTCTTGACCAGGTGTACCTGCAGGTGAAACTGGTTAACCAGAGCCTCTGATTATAAAATGTCCTCAGTAGAAAAGAAGTTTAAAACATATACAATAAATGACAAAACTAAAGGGGAAAAAAAAGAGAAAGAAAATATTCTGAGGACACAGATCAGAGAAGTACAAACTGCTAATAAACATTAAAACATAAATGCTTAATATGACTAGTATTGGAAGAAATATAAATTATAACTCCAATAGCAGGCTCCTTTTTAAGCCATTATGTTAGCTAACACATTTTAAAGAAGTTTAGTTATTTTATAAAGGTACATAATTTATTAGCCCACACCTAAATGGTAAACAATTTGCTTTTTAAAAATTTTTCTCCTACTTTTCCTATCAACTCCCTGAGATACATTTCTATAACTAGAAACCCTGAAAGAAACAATAGGCTCATGTGATATGCCAAGTTGCCTTCCAGAATGCCAGCCTGAATACTGCTCGCTCTCAGGGCTGGCATTACGCACACTACACAGTTTCCTGGCCAAACAGAGTCTTGGGGGACAGGAAAGTGGGGAGGCTGAAATTTGGGTTATGATTTGCTTGCTAAGCCCTGATAAAAATCTGGGTCCTTTCTCATCTTTGTTACTTTTGTTCATAGCAACACACTAAGACAGTCCATCTTCTCCAAGGTCACTATACAGCAGAAAGAGCTGGTAGAGTTGCTTCATCGAAAGTGAACACTTGGTTCTTATTGACACAACTGCTTCTTATTCTCTTAATATAGGGAATCATGTCAATATCAGAAGCCAGTATGAAGTTTTTTGCATTCAATTTTATATTTTTCTTTAATATAACCAGTTGTCTTTAATATAATCATGTATTATTATTAGAAAACTGACGTACCATACTGAATTTTACCCATATATGACTTGATTGAATACTGTCATTATGAATTAAAATCTCACATCATTTCTTTTTCTTTTTAAAAATGGCCTTAAGCATTTTTGTGCATTAGTTTTAACAAATTTTGGAGCAGTTCAGTTGGAAAATTTTTTAAAATATGTTTTCATTGATTTCAGAGAGAGGAAGGGAGAGGGAGAGAGAGAGAGAAACATCAATGATGAGTGAGAATCATCAATCAGCTGCCTCCTGAAAAGGATCAAGCCTGAAACCCCGGACATGTGTGCTGACTGGTAATTGAACCCTGACCTCCTGGTTCATGGGTCAATGCTCAACCATAGAGCCACACTGGCTGGGGCCAGTTGGAATTTTTATTACAATTGTATTGTTCTTATATTTATGCTTAATTTTTGTGCAGGGCAAGCTAGTAAATATTTTGACTTTGTGGATCCTACAGTCTCTGTCAAAGCTCCTGAACCCCAGTGTTGGTGCACCAAAGGAGCCAGGTGAGGAGGACTGACCGTGAATCCATCAGGGTACCTGGAAAGGGAAGCCAGATTTGAGGGGCAAGAGAGGCTTATATGGGAAGAGGAATTCAATTGTTAAACAGTTTGAAAACATTCAAGTTGGATGTAACTGCAATCCATGTGCATATGGAGCTATAGGCCAGGGTCTGGCTCAGGGCTTTGGGTTGAAATACGAGTTTGTACTAATCTGCGACTGAAGCCATGAGTTGGATACATTTCACTGGGGACCAAATGTGGAAAAGAAAAGGTCAAAGAAACCAGGATAATCCTTGTACTAAGCATTCAGTTAGGACAATCAACTAGAAGAGCAATTTTTAACCTTTTCATTTCATGGCACACATAAACTAATTGCCAAAACTCTGGCACACTAAAAGATATATTTTTGCTCATCTGACAAAAAGTAGGTATAATTTTGATTCATTTCCAATGGACAGCTATTGTTATGTTGGCTGTTGTTGTTGTTTTTTTGATAATCTAAGGGAAAAGAGGTCAGTGCCCCTGACTAAATAGTCAGGTATTGCATGTTTTAAACATTCGTGTGGCACATAAATGTGCGCACCGTGGCACACCAGGTGAAAATTGCTGGGCTAGAAGCTTGCCAGAGTAAAGCATCTATAACAAAGAACCAGGGAAGGGCAGTGTCTGAGATGTGGAGAAAGAAGAGAGTTTCAAGAATGAATGGGTGGTCAAGAGAGGTCAAAGGAAATGAAGACTGGGGACAGTCATGGAGATGGCCCATAAGGGGGGCATTGTTCTAAGGATGTCAAGCTGAGCCTTTAGGCAAACTCTTCTGCTTTACATGAAGAATAACTAAGAAATTAGAAACAGTACAAAAAGATCTGCAGAAACATTGCTAAGTAGTAAGTATAAATCTTTCGCTAAATTATTTTTGTAATTTGTGGAAGAGATATCAACACCACCTACAGTTAGTTAGCATGTGCTATAAGCTTTTTTTCAAGACTTCTTGGTAACTTTAGAAAAGGAATTTTATTGGGAAACAGTTCTACTTATATTTTTATATAGAGGTGAACAAGGAAGCTTGCAAGTAAGGTACAGTGTAAAGGAAAGCTTTTTTTTTTAAATACAAAAAATATTTTTCATTACCTTATCTGAATTCTGAGTCAAAGAGACAATGATAGAGACTTCTAGCTTTTCATGTGTACTTACTGATTAAAGTTAACTAATATTAATGCAGAGTGTGCTCTGTAGCCAAGCCTTACAATTTTTTCCTTTTCATTTCTCAACCAAGGACTGAAGGCTACTGTTCTGAAATAGATGGCCCAAACTGGCTGATGGTAAAGAATTTAGAATTAATATTTCAGAATTCTATTTTCAGTGTGCCCTCCCTAATCACTGTCATCTCCCATGGACAGCAGACTTTCTTCCCAGGCACTCTCTTTGTCCTTATACTGGAAGGCTTAGAGATGGATTTGCCTAAAGGATGATGGATAGATTAGACAGCATTTCAAGGACCTTTGCTTACAGCTTTCTGATTTCATTATATTTGGGAGGACATCTGTATTTGTTTGCTGGGGCTGCAGTAACAAAATACCTCAGGCTGGGTGGCTTACACAACAGGAATTTATTCCTCATAATCTGGAAGCCAGAAGTCCAAAATAAAGGTGTCCACAGGTTCGGTTTCTTCAGAGGCCTCCAGCCTTCCTTGTAGATGGCAGCCTTCTAGCTGTGTCTTCACATCGTCTTTCCTCTGTGTGAGTGTGCACTTGTGTATGTGTATGTTCTAATCTCTTCTCATGTTGGATTATGAGCTCATATTGGATTATGTTCATATTGGATAGGGCTCAAAATATCATCTCATTTTGCCATAATCACCTCTGCAAAGGCCCTGGGTCCAAATACAGTTTCATTCTGAGGTATACATATTAATTTTAGGAGGGGACACAATTCAGCTCATAATATTGCACGTTATGGCTTGAAATGGCAGCTAATTTTGCAGGCAGATTTAGCTTGCACTGCTACACTGCAGGCCCCATAGCTCTGCTCCACCTTGCTGCTTCATGTACTACCCTTTGGATTTGAATGATTCAACAAACATGTCCACAGTTGGAGTTATGTGCTTCATAAATGTATATATTTCTGTGGAGCTATTTTTTAAACTAAGTTATAAACATTATAACACTCACTTCTAAATATCTGATTATCTCTAAAATACAACTATTTTCCTATTGAATTTATTTGTGATTTTATGAAATACTTATTCTCAAACATGAATTCAATTTTGATATTTTCCTTAAGCACTTATTTTTGCTCTCCCCTTTTTAATCAAGTGTGCATAATAATATCCTCTAGGTTGGTATTTCATCAACATTTTATAATAAATCATTTTGTGGTTAAGTAACATTAGAAAATGCTGATTAGGTTAATCTCAAGGATGTGGTTATGCATCATTATTCATCATTTTAGTAATACTACATTGATGTTAGTCACCCAGGTAAAGTTTATTGATGCTATAGTTTTGTGATTTCTGTCCATGTGAAACCAAAAAGAATCATGCCTCAAGGATAGTAAGTTTTAAATATTATTTTTAACAACATTTTTTTAGCTCTTTTAGTTTGAGCCCTTCCCTATTTTATTCCTTGGAGATACCCTCCCCCCCCCCTTTTTTTTTTCTGGGCTGTGGTCATGTTTCCCCAGAAAATGTATTTTCTTTATCCTTAATACCTGGTAAGAACTAACTTAAGTGTTACTATAAATGAGTCCACCCCTACCCCTCTTTCTATCTTTATTCATAGCCAGTTCTGCATAATGGAACCATTGTGTAGTTAGCTTCCACGTACACGCCCAGCCCAGAATCCTGCAAGGATATTCACTGTCTTCTTCCTCAAACTACATGAAACTAGAACTCCCCATTATCATATCTCTTTATCAGCATTACAAATTAAAATCCTACTGGTCTGTATTTGTCATTTTTTATACATAAGGCTCTATTTTTTAGCCTAGTGCTCTTTGAGTTTAGTCAAATATATTTGACAACTTTCAAGCAAGTGCCTGCCATCAAAGCCTTCACATATGACCCTCACCCTAACCAGAATGCCCTCCCAATTTCTTTTGAGAAACACTGTTATATTTTCGTTTTTTAAAATGTCTTTATTGATTAAGTTATTACATATGTGTCCTTATCCCCATATTGCCTCTCCCCATCCTCCCCCAATCATGCCCTCACCTCCCTGTTGTCTGTGTCCATTGGTTAGGCCTATATGCATGCATATAAGTCCTTTGGTTGATCTCTCCCCCTTACCCCCACCCTCCCCTACCTTCCCTCTGAGGTTTGACAGTCTGATCAATGCTTTTCTTTTTCTTTTTTTTTTCTTTTTTTGCCACTCTACCATTAAAGTTTTTTATTGATGATCTTTTCAAAATAGGCATTTGTGTTTTATAATCTGATTATATGTACTGTTTTGTATTACATTTTTATTTAGGTTTTTTTTAATTGTTTTATTGCTTAAAGTATTACAAAGAGTATTACATATGTCTCCTTTTTTTCCCCGCCCTTAACAATCCCCCGGCCTCCCCTACCCCCTAGCGCAGGGGTGGGCAAACTTTTTGACTCGAGGGCCACAATGGGTTCTTAAACTGGACCAGAGGGCCGGAACAAAAGCATGGATGGAGTGTTTGTGTGAATTAATATAAATTCAAAGTAAACATCATTACATAAAAGGGTACGATCTTTTTTTTTTTTTTAGTTTTATTCATTTCAAACGGGCCGGATCCGGCCCACGGGCCGTAGTTTGCCCACAGCTGCCCTAGTGTCGTAAGTCCATTGGTTATGCTTATATGCATGCATATAAGTCCTTCGGTTGATCTCTTACCCCCCCGCCCCGCCTGCCCCTCAACCCTCCCCGGCCTTCCTGCTGTAGTTTGACAGTCTGTTCGAGGCAGCTCTGCCTCTGTATCTATTTTTGTTCATAAGTTTATAATGGTCTTTATTATCCGTGAGTGAGTGAGATCATGTGGTGTTTTTCCTTCATTGACTGGCTTGTTTCACTTAGCATAATGCTCTCCAGTTCCATCCATGCCATTGCAAATGGTAAGAGTTCCTTCTTTTTTACAGCAGCATAGTATTCCATTGTGTAGATGTACCACAGTTTTCTAATCCATTCATCTACTGATGGGCACTTAGGCTGTTTCCAGATCTTAGCTATGGTGAATTGTGCTGCTATGAACATATATATATAACAGATACAGTCCTTCGTTGCATAAATTTTAGAAGCTAAAAGATGAGCATGTACAGCAATCATGCTGCCCACCTTAGGAGGGAACATTAAAAGAACTCATAGTGTTGCTATGAAAAATGTAGGGCAGGTATAGGCAAATATAATTTTCTCTGAAAACTATATCCTGTAAGGAATCTGCATTGTAAGGAAATTGTATTAAGTGCACAATTTCATTTTTAGTAGGGACTCATTTAAAAATAAATGCCATAAGAAAATTAGACACAACATGTATTTTTTAAACAGAATATTTCTGCCATATAAAGAATCTGGGTAGATGATGTATAATATATAGTGAGATAGGAAAATTTTGTTACCTGCAATGACACCAAGGAGATAAATGACAGTATTACCAATGAGCGTCTGTAGTGGTGGTGACCTGTGCCAATCCTCCCTTCAATCAATAAAAATGTGCTAGATTGAAGGGTTGTTTTTTTCCCCCTCAGGGAAGCCTAAACAGTTACTTCACTAATGATCCCAATTTCGACCAGTGACCCAGAAATGAAACACTACATCTCACAAAACTCTTAGAGTGCACTATAAACAAGACTTACAAAATGTCATGTCCTTGAAAACATGAAATCTAACATGCTGGTATGTGTCCTATATTCAGAATTGGGTTCAGAAAGAAATTGTTTAATGGGCCACAGAAGGAGGCTAGGTATATTATTAAAAAGAAACTCCCTTATAAGTAAAACAATAGAAAATCTGAAATATGAAGTTTCTGTGGTACAAGATCAACCACTCAATTCCTTTCATAACGTAGTGGTGCCATTTAAAGATTATTTATAGCTCTGAGGAGACTACATGGTTTTTGAAAGGTGTTGATCTGGGAAATCTTAGAAAGTCCAGGTTTGTTCACATACAAAAAGTAATTTAGCACTAGCTGATTGCCTGATTTTAAAAATTTCAAATAATTATGATGACCCATTTCTTAAGAAAACAATTTTGCTTGACAATTTATATCTTGAAATTTACCGTTTTTTATTCTCATAGCCGAAGAGAAATACAAATTTCAACCTAACAAATATTCAATTTCATTATAGTATATATGAAAATCATGTTGATATTATTTATTCTTTATCATTTTTATGTTTTTGAGGAAGGTCTTTTATCATACATGATTTGCAAATATTTCATTGCATCCATGTTTTGCCCCCTCGTTCTCTTAACAGTATTTTTTAAAGTCCAATTTGTCAGTTTTTTCTGTTATGGATTTTGCTTTTGATATTTTAATCTAAGTAATATTTGCTTAAACCAAAGTCACAAAGGGTTTAGTCCTATATTTTACTCTAGAAGTTTTATGATTTTTCATTTACCATTTAGGTCTGTGGCACAGTTTGAGTTAAAGTTTAAACATGATGTGCTTCATCTGCAGGTTCATTTTTTGCATATGGATAACCAGTTGGTATTGCACCATTTGCTGAAAAACTTCACTGTATGCATTGAATTGCATTTGCACCTTTGCTGGCAAACAATGGATGATCTCTGTGTAGGTCTATTTCTGAATTCTCTATTTAGTTTCCTTATCTATATATCTATACTTGTGCCTATACCAGCTGTCAGCAAATTATTTCTATAAAAGGTCAAATAGTAAATATATTAGACATTTTTTCTTTTATTTAATTTTCGTGAATTTAACTTTAAATTTACATAACCACATGGGACCAGCATCTACCATATTGGACTGAGCAAGTGTAAAAGGAAGTATTTATATGAGTATTTGATAACTCAAGGGTACATACTGTAATCACTATACTAGGGGATTAAAAAAAGGAAAAATGTTTAATTACTAAGCTTATTAGGTGTAAAGGTAGAATGATAAACATATTCATTTAATCTCAAAGAAATCAATTTAAAAAGAATAGAAATCAAATATTTAAACATAACTAAAGGAAAAGCATTTAAAGCTATACTATAGAAACACAAGCAAAGCTGATTTAACTATATCATTAAACATATAGGCTTTAATGTAAAAACTTTACTATAGATGAAGAGGATTTTTACAGTGTTAAAGGTTTCAATCTGTGACAACATCATAACAATTTTACTTTTATATACCCTAAAATGTAAAAAGTAAAACTGGACAAAACTAAAATCAGAAACAGATCATTTGACAATCATATTGCAAGATTTTAACAAATATCTGTCAATAACAGATAATATATATGTTATAACATGTAATAATATGATAAATATAATATTGTTTTATAGATACATAATATATAATTATATTTAAAATCTACACTAATAAAAGAGAAAAATGGTAATTGGCATACGACGCTACCCTTTTCATTGGCTAATCAGGGCTATATGTAAATTAACTGCCAACTAAGATTGGCAGTTAACTGCCAACAAGATGGCGGTTAACTGCCAACAAGATGGCGGTTAATTTGCATATGTAGGCACAATGCAGGGAGGCGAAAGGGAAAGCAGGAAGAAGCCCTCTGTCACTGACAGTGATCGGAAACCCAGGGGGGAGCTAAGAGCTGGGGGGCAGGGCAAAGGCGGCCCTGGGGCCGCCTTTGCCCTGCCCCCCAGCCATGATTGGAGAATCAGGTGCCTTTTCCGCCCTGGCCAGTGATAGCAGGAAGTAGGGGTGGAGCCAGCGATGGGAGCTGGACACAGTCGAAGCTGGCAGTCCCGGGAGCTAGGGGTCCCTTGCCTGGGCCTAAAGTGAAGCCCACGATCGCGGGGCCACTGCCACTGCGGGTCCCCGCTGCCCGGGCCGGACGCCTAGGCCAGAGGCGTTAGGCCTGGGAAGGGGCGGAGCCTGCAACCATGGGGAGCTGGGGGTCCCCTGCCCAGGCCTGACACCTCTGCCGGAGGCCTCAGGCCTGGTCAAGGGGCCGATCCGGTGATTGGTGATCGGAGGGTGATGAGGGTCAACTCCTCTGGCCGAGGCATCAGGCCTGGGTGGGGGGCTGAGCTGGGGATTGGGGGGATATGATGGTCCCCTTGCCCAGGCCTGAAGCCTGGGTCAGAGGCGTCAGGCTTGGGCGGGGGGTGGGGCAAGCAGTCAGAGGGAGATGGGGGTCCCCTGCCCAGGCATGATTCCTGGGCCAGAGGCCTCAGGCCTGGGCGGGGGCCAGAGCCAGTGATCGGGGGAAGATGGGAGTCCCCTGTCCAAGCCTGACACGTCTGGCGGAGGCGTCAGGCCTGGGCAAGGGGCCGATCAGGCGATCGGAGGGTGATGGGGGTCTACGCCTCTGGCCGAGGCATCAGGCCTGGGCAAGGGGCAGAGCCAGCAATCGGAGGGGTCTGGGGGTCCCCTGCCCAGGCCTGATGCCTGGGCCAGAGGCATCAGGCCTGGGCTGGGGGCAGAACCAGTGATGGGGGGAAATGAGGGTCCCCTGCCCAGGCCTGATGCCTCTGTCAGAGGCATCAGGCCTGGGCAAGGGGCCGATCCTGCGATTGGAGGGTGATGGGGGTCAACGCCTGAGGGCTCCCAGTATGTGAGAGGGGCAGGCTGGGCTGAGGGCCACACACACCCCCCCACCCAGTGCACGAATTTCGTGCACCGGGCCCCTAGTATGAATATAATTTACAATAGCCAAACCCAGGAAAATGACATGTTTTTAAGGTTTTTTTAAAAGGCAAATCTAAACTATCGTGTTAAAAAGAAGAAATTTTTTTAAGAAGGAGAGAGGGGACAACGGCGGGCGAGCAGGAGAGTTGCAAGTCCCTGAGCGGGCTGCTGGGTGGCCTGGCCCAGAAAGATTTCCACGGGCACCCGGGCATTACAGGCATTACGGAAGAGCTGCTGGGGAGCCAGCTCTACCTGGAGGTGCCGCCCGAGGAGTTCCGGCCTTTTCTGGCGAAGATGAGGGGGATTCTTAAGTCTGTTGCATCTGCAGACATGGATTTTAACCAGCTAGAAGCATTCTTGACTGCTCAAACCAAAAAGCAAGGAGGGAATCACATCTGATCAAGCTGCTATCATTTCTAAATTCTGGAAGAATCATAAGACAAAGATCCGAGAGAGCCTGATGAACCAGAGCCGCTGGGTCAGTGGGCTTCAGGGCCTAAGCTGGAGAGTTGATGGCAAATCACAGTCGAGGCACTCAGCTCAGATACACACCCCTGTTGCTATAATGGAGCTGGAAATGGGGAAACGTGGACAGGAATCTGAACTTCTGTGTTTGGAATTTGATGAGGCCAAGGCCAACCAAGTTCTGAAGAAGCCCTCAGAGGCAGAAGGAAGTATCAGCCCACCGACGCAGCCAGCCTGGCTGAAAATGCACTTGTGGAAGCCAAGGTGTTCAGATCTGTTTTGTTTTCTTTAAATATTACTCACCCATTAGTATTAAATCCTCAAATTCAAATTTGCCTGCCTCTGCTTGCTGGGACTTATTTTTTCCATTTACTCTTACAGTTGTTCTACTGCAAAGGCTCTTATACTTCAGCACGTAGAGGGACTTGTAACAGCATTGTTTTTTTTTAAAAGGAGGTGTCCAGAACCCTATCCCCAGAGACTTGGATTCAGGTTGGCTGGAGTCAACTTTAGAAACCCATATTATGGCGGTTTGTTCCTGAGTAGGATTTGAGGAATATATACATGATAAATTATACAAGAATTAGAAAACATTTTATACAAGCAAATACAAAGCTGACCAAATACTGTGTATCTTGAGCTGACACCTAGAGATTTGCTGACCCTTGACAGTAAAACCAGAGATGCTTCTGGAACTGACTCAGGTATTTGAGTTAGTTCTACCCAAATCTGGGGGATCTGGTTTGATCTGAGCTACTGAGAAACATGGGCTTTTTTAGAACCTAGAAATAAATTGATCTCATTACAAAGGGACTCGCTCACCTCAAGTCAGGACTGGGGGAAGAGAAAAATGTCACTGGAGGTGATGTGAGGTTCTTTACCTCAGAAAATGTTACTTGAATCATCAAATAAAACCTCTTTAAGAAAATATCTGCAGCCCAGCCGATGTGGCTCAGTGGTTGAGCATCGGCCCATGTACCAAGAGGTCACTGGTTCGATTCCCAGTCAGGACACATGCCCGGGTTGTGGGCTGGTTCCCCAGTAGGAGTTTGCAGGAGGCAGCCAATCAATGTTTCTCTCTCAGTGATGCTGCTTCTATATCTCTCTCCCTCTCCATTCTCTCTCTAAAGTCAATAAAAACATATTTAAAAAAAAAGAAGGAGAGAAGGTGGTTGGTTGAGGACAGAAAGTAGTCCTCTTATATACCAAAAATAAATGTGTAAGATCTTGACCTGGGCAGTGAGTATATGGGCATTCTCTTTGAAGTAATTCATTGGGCTGTATATCTATGTTTGCCTACTTTCTTTCAGTCTGTGTTTTATTTCAGTGTTTGATAAATTGTGATGAAAGGAGACTGGACTTAGGGTGGTAAACACACAATACAATATACAGATGATGTATTATAGGTTTCTAAACACACACACACACACACACACAAATTAAAAAACAAAACAAAACACATCTTCACTTCTATTCAAGATGGAGTAACAGAGGCCAAATTTACCCAATTGCCTGAAACAACAACCAAAAAAATGGGCAAATATATGAAACAACAGTTTCAAAACCCTGAATGTCAGTCACTGAGGGATAGTTACCCCAGAGAGCTAGGAAACAAAGGAGGTGAGCCCTACAATTAGCCCCTCTTATGGTCTGAGAGAGTTTCTAGCTGGAGGAGCAAAGGGGGAATTCAAACAGAGCCTGGGGAACATCAACAAAAGTCCTGGAGACCAATGTAGCCCCAGTTCCCAGGACCAAGGCCCAGAAGCAGAAAGGCTGCATGGAGAGGGAAGCAGAGATCTGCAGGGCGTCCCCGGTGGGAGCTCAGCAGCATTCTGAGGCACACATGCAAATGAAGAAAACATCCAAATTTGGGGAAAGAACCATCTGAAAGGACCCCCCGGGACAGTATGGAGCCATGGGAAAAGACACACCAGCGGATAGTTACTGAGTGACTCCTGTATGCCAGGTAAGCTGTCATGTATATCTTACCTTTACAATGACCTGTAAGATCAAATAGATAAATAACACCCTCATTTTACAGAAAGGAAGCTGGGGCTCCAGAAGGTAGGACATGCAGGGTTACACAGGTAGCAAATGTCAATGCCAGGACGCAAGATTAAGTCTTCTAACCTAAAAACACATGTCTTTTGTAGTTTTCTGTGCTCTCTCTCCTTACTCCATAGCCTGTGATTGACAAAATTCAGAGAGAATTAGCTTTTCTTGACTTACATGCTGGAGATCTCCTCCCTCCCTTACCAAACAATTGCTTGAAACTTGCACACGACACTTAAAACGTACTCCACTGATCTTAAGAATGCTGCAGCTTTCCTTCATCCTTTAACTCAAGGTCAACCTCCTTTAGAGGAGGGTTACGGTTTTTGATTCATTGAAAAATGAATTGAGTACCTATGGTATACCAGAACAAACTCTGTAAAAACATTTACACAGAGTTTTAAATATTTGTGTTTTTTTAATTTAAAATTTTTATTGTTTGAAGTATTATATATGTCTTCTTCCCCCCCCCCCCCCAACCCCCATGGACCTCTCCCCAGCCACTCCCACCCTGGGGTTTTTTTTCAATTAATGTTTCCCCTACAAAACCTTTTCCCTCTTCAAGAATGTAAGTGAAATCCAGGCACCTTAATTAAGTCATCCCTGAAGTCAGCATCAGATAACATCTCGCAAGGTTTGGTGGAATGAATGAAGGAAGAAGGAAGTCCCTATTTGAAGAATCGTGGAGCTGGGGCTAGTGTGGGCCGTCTCAAATTGAGCAATACCAACAAGGTGTCTGTCCTTAATCTGGGTCACTGGAATCCTGAATCTAGATCCAAAATCTCACATTTGTGCAGTTTTCCTGGGGGAACCTAACAGCTTTCTACAGATTTCAGAAGGAGTTTGTAATCCAGTAAAGATAAGAAACTTTTACTCAATACTAGTAGTTCTCAAAGTATAGCCTCTGGGCCGCCGCCACCACCAGCACCAGGGATCTTATAAAAACTGCAAGCGCTTCAACCTCCCCTAGACCTGCGGAGTCTGAGGCTAGGCTAGGGCCTTGTGATGCGTGTTTTCAGGAGCCCTCCAGGTTGTTCTGATACATGCTGAAGTTTGAGAACACTGCTCTAAGAGTCCCTTGGATTTACCTCAGAAAGCCACTAGTTCTCATCTGGCGGACAAAGGCTTTCCCTCATCTTCGTAGAACCCCCTCCCACCCACCCCCCTTTTTTTTGGGGTCTTGTTCAAGTTCATCTTTAATATTCTACTTAATACAGGAAGCTTTCCAAGCCTGGAGGAATTAAATTTGGTTTCTCCCATCATCTGGAAAGAGCCACCTCCCCCACCTCCCACCCTATCTCAGCACAGGATATTCACATTGTTTCTTAAAAGAAAAATAAATAAATACAGAAAACCAGAATCAAAACTTCAAACCAACCATAAAAAGCACTGGGTGTGTGTTTGGACAATATGTGCATAAACATGTGGCATGTTTATTTTAGCATTTTAGAGCTTAAACGTCTGGACTAAAGGGATTATAACATATGTATACTCATGGGCAACAGAAGAGCCAAATATATTTTTAAATGCTGGATAATAGTAAAAATGCACCCACTTTCTGATTCTGCCCTGTTATCTGCTATAGAATCACAGGTCTGAGTTTAGTTAGCATTAATGTACTTGCTTGCATTTAAACATGTTTATCAGAGGTTATGTCCCCATGGTGCTTTAGCCACTGCATGGAATATATAAAAGCCTCGACCCCTATTCCCATGGCCACTCCCCTGTGGCATTCTGTGCTTCTGGCTTGCCTTTCCCTGGGAAGAAAAACTGAAAACGTTCTTGGTACTGAGCCATGCTCCCATCTGGGATAAAGATTAGGAAAGAGGGAGGGAGCCTTTGTTCAGGTTATAAATGCCAGATGCTGCCACATTAATAGTCCTACACATCCCAGTGGTGCTTATTTCAAACATTTGGTTTTCAAACTCTCCTCTCTAAAGAATGTGCTGGTAACTGCCAAGAGTCACAGAAGAGGGACCCACTGCATTCATGAATACTTACTCCAAAATTGCCACTGATAGGATAAAGGGAAATCCCTAGACCGTATGGTGGTTTATCAGCTTTCACATAGCACAATGTTCCCCAGATTGGAGACTTCCATACTCCAGGGAATCATGAGAATTGTTGAAGAGGTCACCATGTCGGCTTTGAGCCAACAGAACATAAACCACCATCAGTGAAAGGCAGTTTAGCCTTAGAGTCACTATTGACTTATAGGAAACCACTCAGTGGTTATAAATAAAAGAGCTCTTTAACTATTTTCCTTGCAGACTCTGAGGAACAGCAAATGGGTCAAAGCTGTTGTGCAGAAAAAAAGTAGCAAAAAAAAAATGTGAGAGATAACAAATTAAAGAGAGAAAAGGACAGTCAAAACAGAGAATGTGAAAAGAGTAAGCAGGGAAGAGGGGGAAATAGTGCAACAGAACCAACTCAGTTTTTAATTATAGTAATAATTTTAGGCACAGCCTCCAACGGAGAAATAGTTATGAAGGAGTCTAACTAAAATCTATGAGATCAGCCCTGGCCAGTATGGTTCAGTTGGCTGAGTATCATCCCTTGCACTGAAGAGTTCGCCATTTTGATCCCCCGTTAGGGCACATGCAGGGAATGTGGGCTCCATCTCCAGTAGGGGGTGTGCAGCTAATCGATGGTTCTCTTTCGTTGGTGTTTCTCTCCCTTCCTTTCTCTCTCTAAAATCAATAAAAACGTGTTTGTTTTTAAAAATCTATTAAATCAGTATTACTGATTTTTCATTTTGCCTTAAGCTCCAATATGGGTTGCCCAGCGCTATTACTGATCGTGTCTTGATTTAAAATTTTGTTCATTATGGATTGTAATTTTTAAAAATATTGTGTTAAAATATCATTTATCTTGATTACTGAGTTTTGGGGCATCCCTTAAATTTCACAGCCACTTGCCTCACCCTAGTCCTGGCCCCATAGAGCATACTGTTCCTCCAAATTTGGTTGGATACTATCAGAATAAGAGATGGAGAAACAGAGGTGCTTCTTCCAAAGAGAGAGTCTAATTAAGTGTCTGGGTTCAGCTCAACATAGATTTTAAGGCTGGAAGCCCTCTTGGGAAGCTATTATGGGGCTGGAGAAATGCTTGCACCTTGAGAAATTAAGATGTGAAGACTTATTCTGAATAAAATTTCTTCCCAGTGTTCATTTACATCGTCCTGCCAAAGCCATGCAAGCAATGTTCTTATGGTTATCTCTTGCTCTGTCACAGATATAAGGCTCCAAGGTGAAACCAAAGAATTGTCCTGCCAAGTCTGATGAGTAGGGCAAACCAGGAACACAGCAACTTCAAGGTTTAAGTTGTGATCTGATCCTGATAAGCTGCTCCCCGGAGCAAGTGTAAGATGATTCAGGAAATATATGCTTCGACTATCAATCTGTCTATTCATGTGGGAAAGGATACATAGATCACAGTTTATACATATTATATCTGGATTTAGAGACTCCATCAGGAGACTACATAAAAGAATTTATTATTATTATTAAATATATTTTTATTTGTTTCAGAGATGAAGGGAGAGGGAGAGAAATATCAATGATGAGGGAGAATCATTGATCAGCTGCTTTCTGCACGCCCCCTACTGGGGATCAACCCCACAACCCATGTCCTGTGTCCTGACCAGGATCAAACTGCAACTTCTGGTTCCTAGGTCAACACTCAACCACCAAGCTACACCAGCCAGGCCAGTAAATCATTTAAATGAAGAAAATCCTTAGGGAATAAGACTAAAGTGGCTGACAAGAAAATTTGATGTTACCTTTCAAAGAAATGTACAATCCTATCTAATAAAAGAGAAACATGGTAATTAGCGTACGACCACTACCCTTCCCATTGGCTAATCAGGGCGATATGCAAATTAACTGCCAGCCAAGATGGCGGCCGGCAGCCAGGCAGCTTGAAACTAACATGAGGGTTGCTTGCTTCAGTGACGGAGGAAACCAACGTTCCCCGCCTGCCTTGCCGGCCTCTGAGCCTGCAGTTTGAAACATTGTAACAAATATAGAAGCTAAACAAAACCCCAGAAACCTGATCTCAGAGCTGGAGTTATACATTGTTTCGATTATAGAACCGAAACAAACCAGATACTTGCTTTCAGCAACAGAGGCCTCAGAGCTGGAGCCAGAGCTAAAGCTGGCTCAGAATAAAAAAAACAAAAAAGAAAAAAAGGAGCAGTTGGGAGCTTCAATCACCCACCAGCCTGAAAACAGCCCTCAGCACCTCACCCAGACTGGCCAGGCACCCTAGTGGGGACCCCCACCCTGAAGGGTGTGTGACCAGCTGCAAACAGCCATCATCCCCTCATCCAGGCTGACCAGGCACCCCAGTGGGGACCCCCACCCTGAAGGGTGTGTGAACAGCTGCAAACAGCCATCATCCCCTCACCCAGGCTGGCCAGGCACCCCAGTGGGGACCCCCACCCTGATCCAGGACACCCTTCAGGGCAAACCAGCCAGCCCCACCCATGCACCAGGCCTCTATCCTATATAGTAAAAGGGTAATATGCCTCCCAGCACTGGGATCAGCGGAGCCTCGAGGCCTCCAGGCACCAGGATCAGCATGACAGGGGGCAGGGCCCAAACCCCCTGATCGCCCTGTGGCTCTGTGTGTGACACGGGGCGGGGCCACAACCTCCCTATCCGCCCTGCTCTGTTCGTGACAGGGGAAGGTGCCCCAACCTCCTGATCAGCCCTGCTCTGTGCCTGATACGGGGGAGCTCCCCAACCCCCTGATCGCCCTGCGGCTCTGTGTGTGACAGGGTGTGGCGCCCCAACCCCCTGATCGGCCCTGCTCTGTGTGTGACAGGGTGCGGAGCCCCAACACTCCCCCCCCATGGGCCCTGCTCTGTGTGTGACAGGGTAGAGCCATAACCTCCCCATTGGCCCTGCCCTGAGTGTGAGAGTGGTGGCGCCCCTACCCCCTGATCCGCCCTGCTCTGTGGGTAATAGAGGGCAGTGCCCCAACCCCCTGATCCGCCCTGCTCTGTGTGTGACAGGGGGGAGCTCCTCAACCCCCTGATGGGCCCTGCTCTGTGCATGACAGGGGGGAGCTCCCCAACCCCCTGATGGGCCCTGCTCTGTGTATGACAGGGGGGAGCTCCCCAACCCCCTGATTGGCCCTGCCTTGAGTGTGACAGGGGGCGGTGCCCCAACCCCCCAATCGGCCCTACCCTGAACGTGACTGAGGGTGGCATCACAACCTCCCAATCCGCCCTGCTCTGTGCATGACAGGGGGTGGCGCCCCAACTCCCTAATCGGCCCTGCTCTGAGCCCGACCAGGGGCTGCACCTAGGGATTGGGCCTGCCCTCTGCCACCCGGGAGCGGGCCCAAGCCAGCAGGGCGTTATCTCCCGAGGGGTCCCAGACTGCAAGAGGGCACAGGCCGGGCTGAGGGACCCCCCCTTCCCCCCTGAGTGCACAAATTTTTGTGCACCGGGCCTCTAGTCTATACTAATAAAAGGGTAATATGCTAATTAGACAGGATCGGCTGTACATCTTCCTTATGTTTGACTTCCTTCCTGATAAAGCCACGGTGGTTGGGGCTGAGGCAGAGGCAGTTAGGGGCGATTAAGCCAGCAGGGGAGCAAGCAGTTAGGGGTGCGATCAGGCCAGCAAGGGGCAATCAGGCTGGCAGGGGAGGGCAGTTAGGGGTGATCAGGCAGGCAGGCAGGCGAGTGGTTAGGAGCCAGCAGTCCCAGATTATGAGAGGGATGTCCAACTGCCAGATTAGGCCCCATCCTGCAGCAGTCAGACATCCCCTGAAGGGCCTCAGATTGGAGAGGGTGCAGGCTGGGCTGAGGGACTGAGGGACACCTCCCCCTACCCCCCCCCCCCCCACATGAGTTTCATGCACTGGGCCTCTAGTTTCAAATGTGCATGATTCTAACAGTTGGTACATGTTAACAATAATAGTTTTTATTATCTTGTTACCATTTGTTAAGGGAGAACAGACAAAGTACTAGGCATTTTATTTATGTAACTTTTAAAATATTCATAATAACCACGAGTAGGAAACTTTTCTAGTCCCATTTTCCATATGAGGAAACTGAAAGTTAGAAAAGTGACTTGCCCCCAGCCAAATCAAGCAGTTTGTTAGTCATGGGTAAGGCCAGATATTTAACCTTAGTCTATCTAATACCACAATCACTGTGCTCTTCCTCTAAAAGAGACTACACGCCACACACTAAGTCTACTATGCCACCTCATGGACTGGAAACTAAAAACAGTTTTTACATCTTTAAGTGGTTGAAAGAAATCAAAAGAAGAATGCTATTTTGACACATGAAAATTACATGAAATTTACATTTCAGTGTTCATAAATAAAGTTTTATTGGAATCCAGCCATGCCTGTTCATTTTCTTTTTGTCTCTGTTGCATTTGCACTACAATGGCCGAGTTGAGTAGCTGATACAGAGACCTGACAGTGTACTACCTACTATTTACTATCAGGCCCTTCAAAATAACATTCGTAGGCCCTCTCCTGTATACTTACCTTAATGTTCTGTCAATCAGCTCAAACGGCTTTCTTCTTAAATAACAGTCTTCATGGAAGAGAAAAACTAAACAAGCACGTAGATGTGATGCTGGTTTCTTGATAAGTCATGAATTTCTGTCAAACCCATGACTGATTATAGGAATCATATGAAGCCAAGAGAGCTCACACTTAAGTCACAGCAAAAGAATATTTTTCCAAGCTGTATAATTCTATGAATAAAGAATAACAAAATTATGGCTAGGTAAACACTACCACACCACAATGCAAACAAAATAAAAAAGCTATTGCAAAATTCTCTCTTTAAACACCTAGTTTTAAATGTCTACTTCCAATGGATTTCTGCTGCCTGCATTTTCTCTGACAGTCACTCAGCTGACCTGGTAGCCCAGACATCATTGCATAAAATGTTCTGGGAAGCCAACAGGCAGTTTCACTGCCCTAGGTCTTGCCCCCAAGCATTATTCATAATGCTAATGTCATCACCAGGAGCCAGCTGTATTCCCATAATCCCCTTCAAACAGTGAAAGGAAGAAAGCTGGAGAAACTTCTATCCCAGGAACCTCAAGGGTAAGGCTGAGAGCAACTCTTCAGTTCACAGCAACCAGGGATAACCTGCTTCTCTAGCTCTTGCTTCCTGAGCCTCAGAGCATCCTGGATTTCCCTTCAGTGCTTTTCCAGTGGTACCCTCCACTCCAGCTCACGATATTTTGTTTGACTCTTGCCATCCACCAGAGGCATTCATCGAACGAATATGAAATATTGTTAACAGGGCTCGTAGAATGCTTTTTCTTGGATAATGAGGTAGAGGCGTCTATGCCAAAATCAATGTTCTTGGGTAGAAATCCTTTTTTTTTTTTTTTTTGCATGATATTTAGCCTTTTAACTTCTTTTTTCCCTAATCTTTGGCCTTAGTTTAACTCATCTTTTCACAGGAAAAATATTCCCAGCAACCTAAGTGCACAACCAACTTTCCATGAAAATAAACTTTATTTCTCCATTCCCCTGGCCTCCCATTTTTTGACACATTTGATATTCTCTAGAATCTGCCAAAGTCAAAGTACTTCCAAAAATGCCTCATGCACCAGTCTGGTTTTCAGCCCGACTTGATACGATGCAGTTGAAGTTTGACAGGCGAGCAGAAAGGAAATGACTTAAATCAGAAGCAGGCTTGGTTTAAAATTGTCTTGTCTGTGTGGTTGTTTGCTTTTCTCCTAGATGGTTCCAGAAAAAATAAAATACGATTCTTGTGAGTGCCTACTTTGGAAGTTGTTTTTTCCCTTCTTTGTCATTCTCTGTGTGACTCCCAAGGGTCGTGGAAGAGAATTTTCCAGGAGCTAAAGGAAGAGAAGAGCCTGTGAAAGACTCAGTTTGCTCTCACTCACTTAACTCTTTTTCACCCATGGGTGAGCTGTCTGGTCGGCCAGCAATGGCATCATTGTTCAAAGCTCACCTGTTTCCTTGAGTACCCTTTCGTTTAGAGCCGAGACCAGTCTGAAAAGTTCTCTTTAAGAATCTTGATAACGATGCCAGAAATGACTCAGAGAACTAAGGGTGCAGGACAAACCTTTAAAATTTAAAGTACTTACGGAAGGAAAACTAGCTTAAAAATAAAGAAGACAAACCCCAATGAGAGCCAAGATAACCCTTTAAAATATGGGAAGGAGCTGAGTCAGACCCTGTCAGCAAGCTTCACTGAGGCCAGGGGACTTGTAGCAACATGATTTTTTTTTTTAAATTTAAAAAAAAAAAAAAAGCCCTACATAGCAACTTTTATCCAAAGATCCCAAAGTAGTCTACACAAGTGAAATCACCTAACATTCCATCGGAGGGGGTAGGTTCAGGATATTACCATTGCCTCTCCAAAGCAGGGTTTCTCAACCTTGGCACTGCTGACATTCTGGGCTGGATGATTCTTAGTTGTGGGGCTGTCCTGTGCCATGTGAGATGTTTACCAGCATTTCTGACCTCTACCCATGAGATGCCAGTAGCACTACCTTCCCTTCCCCCAGTTGTGACAACCCAAATTGTGTCCTGATATTACTATGTGTCCTTTGGGGAGCTCCTGGTTGGGAACCACTGTTCTAAATGTCCTGCACCACCAAGATACAGAGCAGTCAAAAACTCACACAAGCTGGGCCAGTGTGGCTCCGTGGTTGAATGTCGACCTATGAACCAGAAGGTCGCGGTTTGATTCCTGGTCAGGGCACATGCCCAGGTTGCAGGCTCCATCCCCAGTAGGGGACCTGCAGGAGGCAGCTGATCAATGATTCTCATCATTGATGTTTCTATCTCTCTCTCCCTTTCTCAAAATCAAGAAAAATATATTTAAACAAACAAACAAACAAAAAAAACCACCTCACACAAAAGTGACCAGCCAAAAGGCAGTTGTCAGATTGGAAGAAGAAAATGAAGGCTCCTGAGTCCCAAGCACGTGACCATTACGACCACCACTGCTTCCTACCTCCGTGGAAACTCATCCGAGTTCCTAATTCATTCCTCAGGTTGACGATTTCTGAAAATACATCCACTGAGAGTCACCAGCATCAGTTTTCCCGCACGCTATACTGAAGGCTTGACTGTGTTGAGTATGTCTGATAGTGTTATTCTCCTGGGAGTCACTAAGTGGGTTCCGAGACTGAAAGTCCATATAGCATAAAATGGGCCCAAAGCAACCCTGTCCTGTACATGAGAATAACTTCCAGCTTAAAGCCTTTGCTAAGAGCAGAGCTGCTCATGGGCAGGATGGGGGAGATGAGGAGTCCACAGAATGAGTTAGCCAAGCAGGTAAATGCTTTTAGATTTGTTAAGTCCCTCAACGACATTAACTTTTTTCACAGAACTTCTTGGAAAGGATTGCAACATGCACCTTTGTTAATTTATTTATTTATTCAAAACACATCGTTTGCATACAAAATTTTCAATATGTCCACACTTGTCTCTTGATAAATTTTCAAATACCTGTTCCCTCCCTCCCTCTTCTTTGTTCACATCAGTGGATGAACTTGTTGATCTTTCCAAGTGAGTCAGCGAAGACAGGTACAGATGAATGAACCACATCAAGCATTTTGGGAATAGAGACAGGTGTTAAAACTTATTTTTATAACTTGAACTCTGGGAGGCACAGAAGAGGAGTGAGATGGCATGCTGGTGTAAGTAACTATTGCACAAAACTGGATATAAACCTGCACCACTCTGCTCTATATTTATTCAATGGACATGTGTTGAGTGCCCACTGGCTCCAAGGCCCTGTGCTGATACTAAGGAGAATACAAGAATGCCAAGAGTCAGGTTCTGTGTTGATTTTTATTTTTATTTTTTTGCATAGGCTAACAGAAAAACTATTTCATATGCATAAGTAATTATACTGTGAGGCAGAAGGCAATCAGTGCTTAAAGAGGAATAGGCAAAGTGTGTGATTTTGGCAGTCACAGTTTTGGGTCCCACCATATCACAAACAAGTCAGTTTTCATCATGAGGGGAGAGCTTGTATGAAGTAAAAGGGGCCCTAAATTCAGTATAAAAAACTCTGGGCTGGATCATAGTTCTTTCATTCTCTAGAATGCTACTTAACCTCTCTGAGCCTTCATTCCTTTTCCTACAAAAAGAGAACACGGTAACGATGAACAGCAAAATGTTGTTAAACTTTCAGACAAATGTTACAATTTCTAAGGTTGGGATTTAAGCGTAGCTATACTTTGCTTATTGCTTACTTTGTGCAAAGTCCCTTCAGTATAGTATCTTTGACCTACGGAATAGGCACCATTGTCCTCCTTTTATAGATAAGAAATTTGAAGGCCAGAGAGATGAAGTAATTCATCTGAAGTCACATCTGAAGTCACACAGCTGGCATCCAACAGACTGCTGAGTCTATTGAACCTAGGCCTCTGGAACTCAAGAACATGAGTAAATTTCATATCTCTATGTTGCCATTTCACCATAGTCTCTATTTTGCATAAAAGAACAAGTTGGGTAAACAAGTTACTGGTATGGCACTCATTGAAATATGGGGATTGATAAAATAACCATCAAGAAAAATATTGATTTATCATATTTCAAGAAAAAAAAACAAATACAAGTTACTCTCCACGGTATTCTTAAATCAGAGAAGGTAACTTAGAATTTGAGACAAAAAGTGTGAGAATTCTTGCAGAGGTCCCCACCCTATGCTTTCTTTGTTTAAATACTCAAGCAGATTGAGGGCCTGAAAACCTTGGGAGCTTTCCCGGGTTTATGTTTGAGCTCGGAACAGAGCAGGCCTCTCTTAGCCACAAAGGAAGAAAGGACCAGGCTAACACTGAATTCTGGAGTATAAAGAAGAGAAAGAATTAGATAGCTATTTTCAAGAAATGAATACATTTTCCTACTGGCAAATCATATAGTATGACATATCAGGTGGAAATAATCTACTTTTATGTATTACAGACTGAAAATGCTGCTTTTCTGGGAGGGGACAGGGAGACAGAATCCTGCAAAATATTCAAGGCCAGGGAGTATTTCGAGAGACTTCTTTATAGAGTGGTCTATTATGGGCTGGCTGCATACAGCTATCTTATTTAATCCTTAGGACAGTAATGTGAGCACATGCTGTACACTAGTTTGCGGATGAGTGCAGATGAGAAAATTGAGGTGCAATGAGCCTTGGGCTTTTCCCACGATGTCTCTGGAGTGGTCATGTGCTGCTTTATGAGAACTGCCCAACTTCAACATGGCTCCACCTAGGCCGGCCTTGTTCCGAGCACAGAAGCACTTCCCACTCACCTGCTCTGCACTGCTCTGCTCCAGCTCCGTTAGGCACACACAGGGAACACCAGCTGGTAACATGAAGCAGCCCTGACTATTTCCAGTAGCCAATGGCCTTTGAACTGACCAACGTTTGCAGCCAACACTCAATTATCTGCAAAAGGCTTGTACATCTCCTTGGAAAACTGCCACAGAGCTGTATTCCCACAATACAAGGGAATAATTCGCACAGTGTAAGGGAATGTTCATCTCTGCCTAAGCAAAGAATCAGGAAGATAAATCTGTAAGTGGAAAGGAATCCTATGAGGCCTCCAAAGCCAAAGAGAAATTCATTTTCTTTGGATCATCTATTACTCCCCTCCATTAGGGCAGATTATTGGGGTTGCCTGGAACCTCTAACCTTACTCCACCACTGAAAACTAGGTATTGGTCTATTTTCATAGATGATGAAAGTAAGTCTCAGAGGTTAAGCAACTTGCTCCAGGTTACACAGCTGGGAGGTGCCAGCTTTTCAACCTCACTTACCTTTGGTAAGGCACTCCCTTCCCATTAAAATAAACAGAAATAAGGGGAAACACTCCTTCTCTTTAAATGCATGACTAAAAAGTTAAAACTCTGGCTCAATGATCCAGCATTACACTTTGTCAGCTACCTACGGCGAATGTTGCATTTTATTCTTGTCCTTTCTTTATATCTAGTAAGTTTCAGGCCCCTGTCAATGTAAATGCTCATGAACTAAAGAATATTGTTAAGAGTATATAGCACTTCAAAAATAAAATCAAGGTGGGAAAACAACATCTCTTCCTCCGCCTCTCCAAAAAGCTCCTCTCTCTCTCTTTCTCTCTTTCTCTCTCTCTCTCTCTCTCTCTCTCTCTCTCTCTCTCTCTCTCTCTCTCCTCTCTTTCTCTCTGAAATCAATAAAAAATATATTTTAAAAAAAGATATATGATTCATTCCAAGTCAAACAGAAAAGGGTTTTCAATGAAAAAACAACAACACACGACTTAGATCATTTATTAATACCAGCAATAAAAATTACCATTAGGCATTAATTACATTTGCTCTAATTTATAAAATAAAAATTATTCTTCCTATATCATGCTGGCAAAACTAAAACCAAGCAACCTCTTCAAGACCAATGGCCTAGTAAGTGCTAGAACCTGGATTCAAACTTGAACTTTCTTGCTTACAAACCTATATTCTTCCTACTGCACCAACATCTATAACAAAGAGCTGTTTACATAGACAATCTGCGCATAATGACTTCTCAGCTCCTCGTAAATGTTAGGTGGTGGGAAGTCACAAGACCAAGACATCTGAACGGGTCCAGTGTCCTGAAGTCTTCACCGCTGGACTGTCTTAGGCCTCAAAATTTTCACCCTGCCGTCAGCCCACCAGAAAAATTAAAAATTATTAATTTCAAGAGCAAGCCGGATTAACTTGGGGGAAAGCATCCTGACAGATACTTCAGTCAAAAGAGTATACAGGTGGCAGCGTGAGGGCAATGGAGACCAGGAAAAAAATGGCCTCATGGCAAAGGTCAACCCAACTGCTGAACCTAGAAGCACTCCCCATCTGATGCATGGAGAATGGCTTATAAAAGATCTTTCAACAAAGCAGTGCTTCACTGATCATATGGCTCAGAGACCCCAGCTGCTAGTACAGAACATATATTTGCAAGAGAGGGTTGCCCTGACCGGTTTGGCTCAGTGGATAGAGTGTTGGCCTGCGGACTGAAAGGTCCCAGGTTTGATTCCAGTCAAGGGCATGTACCTTGGTTGCGGGCACTCCCCAGTGGGGGGTGTGCAAGAGGCAGCTGATCGATGTTTCACTCTCATTGATGTTTCTAACTCTCTATCTCTCTCTCTTCCTCTCTGTGAAAAATCAATAAAATATATTTTTTAAAAAAGAGAGAGGGCTAGTATCTATATTGTGTCTTCAAGAAGTAAATTGAGTCAGAATCCTGATTCCTCAGCCACAAACTGTTGCTGTACCAAAAGGACATATCGAGTCATCATATGCCCAGGTACTTTGTCACCCACTGAGATTACGACCCCAAATCTCTCTTCTTTTGTTGACCTGGGTAGGCACAGCGGCCTCCAGCTTAATTAAGGCTTAGCCTAGAAGTTGGCTGAACTTTCTGAGGCCAAGGTACTAGCAAAAACCTTGAACTAGCAAAACCTTGAGTGCTTATTAAAACCTGGGTTGATTCCTAGGCTCCACCCTCAGAAGTTCTTATTCAGTAGATCTGGGGTGGGGCTGAGAATCTTGAATCTCTGGGGCGGGGCCTGGGAATTTGCATGCCAAATTCTCTGGTGATGCTGAGGCAGCTGGTCTGGGAACCGCATTTTGAGAATCGCTATCAGAGATGCACACTCAGACTTGGTTCCCAGGGTCCTACATCTCCAAAAGCCGAAGGAGACAGACAAATGCAAGGAAAGAGCACCAGGACAAGAACAGCTGGCTAGTGGCCCCTTTCCCAGAGCGCTACTCAGTCTTTCCTAGGACTACTTCAGTCCCACTTTTCTTTGAACCAACCACAGGGAAGAAAAAGAAAAACAAAATTTAAGAAAACAATCTGAAGAGCAAAATAAGTTCCCCTCCCCTCTCAAAGGAACAGGGAAAAATGCTAACCTTGCTCCTGCCCAAGAAACTCCACTCCTTATCACAATGACCCAGCGATTGGTCTTCCTTTTAGTGGGGGAGCCCTAACAAGGTCTACAGTCACAGGCTGTATCAGAGGAACTCCATTTTGCAGACAATTACCCTAAAATAAAGGAATTGACACATCTACTAAAAATATCCCTCCAGAAATGCTTTTTGACCATTCCAGAGGAGCTTGCACTAAAATGAATCAACACACCAACACATGGTAACTCCTCAATTATTTTTTCTCTCTTTAGACCTATGGTTTCTGGAAGTGTTTTAACCCAGCAAATTAGAGGGACTGGAATTAATTCTATAATGTATTAGGCCGTTGCTGAGATCACTATTGATTTTTTTTTCACCTCACATGACTCAATTAAGGAACATGTACAATAAATTATCACTTCTTCAAGCTTGAATGGTAATTTATTACATCTTAGGGGTTAGGACCTGTAAAATATATTTAGCTTGGAAGATGTGTTACAGGCTGGAATGTTTGTGGGAAATATTCTCTACATGAAGAATTCCTGCTCCAAAATGCCTGGATTAATGAACATAAACAGCTTTGAGGAAAAAGGGAGCAGCATCTCACGTCTGGCAGGACCCTGGCAGGGTTCACTGGAAACTCTAATGCAAGCCAAGCACAGCGGAACCAGGCCTCTTCCATTCAGGGCTGGTCCAGCTCCAGGGAAACGCCCTAGGCTTGGGACAGTTCTAGAAAGGCTCTGCTCTAGTTGGCAGTGAACCAAAGTCCGTTTCTTCTTCTGCTCCCAGGTCTCCTGGCCGAATGAGTCAGCTCCAGGGCCCTGAAGGTGTGTGCGGCAGCAGAGGAGACCTGCAAGATCCTATCAAGAACAGCCCCAATGACCTGCCTGTTCTTCCCTGGGAGACTGCCCTTCCAGAATTCCAAAAAGGAATGAAGCATTATGGGAAAGAAGAGTAGTATGTACTATAATTATCCAGTTGAGCTTTTAAAGCATACATTATTTTATTTAGTTCTCACATTCACCCTGAAAGACAGGAATGATTGCCTCTTCTCTTATACATGGGGAAAGAGGAGGTGCTCAGAGATATTAAGTAATATGCCCAGCATCACACAGCACATTAATGACAGAACTAAGATAAGGACCAGAGCCTGTTTCATCCAAAGTAACCATGTCTACCAGGTCCTTCTAATTAACTATAGGAAGGGGGAAATTTCAGAACAGCTCTACAATATTTATTTTAAGCCATCCAGACAGAGTGGGGAACAAGTAATGTGCAGGTGTTTATCCATGTCAAGGAGTGATTCCCACCACCAGGCCTTGGGCAACATTTCAAAGTAGGTAATGTTGGTTTTACAACTTCCCCATCTCCCAGCATCCGTTTCCCACCACGCAGGACCTGCATTATCCTCTCTGTCAGAGATCTCCTCCAGCTCCTGAAGTCTTCCAAAATCCTGATGAGGCCCTCTGTGCTTGGACCTTTGCTGAAGCTGTTCCTTCCTCCAGCACACACTCGCCCAACCCTCATTCTTCCTCCCACTAATTAAATGTTATTCATTTCTCAAGGCCCATTTCAAATGTTATTTTCTTCTCAGTGTCTTTCCCAATCCCTCCCAACAGGGGCACATTTCTCCCTGTTTGAGCCGCTCAAGCACTATCTTTGTATTTACCAAAAGGGCTTTGTATTACAGTTGTTTGTGCTACATACTTGTCATATTTCTCCTACTAGAACTCTCATCAGAAAGGGTTGTTCATCCTTGTATTTTTAGCAATGCTGGGCACAATGTCTTGAGCACAGGAGATATTCAATACATGTTTTTTGATGGAAGTGAAAAGAAAACTGTAGAAGCGTAAAGAAGATACATGATCCTAGAATAGTCCCGTCTTTCTTTCTTGGAAAAGCAAAGAAGGGCACTTCGTAAACTCTGTCCATCCTCTTGGAGTCTTGAGCTGCTTTGCTTTGAATATGAAATTCAGGTTATTGTTCTTGCACTTTTCCTTCAGGCAGCTGTGATCCAGCCCAGAGATGAGAGTATTTGTTGAGGGATGACTGGGCATAGGCTAGTGCTCACCAGTCAGAAAAGGAAGTAGCAGGAGACCCGATTTCAGATAAGCAGAATTGTTTGCTCACCTTCCGTACTGAACTTGCTTGCCAATGTCTATAATAAAGCTTTATATTAGTAAAAAAAAAAAAAATGTTTTAAAATAGTTTGTTATTTTTTTCACATCTGGGGCCTCCAACAACAGACTAGTAGCCTGTGGCTTTGGAGTCCTCTCCTAGCAGCAGTGTAGGCCAGACTGATTTTTAAACCCCAATCAAAATGTTGGTTTAGATAGCAATTATGAAAGATTCTGTACGTTAAATTCTTTACTGTTGCCTGATCGCCCTTAGGCATTTTCATTCTACTAACTCAGTAGTTCATGTTACAGCAAGGGTAGCGTCCCCACCATGCTGGAGAGGCTTTTCCCACACCACCGCTGCCCATCAGGGGTCAGGGGCCCAGCCTTCTGTAAGGGGGACAATGCTCCCGAACGGCCGGCCTGACCTGCTGACAAGGAGGAGAAATCCATCGGGGGCAGTGTGCACAGTTTCCAGGAGACTCTGGCCACTCTCCAGGGATGGCGTGAGGTTAAGGAGAGGCTTGCCCTGGGCTCCATGCTTCTATCCTGAAGATTTCTGTGAAGTATGTTCCCACACCGCTTCCCCCCTCTTCCTTCCCATCTATCCTGCTCACTCTGCCAACCTTGGCTCCAGCCAGGTAACTCTCTTCTAGTTCACCTTTGTTAAAAGCAGAAACTCCATGGCAATCTAGTCCCATTATCCAAGGTCCAGCTTGGAAGTATAAAACTGAATAGCACCTGTTTCTTCTTTAGCTTCCTCACTAACTAGTCAGACTTCGGTTTGGCCCACAAACTTTTCTTTTAAAAAAAAAATATTTTTATTGATTTCAGAGAGGAAGGGAGAGGGAGAGGGAGAGAAATATCAATGATGAGAGAGAATCATTGATTGGCTGCCTCCTGCATGACCCCCACTGGGGATCAAGCCCATAACCCAGACATGTGACCTTGACTGGAATCAAACCTGGGACCCTTCAGTCCGCAGGCCGACACTCTATCCACTGAGCCAAACCGGCTAGGGCTTGCCCACAACCTCCTGATTTTCCCAGGGAAGAGACCAATTAGAGGCTCAGGGAGCAGAGCTGAGACTCAGATGATATGATTAGTGCTGTTGGACCAGAAGATGAATCCTTCTCCAACCGGGTGTCCCTGGGGGCACCTCCTAGATGAATCAGACCTGAGAAAAGAGAAATAGGTTTCTTTTTAGGTAGCTTGCACACCTGCCTCTCCTGCATACCTACAACCCCACCCTCCCATCCTCAACACACACCTGTATCAGGCTCTGAACCTCCCAGCCTTCTCTATGAGACCCTCTTCCTGTATGCCCCCACCTTTGTTACCTAGCCACAAAAGCCTGTACAGCAAACTGCTGCCACTTATCTACAAATCAGTGAGAAGACACCCAAGCCCCCTATGCCAATGCGCTTTCATCTATGAAAAGAGTGGAGCTACCCACGTGATAATAGAGAATGAAAGAGAACTCACAATGTCTATCTGCTTTCTAGTTTTTCCTGGGGCCACCCTACATAATCCTCAACAATCCATCTTCCACTCTTATCCAATAAAAAAAGCTGTTCCCAGAGGTGCTATCCCAAACACAGCGCATCACAGGTCAGTGGGCACACTGGCTAGCACGCACCGGGTTCCAATGTCTTAAAGACCCTCAGACACATCTCCTGGGAATTTTTTCCTAGGAGAGGGGGAAGGATTGTGGATCACTTCCCCATCCATTTTCTAATCCTGTTTTCTTTGGCAAATCCTCAAATCCATCGGAGAGGATAAGTGTAGTAGTGAAGTGCAGGGTCTTGAAGCCAGAATTGACTGGGTTCCAATTGTGAATCTGCAATTTGGGTTTTATGGCTTTGAGCAGATTACTCCGGCTTTCTGGGCCTTTGTTCCCTCAGGTGAATACTGGAGACCACATTGAACTTGCCAGGTGCTGTGAAGATAATACACTTCCTTAGCACAGTGAGGGTGCAGCAAAGGCAGGACTGCCAGTGTTGCGTGAGCATTCAGGGCCACTTGGGAACATGTATGAATGGCACACCCTGGAACTGCTTAGCGTGATGCCCAGAGGGACATATTATCCTATATTTCTCAGAAAATGTAAGTACAAAGGAGGACCTCTCAAATCCACATGAAGCAGAAGTTAGTCAGCTAGTGGGAGGTTCTCAGCAGCAGCCATTACATTTTCAATGTTTCCTAAGTACAAAGCTGGTTCAGGACAATTCTGCAGCCAGAGAGGAGGTCAACACTTTTTTAGTATTTTTTTTTTCTTCTGTAGTTCCTGTCACGAAACACTAGAATTTCTGAGTAAGTAATGGGGCATTAGGCAGGAACAAGGGGGATGCTATGCAGATTAGATGTGATTAGACATAACAATAAGACTTAATTGTTACCATTGAGGAGCTTCTAGTATAAAGAGCAGGGATTCTTGATCCTGAATGAGCCTTGGAGGACCCACGCACCTCCTGAAATTGTATGCAATTATGTGTATGTTTGGGGGCAATTTCTGGTCAGAAGGTCCGGAGCTTTGCTCAAATCCTCAAAGGGATCCAACAGAAAGTGTGTATAATAGGGAATAGGGGGTGCTGGGTTGGGGTGAGGGGTAAGAATCAAGACTAAAGAATCATTTAATTGTAATTTTTCTATGGAATGCTACAAAAATAGACTATTCACAGTCATCTAATTCTGGGTTTCTCACACTGGTTTAGATAAAGGACAAGCTTAATTCTTGGCCTGCTGAATTTAAAGATAGCCTTGAGTGTTCCATTCCTCTGTAAACATGTGATTTTTCAATACATTTGGATTTCTCAGAAACGGTTCACAAAACCCGTGCCAAGATCTATGGGCCCCTCGGTATTACATTTGGGCTGCCTTGAGCCACACAATAATTTATAACTAGCCCGCTGCGTTGAGCCCTCTTCCCTGTATGACTAACAGGAAGAGAAGTTTGGCAGCAACACAGCCTTAATGAATGAAAAATGCAAACCTTGCAAATCCCTCTGCATTTAAGTCCCCAAGAGTCCTGAGGCAGACACATTTCCAAAAAGCCTGTCTTTCCAAGATGCAATTTACTGCCCTTAGAGGGTTGCTGTAGGCTCCCCCAAAGTACATTGGCCTTATTAAAACAGATTTTAGCAGCCAAGCACATACAGTGATTTTTTTTTTTCTGTATGATAAAATGGGGACATTTGTTGAAATGAGGAGCTTCAGTGAGAATGACAAGTCACATATTATCACTGCACAGTCCAGGCTGATCTGCACACAAACCAGGAGAGAGACAGCTGACCTCTGAGTCCACGCCGCCACGCTGCATTCCACCACAGTTTCTCGAAGCAGGAAGGTGACTCCCAGCTAGTTGTGTCCTCGTCTGGGGTTTTCTCATAAAAACAAATGGGGCCTAGGAAGAAGCTACCACTGAATTCTCACAGGTTGTAGCCAGCAATTTCTCCTCTTCTGTGGGCTTGAATTTAGTGAGGTACCGACCCTCGGGAGGTGCTGGGTAGAGAAAGGTTGCTTCCTTGTTAGCATATGGAACACATGCTCTCCTGAATATTGTCAGTTAAGGCACTTTCACCCTAGGAATGGGATTTCATTACCCCAGGCAGGATACAAATTATAGTACACATCCAAGATCCATTATTCGAAACCCATCAGGCCAGATGTATTTCAGAATTTGGAATCGTTCCGATTTTTAAAAGTTTATTATTTTTGTTTTGCTTTGTTAATCCTCACCCAAGGCTATTTTTCCATTGCTTTTTACAGAGAGTAGAAGGAAGGGGGAGAGACACGGGAGAGAAACATCCTTGTGAGAGAGACACATTGGATTGTTTGCCTCCAACCAGAGCCAGGGATTGAACCTACAACCGGGGTACATACCCTGGAGTGGAATTGAACCTGGGACTCTTCAGTCCATTGGCTGACACTCTATCCACTGAGTCAAACTGGCTAGGCCTCTTTTAGATTTTTAAAAGGTTAATATGGAGCATATACTGTACTACTCAGAGAGGATGGGGCAGCACGCCATAATCAAACAGACTCCATTTTTATTTTCCTCCAACATTAAAGTGTTGATCATGTCTCCTGACATGATCATCGTCCCAAGAGCGTATAATAACTACATGAGTATTGTTCTCATGCAATGACAATGAAGAACAGAGGGAGAGGGACATGGCTTTCTCTCTTTGTCATCACAGAGAATGGTTCTTTTCTAGAAGCCCCAAGGAGACTTTCCCCAGGTACCATTACCCAGACATAATCTAATATGAATTCCAGGTGAAAAGTCATTCCCTGCAGTGGGAGGGGTATACCCTCCCGGAACACACTGCTGCCATAGCTGAACAAAAAAGCAAGAGCTCTTATTCAAGGAATAAGGAAGGAATATTGTTAGTTGGCAACTAGTGGCAACTACCACCACTACCTAGATTGTATCAGAGAGTCAAGGCAGTGTCCTAGTTCATAGGGAAGAAGCAGCAGAAATGGCCTAAATGACGTCTGATAAAAGTATTAACCCCCTGGGATCTTAATCTATCTGCCTCCTCGAAGAAGCCCCTGTGGACACTGAAACTTAGACTTGTTACTCAAGTACAAAGACTAAGTTCTATTGTTATAACCGGTGGTAATTAGTGTCCTATCTTCGGACTTGATATCAAGGCGTGTTGCTTTACTCTCAGCAATATAAGGGAAAGGGATGAGAGAGGAGATGGGAGTAAGAGAGTGGAAGATTAAGCAATAAAGACACGAGTTATAGACTAGACCAGGGGTTATCAAGCTGTGGCCCATAAAGATATACTGGTGCACAGTAATGCCCCTTGGTTACACTTCGTCTCCGGTTGCCTGTGTGTACAAATAGTAGAGCTGAATAATTGCAACATAGACCATAGGACCTGCAAATTGTAAACATTTGTTATGTAGCCCTTTAAGGAAAGTTTGCTGATCCCTGAGCTGGACCAACTGGACAAAGCAAGGTGATAAGTGAACAAATATAAGATAACACTCTCTGTTCTCAGATCAAGGGAGGATCCCAGAGGAATTAACAGGAATCCCAAAAGATAGACTAGCATAGCAACAGGGAATCTAGATTAAATGCCCTAAAATCTAGGCACAAGGCGAAAGGCATGTGGGAACTTGCATGGCCATGGCCACGAGGAAGAAGGAAATAGCCACACGAGGCCAGATCCCAGAACTCACTGCAGGACTACAGGATGAAGGAATGTGTTGGATGGGAATTCAAAATGAAACCCAAAGTAGATGTACGGTTCTTGCAAATGGGCTTATGAATCAGGGAGTGGGGAAGGATGTGTGTGTGTGTGTGTGTGTGTGTGTGTGTGTGTGTGTGTAAAAATTCAAAACTTTGAAGGTAAAACCCCATAATTGGGGTGAGAGCCCCACACATGACAAATCATGAAACTTGGTGGTCAGCACAGCACAGATTTGTAGCACAGAACCAGAGTTTGGGTATAGTATATGCGATAAACTTGCACTGGTTTGAGGGAACCCTGGGCTATTGAAATGATTTCTGCCTTAAGGCAGAATTGTTCTGGGAAGCAACTGGAACTGAGCCACATGGGGGGAAAGATCAGCAGCTTATCTGAGTCCCTGAGGGCAGTAGAGGCAGGGACACTGGGTGGCTGAAAAATAACTATTTTCATTGGGAGTAATTACTGGAGACTGTTGATCTAGAATCACCACCCCCTATCTTAAATAACATCCTCCCCCCCCCGCCCCAAAATAAAAACACTCCACATTATTTTCCAACTCTCTTTTTTCAAGATTCCTTTTCATTTGTTTAAGTACAAGTACATCCGCTATCTCCCCCTTCCCCACTCTATACTCTAGTGATGTTACTGTAACATGATGCCAGATTATATTTTTGGTTAATATTTCCTGGTGGCAGCAGGAAAGGAACCTTAACATCAATATTCAACATACGTGAACATTGAATTGTGAGATGGGCTTCCTGTAGACAGTGAATCCACATCACAGAGTGAGGATTCTTGCAGCTCCGTTAAAGAGGGTGTTCCCTTCCGGGAGGCAGTGCCCTTGTCGTTTCCTGTTCTTCTACAGCCCAGCTCTTATGAACAAGCCTCCCTAACCCTTGGAGATTTAGGTAAACTTGGTTTGAATTCCCAGAATTACAGCTTGTATGTGCCCAGGGCCTCCTAACATTTTCCCAAGAATTCTTGGCCTTGTAACCTCCTAATCCCTTCTATCTTTGCTCTTACATCTGTTTCTGTAATCTGGTTTCTATCCTGTTGTGGGTTGAATGACGGCTCCCAGGAATGACATGTTGAAGTTCTCACCCCTAGAACCCTCAGAATGTGATCTTATTTGGATCTAGGGTCTTTGTAGATGTAGTCAAGTTAAGAGGAAGTCATAAAGATGGGTCATCATCCAGTATGACTGAATTATTTCTAAAAAGGGGAAATTTGGACACAGAGAAAGACATGCACAGAGGGAAGATGAAGTGAAGAGACAGAAGGGGAAGATAGCCATCTACATAAAAGGAACCCTTAAGGTTACCAGAAGCTAGGAGAGACCCTTCCCTAGTGCCTTCAGAGGAAGAATAAACCTGCTGACACCTTAAATTTGGGTTCCTGGGCTCTGTACCTGTGAGACTATACATTTCCTTTGTTCTACTAAGCCAGTGATGGCGAACCTATGAACTCATTTTTTTGGTTGATTTTTCTTTGTTAAATGGCATTTCAATATATCAAATAAATATCAAAAATATAAGTCTTTGTTTTATTATGGTTGCAAATATCAAAAAATTTCTATATGTGACACGGCACCAGAGTTGAGTTAGGGTTTTTCAAAATGCTGATACGCCGAGCTCAAAAGGTTCGCCATCACTGTACTAAGCCATCTAATTTGTGGTATTTTGTCACAGTCCTAGGAAACAAATACATGTGCCCTACAGGCATGGGCTCAAAAGTCTGGACCGTATCCAGGGAACACCAACAAATCTGCTCATGTCAGGCCTCTCCTGAGATTAGCATTTAGGGTTCCCCACAGCAGTGACTGCACAACCTCCACACTGCCGCCTCGGCCTGCTTCAGCCTCCCCCTCACACTCCGCCTTCAGGGACAATTCACACTCCATGAAGCCTCCTGGGAAGTACAGCTGGGCCCCTGACCAGGCGCACCTGCCATCCCCAAAACTACTGCAGTTCTAGAAAGCAAAATTTCTCCAATTCAGTTTTCTAGCCTAATGTTTATTCCTGGGGTTCAGGTTGCTGATGAGATTTGCACCTTCACGCCTTTCTCCACTTTCTCCACCAAAGAGCAGCAAGCAAGAAGATCCAGCTGTTACCGTCACAAGGTGGGAAAAGGGGAAAGGCTGGGCCTTTTCTTTAACTCAGGACCTCGGAGACATAGCACATTGGCTTGAGCATGGCAGATCCAGGGGCTGGTCCTCAGCTTTCCACACAGTAAACGTTCAGCACGATCAGGTGGGTATAATCTTGAAACCAAAGTGCTAATCCAAGCAGTCTACTTAATTCTCAATATGAAAAATAATTGCCAGACCTACTGAAATACTCACGTCCTCCCTAAAAAAAAGGTGTTTTATTTTTCTTTTCTAAGTAAAAGTGCATTGAGACAGAGCAAACAATATTATGATTTGGACTACTGATAAATATCAAATCAGGATAACAGCAGCTAGCATACCCTGGTATGGAGATAAAAAAGCATCACCTCTAGCCCTAGCTGGTTTGGCTCAGTGACAGAGCGTCGGCCTGTGGACCAAAGGTCCCCGGGTTTGATTCTGGTCAAGGGCACATACCTTGGTTGCAGGCTCCTCCCTGGCCGGGCTAAAAAAAAAAATAAAGTATGAGTTCTAGAGGCAGACAGAATTGGATTTGAATCACAGCTCTACCACTTATTGGCTATATAACCTTGGGCAAATTACATAGCCTCAGTTTCTTCATCTGTAAAATGAAAATAATAATGGTTAACTCATAAGATTACTCTAAGAATTACATGAGTTGATGTAAAGTGCTTAGCAGAGGTCTACCTAATTCTTCCATAAATTACCTATTTTTTAAAAAAAATTTTGGTTAATCCTCACCCGAGGATATTTTTCCATTGATTTTTAGGGAGAGTAGAAGAGAGAGGGAAAGACAGAGAGAAGCATCAATGTGAGAGAAACACTTCTATTGGGCTGCAGTGGAGCCTGCAACCAAGGTAAGTGCCCTTGACTGGAACGGAACCCAGGACCATTTGTCTACAGGCCAATGCTCTAGCCACTGAGGCAAACCCACTAAGGCCATAAGTTACCTATCCTATATAATAAAAGCCTAATATGCTAAGTGTCCGGTCATTCGGTCATCCGTTCAACAAATCAAAGTGTAATATGCTAATGATATGCTAAGCCCGCTCAACCACTTGCTATGACATGCACTGACCACCAGAGGGCAGTCGACCTGTTGACCAGTCACCATGACGTCCACTGACCACCAGGACGCAGACAGTGAACTGGTCAACCAGTTGCTATGACATGCACTGACCACCAGGGGGCAGACGCTCTGACCAGTAGGTTAGCTTGCTGCTGGGGTCCAGCCAATTGGGACTGAGCAAGATGGGCTGGACACACCCTGGAACCCTCCTTCGGTCCCTCCCCGGCTGGCCAACCTCCTGCGTCCCTCCCTGGCCCCAATTGTGCACCAGTGGGGTCCCTTGGCCTGGCCTGTGCCCTCTGGCAATCCTGGACCCCTTGGGGGTGTCAGAGAGCCGGTTTCAGCCCAACGGCGGAACTACTGGTTGCTATGATGCGCACTGACCACCAAGGGGCAGACACTCAATGTAGGAGCTGCCCCCTGGTGGTCAGTGTGCTCCCACAGGGGAGCACTGATCAGCTAGAAGTCAGGCTCACAGCTGGCAAGTGCAGAGGCGGTGGCAGGAGCCTCTCCTGCCTCCTCCGCAGAATTAAGGATGTCTGACTGATGGCTTAGGCCCGCTCCCCTCTGTTAGTCAGACATCCCAGAGGGCTCCCGGACTGCGAGAGGGCGCAGGCCAGGTTGAGGGAACCCCTCCGCCCCCGCCGCCCCCCTTGCAATGCATGAATTTCATGCACCGGACCTCTAGTTAGTTGTAAAAAAGATCAGCTTTCTGATTGGAAGGAGGGAGAGTGGCATCTGCAAGCTATTGCCAGGAACTACATTTGGTTGCTAATAATAGGAATTTGAAATACCACAGTTTAAACAAAATAGAATATTTTTTCTTCCTCTCTCTTTCTCATTCTCTCTCTCCCTTCTCCCCCATTTCTTTCTCTGACAAGCAATGGGTAGCCAGGAAAGGTATTATGACTCACGGTCTAAGGGACTCAGGATCCTTATTCCTCTTTGCTCAGGCCTCTTTATCATGTTGCTTCTTTTCTCAAGTTCAGGTCATAATATAAGATGGAGCTCCAGCCATTACATCTGAATCAGACAGCTACCCATCTCGTTTAGAAATCTTCCCAGAAGAATCTCAACTAAAACCTCCTGTTTACATTTCACTAAACAGAATATAATCATATGGCCACACCTAACTGCAAGGTGGGTTGGGAAAGTAGCTTTTATCTGGGCACTTTGCTTTTCCAGATAAAATTACAGTAGCACCCCGTTATCTCAGTGGAATACAATCCAAGATCCCCAGTGGATGCTTGAAACCATGGATAGTACTAAATCATATACTGTAAAAGCTGTTTTCCCAAGGGGCCGTGGGTAATTGGCTGGCAGGCCCCACCCCCGATTAAGGTTGGGGGGCCGGCTGGGGGCAGGGCTGGCCATGGGGAGGGGCTGTGGGCAGTGGGTCGGCCAGCCCTGAGCCCGAATGGGGTGGGGAGTGCTGATCGGGGCCAGTGGCCTGGGGGAGGGGCCATGGATGGTTGGCCAGCCAGCCCTGCCCCTGATCGGGGTGGGGGGCTGATCAGGGTCGGGGCTGGCCAGGGGGAAAGGAGGGGATGTTTGGCCAGCCGGCCCACTCTTAATGGGGGTGGAAGAGTCTCGTCAGGGGCAGGCCAGCAGGGAGGGGGGGCGGTAAGGTTGGGCGGCCAGCCCCACCCCCTGATTGGTGGTTCGCTGGCCACAGTGGGTGTCATAGCAACTGGTCATTACAGTCATTATGGCCCTTAAGGTTGCTGGCTTTTTATATATAGAGATGTTATAATAAAAGTTATGTGAATTGTGGTCTCTCTGTCAAAATAGCTAATGATACTGTACTCACCTTTTCACTTAAGGAAGCACTTTATGGTTTCTCTTTGGGAGATCCTGATTTCCAGCATCACTACTACAGCACGTGGGGGCCATTAAGTGAAATAAGGGTGAATTGAACACAGGCACTGTGATACCAGGGTAGTCGAGGAAGGTTAGTAAATGACTAATGGTAGGAAGTGTCTACAGCGTCTTACTCAAAACGGCGTGAAATTTAAAACTTATGAATTGTTTATTTCTGGAATTTCCCACGTAATATTTTTGGGCCCTGGTTGACTGTAGGTATCTGAACCCCAGAACGCAAAATGAAGGTAACGGGGGAGAGGGAACTACTATGGAGTTCTCTTACTGAGGAAGAAGAGGAAAATGGATTTTGACAGGCCCTTTGTTCTCTGGAACAAGAACCTTTGTTTTCTAATTTAATCTTCATGTGGGCTTAGAGCTGTAAAGGACTTGAGGTTCGGAGGTCCAGAGAGAAAAAAAGGGGTCAAACTGAAGGGCCCAAATTGCTGAATCTAGGAGACCAGCCAGGATCTCTTTGGCCCAAACAGGTTATTTCTAGAGGCAGAAAGGGAAGAGGACCGGGACGAAAGGAAGACCCTGATTTGACAGGTGTTCAACATTTTAGAGAATAAAACTTGAACACGTTTCAGTGTTATTGCCCATTAGGAGTTGGTGATTTTTTAATGCCTGTAAGGCAAATATTGTAGAATAAACCCTGGACAAGGAAACCTGGGTCTGAGAACTGGTGCCTTCAGGGTGGGGCTTTGACTGTGTCACTCTCCTCCTGAAGGGAGGCAGGAAAAGGCAGTTACATTTACAAAATGCCTATTTTAAAGAAGATTTATATACTATTCTAACAGTTTTGAGGTAGATATTCTGAACTGCGGTATAGATGAACAAACTGAGGATCAGAGAGATTAGATAACTTACCCAGGGTCACTCAGCCAGGACTGAAGTCAAGGTCTACCTCACGCTGTAGCCTCAACTCTTACCTGCTCCATCCTCTTCAGCTGGTCCCTGGATGAGGCAAAAATGAGCCTGACTCATCGGAGGGTGAATGAATACAAAGGACCAGAAACATCAACTAACTTGGTAAACACCTGGGATTCTTTCTCTACCAGTTTTGCTCAGCATCCTCTCTTCTATTTTCTGGTAGGTCTGTTGTCTCGGCCACCATTTTAGTTGATGTTGATGTTATTGTTGATGATGATGATAAGAGACAATGATGATTCCTTGCACCGTTGTTTATTCTCTTGAGAAAACAAAAAGGAGGGTGTTATTCTGCCTTTAGAAAACATTGCACATTATAGCCACTTCCTTGATCCTCTCAGTGCATAAAATCTTGTAGTAAATAACTTAGTTTAATTTAGTTTAGTCTTGCATGGTTTACAATATTCCCTATTTCAGTTAGTGGCATTATTTTATCTTCCATCCAATTACCCATATAAGAAACTGTCAGATACACTGCTCACTCCTCTCCCACCCCCACACACATTGAAGGACCTAAAGGACCTATGCAGATCTTTTAGGAATGAAGGACATCTTAGTGGCACTCTATGTAAAAAAAAAAAAAAAAAAAAAACAACTAAAACAGGGGATGCCACATGACCAGATGATTCCAGGAACAGATGGATCCTTTCCCAACAACTTAGACAAACTGGAGATTAACCCTACTAGACTATAAGCTTCTTGATGGCAGAGCTTTCACAGAATTTCCTTTTAGTATTGCCTCACACAGGGGTGTCTATTACAAGAAATGCAAACGAGTAACAGTAAGTCCTGTTTCCTAGAAGGAAATTCCAGTTCTCAAACTGGAGTCTACAAAAGAAATAGATGCCTCTAGGTCAGGGGTGGGGAACGTCCAGCCTGTGGGCCGTGTAAGGCCCATGAAATCATTTGGTCTGGCCCTGCCGAGGCATTGGGGTGAGTTAATGAAATGTCTGACCAGATCTAGCAGGCTAATTTTTAAGCTGATAATTTTGTATGGCCTTCGAATGATGCTATACATATCCAAATGGCCCTGGGCAGAAAAAGGTTCCCCACCCTTGCAAGCCAACTGGTAATGTCCTAAACTCTATGTTACTGCACATAGCATATGGGACCTGGGGGGGGGGGGGGGGGAAACACAACACACTTCATCCCACTGTGGAGAAAAAAAGGATAGCTAGGACCGAGAAGGCCCACTGTTTGCTGTACGAACAGGGGCTGGTGAATGGGTTTCTGAGGGCCACATCTCACCTGCTCCTGTTTGTGCCTTCATTATGGTATCAACCATAAAACAAAAGACAACTAGGTATTCTGTCACCAAAAAAGATTTTTATTTGGGAACAAGAAAGGATTGCAGTCTGGTACGTGCAGCCATGGCAAGCCTTGCGAACAAACTGAACAAAGATGGAGGAAGCACTTTATAGAGGGGAAGAGGCAGTCAAGGGAAGGGGCTGTTATAACCTTAGAGCCAGGCTGAAAGCATAGACTTCTTCCTGTAGGACCCTGGTGATGATAGAGCATGGGAACTCCCACAGGTCCAAGCTCCGCCCACAGGCCTGCCAATTTCTGTCCTGGTTAAGGTCTCTGTTATAAATTTTTACAGTGGACGGAGGCCATTGCTCTTTGCGGTGGCGGCCATCTCCAGTAGGCCTCAGAGACCCTACTTCTCTTAGAGGCACCAGAGGAGGTGTCTTAGTTGACTGTTCTCTATCTTTCTATCCTGTTGGTATTCAGGCATCTAAATGCCAAGATTTTTTTTTTTTTTAAAGGTCATTTTTGGAATATATTAGTGCTTAAGTTTAAATGACCTCAGAAAAATATTTATTTTTTAAAATATATTTTATTGATTTTTTTTACAGAGAGAAAGGGAGAGGGATAGAGAGTTAGAAACATCAATGAGAGAGAAACATTGATCAGCTGCCTCCTGCACACTCCCTACTGGGGATGTGTCCGCAACCAAGGTACATGCCCCTGACAAGAATCGAACCCGGGACCCTTGAGTCCACAGGCTGACGCTCTATCCACTGAGCCAAACCGGTTAGGGCTCAGAAAAATATTTAAAAAGAAATTCTGAGAGCATATGAACAGGTTATAATAGTTTTCTACTACAAAATATAATGTCTTTGTTTAATAATTGCATTAAAAACCTTTTGAAATAATCAAAACTATACTAGAAAGCAATACCATTTTTTGGAAATCACAGTAGTGTACACATTTTAAACATATTAACATCCTTTTTATTGAACCCAAATGGCTCACAATTGTAATGAGATAATAACTATGGTTTTTGTTTTATTCTTTGCTCATTGCCAGCTTTAACTTTTTGTTAGGCAACTCACAATCTGAAAATAATTAATCACTTATCCAGGAATTCAAAGATGTAAGTATTTCCAGATAAATACATCAATGTTTTTCAATGAGGAAATCTCTGGATTCAACATTTCATAAAAAGAAAGAAAAGAGAACCTGCAGTGAAACATGTGACTAAATCATCAGCTACAATTTGTGCAAAATAACTTTTACGATGAACACAGACATTGAGTTCAGGAAACCATCCTTTTTAAACCGGGAGCTGGGGGGTGAGGGTGTTGAAAGTCTGAGGTGAAAGAGCTGGCACTCAGCGTCTCCATTACAGCAAAAGACTCTCAGGGTATCCTGTGCCCACTTCTCAGACTTGAACCTTGGATTCTCGCTCCTATTTAGATTCAGCATCTCCTTTTCTCTCATGTTGCTCACCCTCAGCTCTTTGTAGATTCCTAGGTCTAGCAATATCCAGGTCTCAGTGGTTTTGTCTTTGATGCTGTCCTGGTCAGTGTTTTTATCAAACAACTTGGAGGAATGCCGAGGTGAGGGAAAGGGCCAAGTCAGTGTGGCCAATGAGGCAACGAAGGTCATTCACTCACATAGACAACAGCAGTTCTGGGCTGAGACCTCTATCAGCATAACTGGGCTCCCCATCCTTCCCTGCTGGATTATTGCAACTCATACTTACAATTGTTTCCAATATGTGTTATTCCATTTGGTTTCCAATTCAGCTTGTCCCTGGCTGCAGATTTCTGACACCTCCTAAAACCCATCTCAGTGCCTCTCACAAAAATACCTGTTGCCAGCTCAGCTGTCTGACCACAGTCCAGCCTTCTAGATATTAGGCAACATCTAATACCCAGTTGAGACTCCAGTCACTGACTGAGTATGCCCCCAGACTGGGTTTCAGACAAGCCTAATCATGCTAGGGTGCAATCGAGCAAAGTTTTCGCATCTGTGGGTGACACAAAGCTAGGAGAGATGGCTATTATGATCTCAAAGCTCTTAAGAGGTTGGAACGCTGATTCAAAATCAACAGAATGAGATTTAATAGCCCTAAGTTTGGGTTCCAAATACCACCTCAAAAATACAGGTGATGGAAAGAAATGGTTTGACTATTTTATGTGAAAAGACTGGGGTGGTTTTGTTGATCATAAGTTCAGTGTGATGTGACTTAGTTGCCTTAAAAGCTAATCCTCTTGTGGGCTGCATTAATAGGATCCTATCCAAATCACGCAAGGCAATAATCTCAGTAGACTCACCTTCAATGGGTCAGGCAACAGCTGACTCCTCAGTTGTGACCTCCCCATCCTAGAAGAGGGCCATTCACAACCACAGGCAATTCAGGGGAAAGCAGACGAAGATGAAGAGATCTGGGCTCACCGCTGCACAGGGAGTGTTGGGGCATCGTTAACATTGTTGGGACAACTGTTTAGCCAGATCAATTGAAACTCCTTTGGTTCAACAGAAAACTCAGCTAGTTTAGGCAAGGAGGGGGTTATGAATCCTAATGATATAGACAGGGAAGCCATTCAGATGAGATGCGTAGGTTTGGCTGAACTAGTTGTTTATCTCTGGCATCTGCTCTGATTCATTGGTTCTCATAGAGTGCTGGCTTTATTGATTTGTTTTTTAATAATGTATCTTAAAATATTTATTTATTTTTTAAATTTTTTGAGGTGACATTGGTTAACAAAATTATATAGGTTTCAGGTGTACAATTCTATAATACATCATCTGAATATTGCACCCCAAGTCAAGTCTCCTTCTACCACCACTTATCCCCCCTTGATCCTCTTCTACCTTCCTCCCCATTCCTTCTGGTAATCACTATGCGATTGCCTGTGTCTATGAGTTTTGGGTTTGTTTGTTTTCCTTAATCCTTTCACCTTTTACACCCAGCCCCGAAACCCCCATCCCCTCTGACAGCTGTCAATTTGTTCTCTACCTATGAGTCTGTTTCTATTTTCTTTGTTAGTTTATCTTGTTCATTTGATTGCACATATGAGTGAACTCATATAGAGTACTGGCTTTAAAAATTTTGAATATCACCCCTGGAAACAGGAGTGCCTCAGGATCCCAGGGTTAGAGCAAGGACACGGACTGTCACTGGGATATATATACTGGCTCTCTGCTTCTTCCTTCTTCATTATTCTCTCTGTGTGCGTCAGCTTTCTCTAATCCCTAGTCCACTTGACAGAAACTGGCTTTCTCATGATCCCAGATCCAGGTCCCCGGTAGAAAGAAATCTGCTTAGTGTAGAATGGGTCGAGTGCCTACTATCCCTATCAACAGTGACCAAGTGAATGGAGAAGTTTAGGCAAATATGGCTGCTAGAAATCCACCCCTATGAATTAAGATGGAAATGATTAATGAATCATTCTGTGCAAATAAGCACCCAAAAAGTTTTGTATCAGTTTCTTAACTTTCTTTGATGTCACAGGCCCCTTTGAAAAGTTGGGGAAACTTACGTTTTTCTTTTTTTATAATTTTTTTTTTTGCTAGAAGCCTTTTATTTTATTTTTTAATATATTTTTATTGATTTTAGAGAGGAAGGGAGATGGAGAGAGATAGAAACATCAATGATGAGAGAGAATCATTGATCAGCTGCCTCCTGTATGCCTCCTACTGGGGATTGAGCCTGCAACCCGGGCATGTGCCCTGACCTGGTTCATAGGTCAATGCTCAACCACTGAGTGATTTTGGCTGAGTGAAATTTATGTTTTTCTTTACACAAAACCACACAATTCTGTTTATGTTTTCAAGAGGTTCCTAAAATCTTGGAATACACCCATGAATCCCTAAATGAGAAACCCTGGCCTAGAAAATAAAATACTCAGAGGAGAAAATACGAATATCTGCCTTCAAATAGCTAAAGAATTGTTGGAGAAGGGTATTAAAATATGTAAATGGATGTATAATAAAAACATTAGAATGCTATATAAAACTGAAAAAGTGTTTCTTTAGAGATGGTATAATGGATGGTTCTTACTTTTTCCTGTATTTTTCAACTATCCTACCAGGAACATATACAGCTAGTTTTATAGTCCAATAAAGCATTTTTCAAAAGCAAAAGTAATTAAGTTTTCAAATACTTTAGACTGAGTTTAGAATAATGTATGAAATTGACAAGAACACAGATTTTGACTCAATGGTGTGGGATAATCACAAGGTCCCTGAATCTATCCTTCCTTTCCCTTCTGTAATCTGTTCTCACGCTAGGAGCCAGTTGTGGTAAAACATAAGTCACAGTATGTCTCTCTGCTCAGAACCTCGCGATGGCTCCCCAGCTCACTGAGCGTAATGGCTACAGTCCTTGCATTGGCCTACGAGGCTCCACATGAACTGGCCCTGTTATACTTCCCCTCATCATCTCCTACAATTTTCCCTCCAACTCAGTCTGATTCCTCAGTTCCTTAAATTCCATCACCTCCTTAAGTCTCTGCAAATGGCATGCTCTCAGTGAGGCCCACCCTGTTTTAAATTGCATTTCCCCTACCCCGTCACCACTGTTACTCTCCATGCTCCTTACCCTATTCACTTTCTTTTTTGCTCAGAGGACTTATCACCTTCTAACATACTATATAAACTACTTATGCTCTTTTCTATTATCTGTTTCTCCATACTTGAATATAAGCTCCATGAAGGCAGAGGATTTTGTCTTTGATTTTTCTGTCTGGTTTGCTTAATCCTAAGCATCCAGAACAGTGCCTGGCTAATAATTTGTTGAGGGAAGAAAAGAAGAAAAGCAGGGAGGAGGGAAAAAAGATTTGAAATGGTCAAGCAAAGATAAAGTGGCTAACTCACAAAATAAATTTTTGAAATGGGGGAAAAGTTTGGTTTGAAAACTTCAAAGTTTTATTGCAAACCTAAGATTCTACATGATAGGATTCTTCCCTTCTTCCACTGTAACCCAGATTTTTACTTCGATTTTTTTACTTGCCTTTTTTTTTTTTAAGACAGGAATTATTTGGGTGCAAAGAGTAGAAACCACCCAGGTTACATTAAATTAAAAGGGAGGTTTCACCCGGCCAGTGTTGCTCAGTGGTTGAGCATCAATCTATGAACCCGGAGGTTACGGTTTGATTCCTGGTCAGGGCACATGCCTGCGTTACAGGCTCGATCCCCAGTGTGGGGCGTGCAGGAGGGAGCCGATCAATGATTCTTTCTCATCATTGATGTTTCTATCTCTCTCTCCCTCTCCCTTTCTCTCTAAAATCAATAAAAATATTTTTTAAACAATAAAATAAAAAGGGAAGTTTTTATTTAATGCATGGGATCTCATGGATCCCAAGGGCAAGAATTCCAGAGGTTGAAACCAGTATTGTCTCTCTGCCTTTCTGGTATTTTCTGAACATTCAGCTCTCTTTCCCTCAGCAGACACCTCATTTCTCCTTATAGGAGAACTTTAAGACCTCCCAGCTCCATGGCCCATCACTAACCAATTAGAGTCTCTGTCTCAAATTCTTTAAGAGTGAATCCAATTGGCTTGGAACAGCTTATCAATTGTTTTCCCATATGTCAAGTGGTATCACCAGAGACAATAGCATTAAAGAATGCAACTATGACCAAAGAATCCACACTGGTGGGCTTGAGAAGGGAAGAAGCACTTGAGCGGATCAGGCGAATTGGCTAGCACACCAAGGCACCACACCATTAGAATCTAACTGCTTTAACATTCTGAACAATCTAGTTTCATTTCCCTAGCAATTTCCTGCCTGGAAGAGGTTGCTGATGTCTTTGAAGCTAAAATAGGCACATCCTTCACTTATAAAAATAATAAACAGCTTTCTGAGAAACTTCTGAGAAAATTTTTTTACCACCTGGAAAAGGATTAATCTCCCAAAATAAAAGTGGCGGAGACTTTATTCTGAAACAGAGCCAAGATGTCACAAAATTCTGCACCATGACAAATGTATATATAATTGTTTTTTTTATAATAAATAAGCTTTTTAAAAATTGAAGTATAACATAAATGCAGAAATATGGACAAATCATAAATGTTCACTTGTACAATTCTTCTGCCCATTTTAATTAGGTTATTTTCCTATTATTGTGTTCTGATAGTTCTTTATATTACCTGGATACAAGTCCTATATCAAAAATTTTATTTGGAAATATGGCCTTCCAGTTTGTGGCTTCTCTTTTCACCCCCAACAGTGCCTTTCAAACAGTAGAGAGTCTTAATTTTGATAAAGTCCAATTTATCTTTTTTTTCTTTCTTTCATGGGTTATACTTTGGGTGTCATATTTAAAAGATCTTTACCTAAGTCAGAGTCACATAGATTTTCTCCTGTTTTCTTCCAGAAGTTTTATTTCTATTGGGTTTAACATGCAGGTCTATGATCCACTATGAGTGCATTCGTGCCTCTGCTGCAGTGTGCATAGAAGTTGTTTTTTTGTTTTTGTTTTGTTTTGTCTTGTTTTAGAGTTTTGATATCCAATTGCTTTGGCATCAATTATTGAAAAGACCATTCTTTCTTCTTCAAATTGCCTGTGCACCTCTGTCAAAAATCAATTGACCATGTAAGTGTGAGTCTATTTCTGGACTCTCTATTCTGTTCCATCAATCCATTTGTCTATCTTGATATCAATACTACACTGTCTTTATTATTGTGGCTTTATATACCTCTTCAAGTCAGATCATATAAGTTATTTAACTTTGTTGTTTTTAGTTAGCTTAAGTCCTTTGCATGCATTTCCATATAACTTTTAGAATTAATTTACCAATTTTAAAAAAAAAGCTTGCTTAAGAATTGATTGGAATTATGTTGAATTTATAGATCAAACTGAGGGAAAACTGACAACTTAATGATATTGTCTTGTGATTTACAAGCTCAGTATATCTTATGCCAGTGATGTTGTGTCTTGAATGTATAGATTTATAGTTGCAAGAAATTTGGATAACTTTTGGCTATTATCTCTTCAAATATTTTTCTATGCCCCACCCCTCGTTTGGAGACTCCAGTTACATGAATATTTTTTTTTTAAGTTGCAATGTAAGCCATTTATTGGGTACAGTTACATGAATATTGGGCCACTAAAAGTGAGCATATTTTTATTGATGCTCTGTTCATTATTTTCAATCTTTTGTTCTCTGTTTCATATTGTTATATGTTCAAATTCAGTAATATTTTCTTCTGCACTGCCTAATTTGTTGTTAATTGCATATAGTATTTTTTCATGTCATTCCTTGTTTTTTTCATCTCTAGAAGTTTCATTTAGGTCTTTGTAATATTTGTCATATCTCTGCTTCCTCTAGTCATTCCTCTAGTTTTTTGAACATGGGATATATATAGTTAAAACAACGGTTCTAATTTTGTTAACTAATTTTCTCATCTGTGTCATTTCTGGGCTGGCTTCAATTGATTTTTCTCCTCATTTTGGGTCATATTTACCTGTTCCCTTTAAATTTCTGATTGGGTGTCAAACATTGCACATTTTATTTTGCTGGGCATTGGGTATTTTTGTTTCCCTATAAATATACTGAGCTCCTGTTTAGGAAATGGTTAAGTTACTTGGAAACAGCTTGATCCTTTTGGGTGTTGCTGTTAAGTTTTCTTAGGAAAGACCACAACAGCATTTAGTCTAGGGCTAATTTTGTCACACTATTGAGACAAAAGTATTTTATAGTGCTTTGTGAATGATGATGTTTTTCATTCTGGCTGGGAGAACAAGAACTATTTCTACCCTGTGTGATTCTCCTGAGATTTTTCCTTGTAATCCTTCCCAGTGGTTCTTTCCCCATTTTTAAGTAGTTTCTTCACCTGCTTCTGCTGAGCAATATTCCGCTGAAGACTTGAAGGGACCACTTGAGTGGGGATCTCCACAGCTCTGATCTGAGAGCTGGGGAGGAGAGCATGATTCTAATTTTTTTGATTCTATAGAACCAAGTGGCATAAAAAGAGGGCAATTGGATTTATAAGTTAGTTGCTCAGGAGAGAGAACTAGGCTGGGGATAGAAATTAGTGAAGTGTCTATATATAGACAGAGTCAAGATCTCACTATATGTGAGAAAGTACAGAATGAGAAGAGAGGTGGGCTAGACCTCAGAATGCTAAGGCCAGTAAAAGAAGAGCCTGCCGGGAAACCTGCAGGCTCAGATTCAGCATTCCACAATGTCTAAGAGACCAAGAGTAAGACTGTTTTTTTAAAAAAAGTTTTTATTGATTTTTTCAGAGAGAGAAAGGGAGAGGGGAAGAGAGAGAAACATCGATGTGAGAGCCCGGCTGGTGTTGCTCAGTGGTTGAGCATCAACCTATGAACCAGGAGATCACGGTTCAATTCCCAGTCAGGGCACATGCCCAGGTTGAGGGGCTTGATCCCCAGTGTGGGGCGTGCAGGAGGCAGCAGATCAATGATTCTCTCTCATCCTTGATGTTCCTCTCTCTCCCTCTCCCTCTCCCTTTCACTCTGAAATCAATTAAAACATATGTTTTTTTTAAAAAAGAAAAAGAAACATTGATATGAGAGAAACATCAATCAGCTGCTTCCTGCAGGATCCCTACTGTGGATCGAGCCCCAAACCCACCCAGTGACCTCTTGCTTCCTGGGTCCACACTCAAACACTGAGCCATACCGCCTGGGCAAAGTACAGAGAGTTCTGACCTTGGCAAGTATAGAGAGGAATTGGGATGGTATCCAGAATGAGACAGATGGAGGAGGGATGGAAGATGAACTAGGAATAGAAACTATGGTCTGGATGTGAAAGAAAAGTAAAAAGCTGAAAAGGAATATAAATGTCAGGAGTTTTTCACATGGTTTGTTTTAGCAGAAGAGATGAGCATATGTTGAAAATGATACTTTTAACAATAGAGGTATATGTTTAAAATGTTATGGATCATTTAATTTATTTTAAATTAAAACTGAAAAGAACTGTAATCTGTTGCCTATAATCCTTTTGTCATATACAATGCAGCCAACTTTCATTTTCTTTTTTAAAATATATTTTATTGATTTTTTTACAGAGAGGAAGGAAGAGAGATAGAGAGCTAGAAACATCGATGAGAGAGAAACATCGATCAGCTGCCTCCTGCACATCCCCCACTGGGGAAGTGCCCGCAACCCAGGCACATGCTCCTGACCGGAATCGAACCTGGGACCTTTCAGTCCGCAGGCTGACGCTCTATCCACTGAGCCAAACCGGCTTTGGCCCAACTTTCATTTTCATTATTTGGTAGTTTATTTAGAAGAATAATGCTACCATTAGGGAAGAATTAAATAATCTGCAACTGCATGTTATCAGCAACTTCATATGAGATTCCTCCTCACAACAGCTACTTTAAAAGGCATCACAATGGTTCGCTTCCATTTTTTTAAAATGTGGTGCATTTGTGAATTATACCCAATCAGATTATGGTGGTGTAAACCAAAATTTGGCAAACTATAGCCCTTAGCCAAATCTGGCTCATCACTTTTTATAAATAAAGTTTTATTGGAACACACACACATAAAGGTGATGGAAATAATTACATTGAGAGTAGAGTAGGCATAGAGATAAGTGATCATTTGTAGGGTAAGGTTCTTTATATATATATATATATATATATATATATATATATATATATATATATATATATATATTATTGATTTCAAAGAGGAAGGGAGAGGGAGAGAAACATCAATGATGAGAGAGAATCATTGATCGGCAGCCTTTTGCAGACCCCCCCACTGGGGATTGAGTCTGCAACCCGGGCATATGCCCTTGACCAGAATCAAACCTTGGACCCTTCAGTCCACAGGCTGTTGCTCTATCCAATGAGCCAAACTGGCCAGGGCAAGGGTAAGGTTCTTGAGAAGGTGCAATGGGATGAAATCTAAAGCATAGGTGGAGTGATTGGCCTTTCATAGGAGGAAAGCAATGTCCTCTATTTGCTGTAGGAAGGAGGGAGAGAAGGAGGGAAGATAGTATGTAGGTTTGCAGGTTTGATGTTTGAAGGCTAAAGGTCAAAGGAGTTTCCATTTGAGCACGTTGGTTTTCTGGTAAAGCTATAAGAAAGATGATCAGTTGATGGGGAAGGTGGAGAGTTTGAAAATTTGAGAAATCTGAAGAAAGTTTGAGAGTTATTGTAAGCATCCTATATAATAAAGATGTAATATGCAAATTGACCTTCACTCCACAGCAGAGAAGGGGTTCCCGTAACAAGCCATAATGAGCGATCAGCAGGAACCTGAGGCTGCGTGGCTCTGGGCCGGGGCGGGGGACCTCAGGGGTGCCCCCCACCCCAGCGCCGGGCCAGGGGACCTGAGGCTGCGCCCCCTGCCCCGGGGGACCTGAGGCTGCGCCCCCTGCCCAGCGGGGCTTGACGGGGGACCTGAGGCTGTATCCTGCCTGGTGGGGATTGATGGGGGTGGGGTCGGCTGGGTCTGGGTCTCGCGAGATTTCGAGGTGCACACATGTGGGTGGGGACTTGGACTCTGGGTCTTGTGGCACACCCCAGACTCTAACAGGAGGAAGATTTTCATATACACTTTACTAATTTTCTTTCATCTCTGACACTTCTATTATAGAGAAAGGGAAAATAGCAATATTAAAATATTTCCTCTAATTAATTCCCTTTTAATAGGTTTGAATTTCGTGCACCAGACCACTAGTTATTCATGATAGCCAGAAAGTCAAAACAATCCAAATGTTTATCAACTGATAGATGAATAAACAAAATGTGATATATCCACACAATGGAATATTCTTTAACACTAGAAATGAAGTACTGATACATGCCACAACATGAATAAACCTTGACAAAAAGTGAAAAAAAAAACAATCACAAAAGGTCACAAACTGTATGATTCCATTTACATGAAGTGATCAAAAGAGGCAAATCCCATAGAAACAGAAAGATTAGTGGTTGTTGGGGGCATGGGGGATGGGGAGTTGGGGAGTGACTACAAATGCAAATGGGGTTTCTATTTGGGACAATGAAATATTCTGATATTAACTAGTGTTGAAGATGAAGAATTTTGTAAATATACTAAAACCCACGAAATTGTGCACTTGAAAAATGTGAATTTTATGATATGTGAATTAAATCTCAATAAAGCTGTTATTTAAAAAAAGAAAGTTATTGCAGAGAGTAGACTGTCCAGATAAAGTAGACTGTCCAGATATCGCCAAGGCTCCAGTAACTTGTTATTTTCTCATTCTAAATACATATTCACCCTAATTTTATATTTGTGATTGAATATTCTTTTTCTTTAAAAGGACTCCCCAAACCATATAAGCTCCAGAAAACCAAGATCTGCCCCTGCAGAGGCATCTATTTGAGGTCATTAAACATGAATATTTAGAGGATCTATTTGAGGTCATTTAACATGAATATTTAGTGGATCACGCATCCTTTTGTATAACTTGTTTCAACATCACTTGGCTGCAGGGATGCAGAAGATGGAGTTGGGTTCATTCAGAGTTGGGGTTTTGTGAATTGGGAGCATGTAGTAAAAGTGTGGACCATAAAATTTAAACTGAATAAGAGGGAGAATAAAGAAAGAAGAGGTCTGTTGGATCATGAGAAAATGGAGGCATCAACATGCTACAAAAGCTGTTGAGAAGAAAGATTACTTAGGAAGAACTTGAAAGATCAAGTTAGAAGATATATAAAGTGGGATGCTAGAGGTAAATGTTAAGGTCATATGGGTGAGTATTTGAAAGTCACTGGAGATAACATGGCCATTTGCGCTAAGGAAATGTCTGAACTCTGAGATTATCTCCACGGATCTGCACATTCTTTCCCTGGCACATTCTGCCTCTAGAACCTCTGCCTGTCACCCAGTGACCCTCTCACTGGCCTCACTGTTGCCTTCATTCAGTACTTGGTTGCTCCTTCTGAGGAGACAGAAGAAAGCTAGGCAGATAGCGGAGGGATCACGGGAAGGGAAAGTAAAACCCAAGAGCCCAACTAGGTGGAGTTACTAAGACACCCCAACTAGGCAGGGAAGAAAGGGTGCACATATGAGACATGAACTTTATTTTATTTTAAAATATATTTTATTGATTTTTTTACAGAGAGGAAGGGGGAGGGATAGAGAGTTTGAAACATCAATGAGAGAGGAACATCGATCAGCTGCCCTTGACCGGAATCGAACCTTGGATCCTTCAGGATGACGCTCTATCCACTGAGCCAAACTGGTTAGGGAAGAGACATGAACTTTAAAATGTATGGATATTGCTAAGACAGACAGCATGCAGATAACCAATCAGGAGCTGTCTCCACTCCCTGAATTAAAAGGCTAGCGCTTCCTTTCGCCCTCTCCCTTCTCCCCTGCATGCACTGGGTTCCTGATGTTTCTTCCTGTGTTATGGGAACGCTGCTCATATGGCTTATGGCCATATGGACCTCCACACATAGTGGACTTCAATTAGCTTGGATGCTGAACTCCTATTGACTGTAACAGGAAAAGGAAGTTCTGGACACTGGGCTGCTCTGGAAACCCAGCTACACCTTTTCCAGGACTGGCTTCTCCCAATAAACTTCGATCTGGCTGTTTTCGTCCGTGACTTCATTAGGACTCAACATCCCCCATTTTGGGTTTCACTTCCAGCCTGAGGACTTGCATAGTTTCTCTTCTATCTGAAATACTCTTCTCCACTATTTGGCCAGGCCAACTTCTACTCATCCTGAGGACCTCAATATAAAATCTTTCCCAAAGGAAGTCTTTCCCAACCTGTCCATTCTCCTTCCTGGTATACAGCCAAATTAGACTCTGTTTTCTTTCACATTACTTATTCACTGTATTGTGAAAGTTAAGGGGTTAATCACCTCTATGGTGTTTTTCTGCAGGATAGAGTAGTCCCAGAACAGGTCGGGTTTTTCCTCCCTACAGTATCTGGGGTCTTCAGGGACTTGATCATCCTAGGACATTCCATAAATATTTGTTGTATAAATGAAATTTAAGGTACTTATATTTAATAGGTTTTTCCAGCATACCTTTTAAAAATATATACATATTTTGTATTGATTTCAGAGAGGAAGTGAGAGGGAGAGATAGAAACATCAATGATGAGAGAGAATCATTGATCAGCTGCCTCCTGCACGCCCCACACCGGGAATTGAGCCCGCAGTCTGGACATATGCCCTGACTGCAATTGAACCGTGACCTCCAAGTTCATAGGTTGATGGGCAACCACTGAGCCACACCAGCCGGGCACTAGCATCTTTTTACAGTATAAAGGTATAAAATCTGAAATGGCATGTAATGTAAAAATAATGCAAATTTCCTTTCTAAAATACATACATAGAAACATATCTATTTTCAACCTCTCCTCAACTTTTATTAGAGCTCTAGAAATACTAATCTAAAACAACAGTCAATGGGAAAAATAAAGATTTCTTATATAGAAATGAGATGATTGAATCGCTTATTTGAAATATTAAAAATATATATTGGAACTTCCAAAAGCTAAACATATAAGATATATTACAATTTTCCATTGAAATGAATTTTATAGCAGGAGTGAGAGAGTGGTAAATTTTTGAAAGCCAACAGTGAACTACCCAACAATGGACTAATCTTACTAATGCTAATTATAAATACTTTTGATTCAGTGTGCTGACACATTACTTATGGGATAATAAGCAAAAAAAAAAAAAAAAAAAAAAACCAAACAAATTTGATGACATATTTTCATTTGGACAACTTGTGGCAAATTGGTATTCACCTACTTAAAAAGAATTGCTTTGGTTTATCAGCTCCCATAAAAATTACCCTCACTTGTTTTCTAAAAAGCCTTTACAACAAACCCCCTTGCTTCTTCTTTCTTTTGCAGTCATCCTTGTGGTTATGCCTTTTATTCTTCCTCAAAACAAGTCTGCTTCTCCTCCCTTACATCTTTCAAATATCTGGCTAAATGCCTCTTGGAGGAATACTTACCTCTTTTCTATCTGACCTAGTCCTACTTCTTTATTCTTTCAATTTACTGTGTTTATTTCCCCAGGGCATATTTTTCACAATCTGTACTACATTGTAGACCTTATATTTGCTTACTATCCTATGTCACCATCGGAATGTTATCTCAGTTAGCTCAGGGACCTTTATATGACACCACCCCCAGCATCTAATTTCCTGCTATAATTGTACATTTTCAAACTCAGAGGAACTCCTGGATATGAACGTGTTAATAAGAAAATGCCTAAGATAATTGTTTCCAGAAATATTCATTTATTTCCTAATACTTACAGCAGTTTTATCTATTATATTACCTTCTACGTTTTCTTTTAGGGCTTTGTCTTTCATAAATACGTTTGAAAAGCTATTTCTGTTACAGGATCGTGTTAAACCCAGGATCAGGTACCATCATTGTAAAACACACACAAGTAGGCACATAGAACATCCAGTAAGTTTCCCTTTTCTAGTCCAACATCTCAGGAGTCGATTTTTAAACAACTACAGTCAAGCAGAAGAAACTGGGAACAAAGAGACAGCGTGAGGCTTTCAACTGTCCCAAAGACAGACTCGGATCAAATCCTTTGGCCCCACCATATCCCGTGCGTTCCCAGCACACTGGCAGGGCTGCTCCGGGGACCATCCAACTCGAGCCCGGGGGGTTCGCCCCTCCAGGCCGGTATCAATGGCGCTCATCCCCGCGCCCTGCCCTCCCGGTCCCTGCCCTCCGGTTTCCCGGGCAGCCTCCCTCAAGGCCGGCTTGCCTTGCAGGCTGTCAAGTAGAGAAAACTCCACAAACTTCAGATCTCATGCACAGTACAGACTCCGAACAAACCCTATGATCCAAGACTGCAAACCCGACAGAACATGCTAACGTTCCTCACTCCACCCAGCGCCCAAGCCCGGGCCGCGATGCGCTCGCCTCGGCCTCGGCCGCCTTCCCCCCAGGAACCGGCGGGGGGCTCAGCCGCCGCCGCCGCCCCGCGGCCGAGGACCCCGCTCCAGCTTCCCGAACTACAAATCCCAGGGTGCCGCGAGGGCGCCGGCTCCCTCCCTCGCTCGCTCCCTCCTCCGCCAGGCGCCTCCTCCCCAGCCCTTGTTGTTTTGGCTGGGAGCGCTCGGGCGGAGTTTCAGAGAAAGTCTGGGCTGACACCGGAGCCGGCCCGAACGTGGGAAGGGGAGGAGGAAAGGGAGGAAGAGGGAACCCAGAGGCCGGGAGAGGGAGGGATCGGGCCGGGGGCCGGGCGGCTCAGAACCTGCCGCGCGCCCCGGGTGGGGGAGGCGGCGCGGGAGGAGCGCGAGGGCGCGGGACAGTGGGACCCATCCCCGGAGCCGAGCAGCCGAGCGCCTCGTTCCTCCGCCGCTCCCCGCCCTCCTCCGCGGCCGCGAGCGCGAACCCACCCTTCGGCGGGACCCGCTCCCTGCCCAGCGCCCGCCGCCCGGCGACGCCCCGCGCTTCGCCGCGGACCCGGGACCTGCCCTGTGCCCGCTGTCCACGGGACCCTCGCGCTTCCCTTTTCCTCCCGGCTTCCCGGGTGTGCGGGGAAGTGACCCACCCTCCCCCGGGGAGGGGGAGGAATAGGATCGCCCGAGGCGCACCCGAAACCGAGAGCGGGAGAGCCGGAGTGGGCGCCGCGCTGGGCATTGTGTGCGTGCGAGAGTGTGTGTGTGTGAGAGTGCGTGTGTCGGTGTGCGCGCGTGCAGCGTAGTGTCCGCTTCGGAAAACGCTCTGGGGAGGTGCTCCTTAGGGGGCGGAGCGCAGGGGGACCGAGGCCCCGGCTCGGCGCCGGGGCAGAGTCCCGCGGAGCCCGATCGCTGCTAAGGGCCGGCGGGACCGGGCGCCTGGCGGCGAGGCGGACTCACTGAAGGGAGGCCGAAGTGCCCTGGACGGGCGGCGGCCTCGGCCCCGAGGTGTCGGCCTCGGGGGGCACAGCCCGCTTCTGTTCCCGTCCGCCGACCCGCGGAGAAGAGGCTCGGACGCGGAGCCGCGCCGCGAAGCCAGCCCACCCCGCCCACCCCGTCGGACTGGGGTGCAGAGCCGGAGCGCGAGGTCCCCAGCGCCGCTCTGCCCGCCGGCGTCGGCTGTGTCTGGAGCGCGCCAGCCTGCCCCTCGGCTGCCCGGGCCGGAGCCCGAGGAGCGCGCACCATGAGCGGCGGCGAAGTGGTCTGCTCGGGATGGCTCCGCAAGTCCCCCCCGGAGAAAAAGTTGAAGCGTTATGTAAGTAGAGCTCCAGGGGCTGCGCGAGCCTGAGCGCCGGCCCCTCTGCCCGGCCGGCTCGCCGGTGGCTGCCGCTGGCCGCGCGCGGGGCTGGTTAGTCCCCGTCTCCTTCCCCTCGGCCCCCTTGGGACCGATCTGTACACTCACACCCAGACCTCCACTTTGCTGGGTAACTCTCTTCGTCCAGGTTCCAGGCGCCTTGCTTTGCGGGCCCCAGCGGCCCAGAAGAGGGCCCGGGATTTCCAGCTAGACGCCCGCTGACTTTTATGACTTCTTTTAGCAGGGCCGGGGAGAAGAGCATTCTCCTTCCTTTACATTTGCAATGGAATCGCCGTGGGGCTGCTGTGTACTACATTCCCCGCAGCAGGAAAACCGCAGAGGGTGTCATAAGTCACCAGCTCTCTGGACCGCACACCCTCTTGCTTTCTCCTGATGTGGGTTCCGGGAAGAGGGCTGTGGACCTGGGAAGTTAGCATTAGACACAAGTATCTCAAATCTGCAAAAGGAGAAAGAATGAGAAGTGATTACGCGCCCTACCGTTTGCTTAGCAGGGTTCACATTTTCGCGGTTTGAATCCAGCGACTTTGGAGTTTGGCCCAAGCGCCTTGGCAGCTTGCTGCGGGAGGAAGGCGCTGGGGGGAGCCTGGCGGCTGGTGTTTGGGCGCCTGGGGCACGCTGTCGAGCCCCGCAGGAGGGGACAGCTGAGGCTGGTCAGGATTTCTGTGGTCTTTTCCCAGGCCACTGGAGTTGCTCAAATGGTGTTTGTGTAATTGGTACAAGATGCCGATTATGTGTTAAACCGTTTTAACAGTTAGGAAAAATATTCCTTGAAAGAACCAACCTACTTTGGTGGAAATCTGTGTCTTCTTCAGGGGTCTGGGATCTCCTCCCTCCTTGTTTCTTTGGTCGCTGCTCTCCACCCTCCACACCCCCTTGCAAAGGAAAGAAATGGCACTTTTGCCCTGGCATATGGAGCAAAATTTCCCTAGTAAAATACATTTCAAAATCAGAATTTATGCCCCCTTAATTATAAATTTACTACCAAGGGGCCAACACTTCTAAAGGAACGTGTTCCTTGTTGAAGGGTATCTATACCCAGTATCAGAATGAAGTTAATCCTTTTAGTAACTGCTTGCTTGCACAAAACGGGGTGAAGTGCAATACTTAGCTTCACTGACAACTGGCCAGTGAGTTTCTTAGCTCTGCCAGGATTCGTTATAGACACGTAATTCTCATTTAAGGACTTGATGCCACACAGCCTAAGAAAGTTCTCCAGATATTTTGAGTCCTTCTAAATTCTGTCTCTTCACCTGTCACCTGTCACAGTTTGCCTTAATATCCTGGTAGAGAGTCTAACTTTATTCCAAAAGTGTAAGAGAGGCAGTGGATATCCCCCCCCCCCCCCCATCCCATACAAGAAGAGGGAATAGAGAGATAAAGAGATGTATTTGTTTTGAGAAGGCACATTTAGGAAACACCTACAACGAAGTGAGTGGGTTCTTGGGGGAACTAACGAACTATACATTTGCTGAAATTGGTAGTGATAATAGAAGTTTGATGCATTCTTTCACATGGTTGGTCTGTGGCTCTCTCAAAAGATGCTGTGCACTGGACTAGGCACCATCAGACTAGGAAACACAGTAAAAGTAAAGCCTGCCTTTTGGGCTTGCAGTTGAATGTAATATAAACCAGGAAGAAAATCGTCCGGAAAGATTGTCTTCAAGGAACCCCCCCAAAAAAGGAAAGTCCAAAATTTTTAAAAGTTATTATTTCATTTGATCATTCCAACAGTTCTATGAGGGAGCTTTATTTCTGTTTTACAGATAAGAAAACAGTCTATATGACTAGGATGTGCCAGAGGCAGAATTTGAACCTGGATCTGCCTGATTGATTGGTTAATTCAGATTAGACCATCTCTAAAGGTCCTTTCAGATGATAATTTTCTAGGAGTCCATGTGAATATGAGCTCAGAATGCAATGAAGAGGTGGAGTGTGGCACAGGCGAGCATTGCTGGAGGAGCAAGACCCCTCACGCGGCTTTCCGAGTCTACGGGAAGATGAGACCAGTATAGAGAGCAGACCAGCAGAGTGATTCTTGACTGTGTGCCCAAGCTGAGTGCCGTTGTTGTTTTTTTTAATAGATGTTTGGAGGGAAAAGCTCCGTGTAGTCTGAAACCCTGGGAATACTTTAGAGACAGTGGGCTCCCTAAATTGTGTTTTCAACAGGGGGAGCAATCTGCCTAACAGCTGGAGGGAGGCTGAGTTTTTCTCGCCTGGTGTAATATTAGTGTTTTCTTTTCTTTTTTTAAAACATTTTTATTGATTTCATAGAGGAAGGGAGAGGGAGAGAGAAACATCAATGATGACAGAGAATCATTGATCGGCTGCCTCCTGCACGCCCCCTACTGGGGATCGAGTCTGCACCCGGAACCCCGGGGGCATGTGCCCTTGACCGGAATCAAACCTGGGACCTTTCAGTCCACAGGCTGATGCTCTATCCACTGAGCCAAACCGGCTGCGGCTAGTAGTGTTTTCTCTTCACACTAGCGAAGTACCTGGAGGTGGCCCAGGAAGACAGTGGGTAGGCTGGTTGTCAGAATCGAGGGGTCCAAGAGGGTGACTAGGGTGTTACAAGTTAAAATGAAGCTTATGTGTGTATTTTAGCTGTCAAGTTTGTTGCCCAGAATATTTTGAAAATCTCAGATTATGGATCTTTTGGCTTTGGTATCCAGTTTCGATTGCTTTTGCTAAAGCAGCTTTGATCCTCACAGATATAGGCGCGCATTTATGCATTTCTTATGCTTGTTTTCTTTTCGTGTGAAATCTTTGTTTTCTGGTTAGAAGGAAACCTTGTTGGCTACCGAACAAGTAAACAGTTGCTTAATAATGTTTTGGTGTTTTTTTTTTATTCCTCAGCCAATGATATGTTTATTGATTTTGAGGGGGGTGGGTGGGAAGAGATATGTGAGAGAGAAACACGATTGATTGCTGGGATTGAACCCACAACCTAGGTATGTGCGCTGACCTGGAATCAAACCTGCAACCTTTTGGTGTCCTGAACAACCAAACTGAGCTCCAACCAACTGAGCTACCCAGCTGGAGTTTGATAATGGTTTTTAATGAATGGGTTTGCTGTGAAAAGATACTAGGATGCATGGTACTGTAATTGTTGAATGAGACTTCAGGGAGTTTGAGTATTGATCCTTTTGGGAAACGTTTGGCCCATGGGACTTTGACAGTTGTCTTGTTGTTTATAGGGTAGTCCCAACATTAAGATGATCCGAGAAAGGGCTGTTAAGTGACAGTTTTATCTCTAAAGTCATCTCAAGTTATGGCCCCAATGCATTCCATTTACAACTTCATTTTATGTTCACTGTTGACACTCAAGCAGCATTGTTTTTGCATGCTGGTGTGTTCAACTGATAAGGAAGCTTTTCTTGAATTTCCTAAACTAAGTGAAAGTGGCATTAAAGGAAGTGAGAGAAAGCCTGGAGTCCTTATGGATTCCTTAGCCTTTTTGTCTCTTTGTAACCTTTTCTATCTTTATTTGAAAAAGGGCAAGAATCTCTTATATGTGTTTTATTCTCTCTGAATTTTTCAAAGTTTATTAAGATGGAGGTGAAATTTTACATGCTTTTTTTTCCAGTTTTGCTGCTACTGTGTTGTTTTTGTCCTGCATTATATATTAAACAGCTGCTTTTTTATTTTTAAGGACCTGAGTGGAATCATATACAGATCACCACCACTAAGGGATATAGAAAACAAACTCTTGATAGTATGCGTTCAACAGATATGCTCAGATTTTTAAAGAGTTATTTAAAGGCAAATCTGCCATTTGCCTGGCTGGTATAGCTCAGTGATTAAGCATGGACCCATGAACCAGGAGGTCATAGTTTGATTCCCTGGCTGGTATAGCTCAGTGATTAAGCATGGACCCATGAACCAGGAGGTCATAGTTTGATTCCCAGTCAGGGCATATGCCTGGATGGTGGGCTCGACCCCCAGTAGAGGGCGTGCAGGAGGCAGCTGATCCATGGTTCTCTCTCATCATTGATATTTCTCTCTCTCCCTCTTCCTTTCCCACTGAAATCAATAAAAACGTACTTTAAAAAAAAAAAAGTCATAAATAAAGACAAACCAGCCACTTGAAATAATGATGGACTTTTCGTCAGAACTTGAAATTTTAGCTGAGATAAAATGTAAGTCTGGAAACAAAGGACTGATTCACGCCAGCTGGCTATCACCATCTCTCTGCAGGAGGAGCTGCCCTCTGGCCTGCCTTAAGCCTGGACACCCCGTGTGGGCTCCTCCATGGCCCAGCTGTCAGCATTGGGCAGGTGTGCAATCTCAGCAGGAGAACCTGGACAAGGTGGCCTGTTAGCTGCCAGCCAGCCTGGGAGCAAGAACTCAGCCAGTTCTCGGTATATAATCTGCACTGAGCTTGGCTTCTGCTGCTCTTCACTGTCATTTAAGAGGATGGTTCTTGTCTGGTCTTCCAAAACATATCTCCTCTTGCCCCAGTACTGGAAATGGGCCTAGAAACAGAAATAGCCTCTTGCTCTGTTTGGGCACCTGACATCTTACACGGAGAGGGGCATGGGCAGCCAGAGTAGCAACATCTCCTTGTTCAAGGACAACCTGGGACCTGTGCTAAGTGTTAAGTCTCTGTTCGGTAGTGTGGCTACAACCAAGATGTCTGGAAGCTTCTCCTGCCCCTTTTGGCGATTAACAGAAGCAGTCAATGGATTCTGAAACTTTTGCTTACAGTGAGTGAGGGACAAAATTATTCTGTTGAAGAAAATTTTTTTTCTTGCAATCCCCATGTTAGTAAACATTCCATTAAAATTCCAAATGTGTTGTTTTTGTTTTTACCTTTTCCATTGTGGCCGGAACATTGTTTCTATTAACAAAGATCAACAACTACCAATTGCATTAAGCCTTTATGATAGTTAATGATAGCTCATGCTTTCATTGTGCCCTGGCTTAACGATGAGTACAAAACTCCTTGTGAAACTGGCTGAGTTCCTAAGTCTGCTTGTCTTTTGGGATTCAAAATTACTGTGAGGAAGTTGTATCCATTTGGAAGGAAGCTTTAGAGTTCTGCTGTTCTAAAAATTTGTTTTTAAATTTTTAAAAAAGATCATCTTTGAACAAAACATAATATGGCAAGAGACTAGGATAATCTGGCTGACAGCTGAATTGGTTCTTTCAGTGTTTTGTTATTATAAGTCTGCTTTAAAAATCTGAAGGAAATACAATAACAAAGCACTTTTTAAGGCTAAATAAAATTCCACGTTTTGGAGTCAACATGAAGAACATAGATGAAGTCTTGACAGTTTGCAGATTGAGGAATTTTAAGAGGTGATAGATTCAAAACATTAAGTGCCGGCACTCTAATTTTCTTGTAGGTATTAATACAGGAGAAAGGAGGCAACGGGTAGACTTTATTTTCAACAGTTTTGGGTAAATTGTGCTACCGTGTAAGAAACCCCGGACTGAGTGTCAGGACCCAGAATTTGACTTGACTTTGCCACTGCCCAGTGATCTTTTGCCCGGTCTAATCCTCAGTTTCCTGTTCTATAAAATGGGGAGGGGTCGGTAATAGATCTACATTCTAAACCAGAGGTCCTCAAACTTTTTAAACAGGGGGCCAGTTCACTGTCCCTCAGACATTCCACACATGCGCAGTGCGGGCCCGGGACGAGTCGGCTGCTAAGCAGGACAGGCAGACAGGCAGCGGCGGCAAAAACACCCGGCGGGCCGGATAAATGTTTTCGGGGGGCCGCATGTGGCCCGCGGGCCGTAGTTTGAGCACGCCTGTTAAACTCTTGCAGGTTTTACATTCGTCTTGTCAGACATTTCCTTGGGAGATAGAGGCAGATGAGGAGCTTCTCAATAGGCCTTTTGGGGAAATAAATATTATTTATTGTTCCTTTTAAATAGTTTGGTAACTCTATTAGGAGCTGCTCAAGCAGAGGTTCTTTGGGGACTCTGGGTGTTTTGCTTAATAGAAATGCAGGCTCACTGAGCACCAGGCAAGCAGTTTCTGTGCTGGGTGCTGAGCACCAGGTAAGCTCAACAAATCTCTGTTAACTGAATAAATAAATGAACAAGTATTTCTGGAGCTTTTGCACTGTGCCGTGTGTGGAATACAATGGAGGGAAAGGCCCACTCCCTGCCCTTAAGGAGTTTCTAATCTGTTTTGAAGACAAACTGTAATTAATGCACGTACATATAAATCGTTTTATAAGACATGTTATAAAGCCATATATGATTAACCGCCAAATGAAACGATACAGATAATAATTGCTTAACAGTTCAGACTGAGGGGGCAGGGGGTGGGAGGCTGCCAGGGAAACTTCAGAAATGAATTTCAGGCTCAGTTCTAGGAAGAATTGAGATACTGCTGGTAGAAATGGCAAAATCATAAGCAAAGTCTGATTTTCAAGGAGGAATGAAGAATTTGTGTTGAGATCAGATACGCTCATGAGGAGAACGGCTTCAGGACCCCTCAGGTTCGTACATGGAGTTTGGACAGGGCTGTACTTGTGGTTCCAGAAGTTTCTGTTTCTGCTGTGGTGACCTAATGCTCCTGATGGGATCCGGACCGCAAGTGAATTTTATGTCTCTACTAGAAACAAACAAAGCACCGTGTTTGGTCACCTGAACTCATTAACATTCCAAGGGACATGTGTTAGTTAAGATTTCTTTATGTCTGTTTTGAGCTAAATAATTCATTCTGGCAAGCGTTTAGTTTGCAACAGAGAGGGAGCATGTTCTGGTGGGAGGGAGAATAAAGAGCCTTTGATTCCTTTGCTTCTGAGTTCCAGCAGGAGGGCCAGCGCCCGCCTTGGGCTAGCCTCTTATTTTGGACTTTGGAAGCCATCTTAGCCCAGCTGTGGGAGTGCCAGCTAGTGCTGGAGGAAAGAGAATAACCCCATTGGATCACATTAAACCCCCAGCTGACTGTGGATGGAGGGGTTTCTCTCCTTTCACATTCCTTGCATTAACACGGTGGCTAATTTCCACGAAGTTAGAGCTCCATTTGAATTTGCCATTTGAACTTGAATTGCAGTCACCACATTTTCGTGACTCCTTTTATCTCTGTCCACTAGAAAAAAAGGAAACTTATCAAGTCCCAGGTTCCCTCCCCCCCCCCCCGCCCCCCCTTCTGCTACAAGCACAACTAACGTTAGCATTCTTTTCTTCTTTCGATTACTCCTGGGGGAAAGTGGCTGTTTGTACTGATTTCTACATCCATTAAATAAGTAGCCTCTTCAGTTGCCAACCTAGTGGCTGAGGAACCATAATATGAATTGTCGTTGGAATGGAAGCCTGTGGAATTACTGGGAAAAGTCACTCCATGAACTGGAAGTTTGTGACCATTCCAGGCTTGTATGTATATAACACGAGAATGCCTTACCTGGGGGGAGGGGGGGACTCTTTTATATTTTAAGCAATTGTTTTACTCATAGGAGCAAAATTCTCCCTACCCGAAGAGAAAAATTCTCATCGCTGAATGCGTATGAAGTTGAACACAGCCGGCTATATAAAAAAACAGTTGAGCCTGTGCACTGAAATGCATGTGAGGTCGTTATCTCTGTTACATTAGCTCTCGAAGCATTCTGATTACGACTTGTAGCTGCCAAGCCCCGTCCTGCAGTGTTATCTGGAGCAGAAATTTTCCATGTGGTTTTTTTAGCAGAGCTACTATATGCAAACTGCACATGAAGCTGTAAGTTGCAAAGAAAAGAGCTTCTAGAAGAGGAAATGTGAGTTATCTTAATTTTTTTCTGCCATTTAATTGTTCTTTCCCGAGTGCACGTTTCAGACATTTTTATCATATTTCTGAGCTGAGTTTTATTTTTACGTATTGGAAAGAATGCCGAATTTACCATGAGTTTTTCTTACGGTGGCGTTTTTGGTTTTTGTTTGTTTTTTTTTCTCCCGGCTTTTTACTCTGAATTCATACTTGGCCTAGGTAATTCCCTGTGTGTTAAAAACAAAACAAAACAATGTCCCAAAGGGAAAACAAACAGACATGGCTACATTGTTCCATGAATTAAAAACAATATGCTGAGAGTCCAAACATTTCTTCTAAATGTAAAAAATTTTAGGTCATTATTTTTATAGGAAGAAAAATACTAAACCTTGCTTTAACTATCCTGTTCATTGTTTTTCTTCTCCCTTTTTTATTTATTTTGCTTTGTTTTGACTCATGTAGTTTAAATGTTTTTGAAAACAGTATTTATATGTTCTTCTTTACGAACATGACACATAAAAAGGAAAACATCAGAATTCCATTTTACATTTGAAGAGAAAAGTGACAGGAAGACATGTAGTCTAATGAGGGCAGGACATGTCTGTTAACATCAAGCTTTTTAACGCTCACGTTGCTTGGTTGCATTGCATAGTTGTCATTATTGTTCAGCTAGTACACACGAAATAGGCAGGTGAGTGCAATGTTCGTTAAGACGTTCACTTTCATGAAGTGACAATGTAGGACAATAGCATCAGGAGAAGGCTGAGAATTCAATCTGTTTTTTGTTGTCATCTTTATTATTTAATGCACCAGTTAGCCAATTGCTATAAAATTCTAATTGCTAACTTTTTAAAGTGGGTTAAAGGTAAAAGCATTCTTTGTCCCCTGGATCCCTACCCTCTGGCTCTTTTCCTCTGTTTCCACGTCTTCTCTGTAACATAAGCCTGGCCACCAGCATCGCAAAGTACAGTATGTGTGTCAGAATCTTGACACACACATTCTTTCACCTTTTCTCTAAAAGGGGGAGGCATCTCTAGCCCGGTAATGTGGTAATCGAGACTAGGAATAATCATGTTCCACAGGCATGTAGATTGTTTTTCTCTCCTGAAATTCAGTTTTAAGTTACTACTGTATTGGGAAATGTGGTTAGGGCACTTTCTGACGAGCAGAACTCCTCCCTGAGATGACTACCTGATTAAAGAATTAAGTACCTGGTTTGTTTTCTCTCAGCTCCAGCCCATCACACATTCCCATCAGTGCCTTGGCCAGAGTCTCCCAGTAGCCAAGATGAAAGCGCTTCTGGTTGGAGGGATGACCCATTTGATTGGCAGGAGAGAAGTGCTTTCATCTTAAGTTGACTCTGGGTAGAGACTTTGGGAAGAGAAACACTTGGTAAAAGGATACCTTCTGTGTTTTGAATTCCAGTGCTGTTAGTTGAGCTTGATGAGGAATGATCCCCTCATTTCACTTAGGGAGGTATTATCTGAACCGCCTTCTCTGTGTTAAAGTCATAATTGACCCTGAAGTTGTGGAAGAGTATTGGATTTTACACGTTCTCCTGGACAATTTCAGGTTTAAATGGTTGAAGTGCTGAGAGAAGGTAAAAGGAAATACTGAACTAGTAAGAATGCAAAATATTTGGGAAGCTACTTTGTTCTTAGTGATGCTGTTACATACAGCCAAAGCTTTCTGAGTAACCTTCACTGGATATATAGGTCATTTATTTCCAAAGAAAGTGGCACAAAATTAAATTGGTGCTGTTGATAGTATTTTTTTTTCTATATCTTCATTTAAACAAATAGTCACAACGGGAAAAGCAATATTTTAAAAAATATTTTTGTAGATGACTTTTATAATGACCCACAGATTACAAAGTAGAAAGTGTATACACATGCTTTGCTTACAAAGAAAATTGGGGCTTCATTTATCATCCTTTGGTGTTTGTAATAGGACATTCATTTCCAGAGGACAAAGATGGCATTTGTCCTCTGTGTCTAAAATGTACCACAGGATACCTGGCACAGCCTCTTGAACCATATGACCAGATAATTGTAGAACTTTAAACCTAAAAGCATAAATCATGTTGTCCAAAGATTCTCAATCTTTTGTAACCCATTTCTCTCTATGGTACTGTTTGAATGTCCTTTTTTTAAATTTTTTATAATTTATTATTTTTTAATCCTCACCTGAAGATGCTTTTTCATTGATATTTAGAGAGAGTGGAAGTGAGGGAGTAGACAGAAATATCTATGTGAGAGAAACACATTGATTGGTTGCCTCCTACACATGCCCCAACCAGGGCCTGGCCAGGGAGGAGCCTGCAACCAAGGTACAAACCCTTGAACAGAGTCGAACCTGGGACCCTTCGGTCCGCAGGCCCACACGCGATCCACTGAGCCAAACCAACTAGGGCTGAGTGTCTTTTGACTTTTAATCCAGTTTTACTTTCTATGATTTGTATCACCAAAACAATAGCTATATTGAATATCTTTTCCAGTTTTACATATCTCCTCCTTCCCTGGTTGAGTCCAGCCTCCTCATTTCACAGGGAATGAAACTTGGCCTCTGGCAGACTAATTGATTTGCCCGAGGTCATACAGTGCAGGGCCGCATGTCTCACCGCTCAGGTCGGATCCTTCAGTCACTGAGGGGATGTCTACGGAGAAGAATTCAGAAGAAGACCAAGAGGGCACTGTCCCCACGCTTCAGGAGTTTATATGCTACTAGGGACTTAGGATGCATTCAGTGCTGCAAATTATATTATGATCAGGAGTGTGTGAGACAAAGCTCCAGAAGAATTCAGCAGCGGGAGGTGAATTCAGGGACTCTCTGAAGGCTTAACGAAGGTGGTAAGAGAGATTTCACCAGGACCTTAAAAGATGGATTCAGTTTTCAAAGATGCGGCTGGAGGGAGACTCTATTTCTCCTTTTTTCCAGCCAGACGCTTGAGTGAGTTTTGTGCACTTGGCTGTCCCTTCTTCCTCACCTGCCACTCATTTCATAACCTGAGTTCTTCTCCACCACTCTTGTTGCCAAATCGAACAGAGCTAGACTTCAGCTTTGTGGTTCTTTTTTTTTTTTCATGAAACTCCTGATGGAAATGACCAACCCCTCTTCTCAAAAATGTGTTCTTTCCTGTGCCTTCCTGATGCCGGGCTCTGGTTTCCTTAATGTTGGAGTTCCTACGGGTTCTGGTGGTCTCCCTGGATGGTCTCTTCTCCCATCTCACACTGTTAGTGGTTCTTCATCTGTTGTGAGTTCACGAACTCTGAAAACTTGATAAAAGCTCTGGGCACACAGTTTCTGCAGAACCCTTACAAACTTGGATGCAGATGTTATTACAACCTTGCACATTTTCTAACCTTTAAAGCCCATCTCTGGATCTGAAATGCCTCTGAATTTATACTGTATAGGCTGATGATTCGAAGATTCTGTCTCACCCCTTTTCTCACTCCATGTCTATGGATCTGCTGAGATCCGTGTAACTGCTTAGAGAGCCTACAGCAACTCAGTTAGCATGTCCACAGCGGGCCTTCCCAGCCTGTCCCCTAAACCTGGTCCTCTCAATCCTCCCTCTCTCAGTCGCACCACCATCTCTTGTCTTGTGGCTTCAGCCAGAAGGTTTTCTTTGTTGTCCCTTCCTCATTCTCCACACTCAGTGACCAGATTCCGTCAGTTTACCTCCCAAATATCTCTATGCTTACTGACCCTTCTGTTGCCAAAGCTATTTTTGCCTTTTTTTTCCTGGATTGTTGCAATAGCCAGTTGATCTCCCTACTTTCATTCTTGCCACCCCTCGGCCCCCAGCCTGCCTTATCAAGGCATCCAGATTGGCCTTTCTGAACACAAGTCTGATAATACCATTCCTCAGTCTGAAGCTGTTCTGCAGCATTCCTTTGCCCCCCAGAAGGCCCACCGGGTCTCCCCTGAACTCACACATGCACACGGTGGGCGGAGCGTCTGTATTGTCCTCCTCCGATTCTCAGCACAGCCCCTGTCACACCTGATTATACTTGCTGCTTTTAATTGCTTTTCTCCCCACGAGATGGCGGAGCCACAATGTGAGGTTTTCCAACCTCTGGTACTTTTGCCTTCACGGCCCCCCAACCCCTCTAAAACGACAGAATAAACATTATATTTTGCAGCTGCACCAGTATGAAGATGAATATATTCCAAGCTGGCTTTGTTATTATATCTTTATTATTGTTATACAGGTGCATAGTAAATCAGGTTGAAAATAATTGTATGTTGAAAATGTATTTAATTCATCCTACCTACTGAACACCATAGCTTGGCCTAGCCCACCTGAAACGTGCTCAGAACACAATATCCAGAATCACTGGCAGCGCAGTCCCCTGCAGAGTGTGGGGTGGTCACCCTGCTGACCACCTGGTTGCCGGGTTGCTGCGCTCGCGGTCGCTGTCCAGCATCATGAGAGTGTATTTTACTGATTATCGCTAGTCTGGGAAAAGCTCAAAATTTGAAATACTAAAAAGGAGACAGATGTAAAACTTCAGAATAAAGAAAAGAAAAGAAAAATATTTCTTCTTAGTTTTGCTTGCTGGCATAGCAAACACATTTACTGACAAAAGATGTTTTTCAATAAAGTGCCAAAAGTAAAAATGGGAAAAAAAGTTTGAAGTATTGTTTTTACTGAAGGTGGGTAGCTTTTGCACCATCATAAAGTTGAGAAATTCAGAGTTAAGCCATCATAAATTTTGGAGACTCTGTATTCATTATTAATACTGATTTTAAAAGAAATTGATATTAACACATTTTTTTTGTGGGCTCCTATAAGCCTCATGGGCACTAGCACTGTGCCTCCTGTTAAATGGACATGAATGCTTTGGAGAGTCAACTGATTGATTGTGACCAGGAAGGGTGAGGAGCCCACTCAGTTATTTTGTAATGTGGCATTTCTGTAATGGCTTGGGTAGCTTACTAAAACAATAGTAAGATTTTGCATTTTAGTCCCTGGTAATGGAAAATAGGGTGATAAAAGGTGTTTTATATATATATACACATATATATATGTAAGAGCAAAAATCATGACGTGAAAAATATGTTCTATGAGCTGTTGATGATGTTGCTGCGTTGTTTTTTTAATCTTTATTGTTGAAAGTATTACATAGGTCCTCCTTCTCCCCTCCCCCCCATTAACCTCTTCCAGCCCTTTCCTGTCCTCTCCACCCCCCTTCCCACTCCCCACCCCACACAAACCAGACCCAGACCCTCACCACCCCATTGTCTGTGTCCACGCTCTGTGTTTTTTTAATGGGAGTGGGGAGGTGACATTTGGCAATGTCTGGAGGCATTTTTAATTGTCACAAATAGGGGTACTACTGGTTGATAGTGGGTAGAGGTCAGGGAGGCTACTAAACCTGCCGCAGTGCACAGGACTGCCCGCACAACAAACAATTACCAGGGCAGAGTGTCGAAGGTGCTGAAGTTGCAGAACATTTCTGTAGGGGGATCCTTCATAACGCTTGGTTCCTGTATCTGTATTATGTATTTAGTTTATTTCCCTGTGTTGCCTTTGAAAGCCATAATCCAGGTACAGGATTGTGTTGTAACACTGGAACCGAACATTTACTTTTCTGACTTCAATAAAGTTGCGGAAAGCAGTCATCAAGGTGACTGAGTTTTTGAACACCAGAGTTTAGTGCCCCGTGACCCTTCAACACGGGCTTAGATGATCGACAAAATCTCTCTCAACCCGTCTGTTGTCATTTAAATCGTTACCCAAGTACTCATTTTGCCCTTGCTAATTCTAGCTGGAGTACAACCAATTGTTGTCTGGGTGGGGAGGGGGGATGCTGAGTCATTTCTTCATGTTTTTTATTACCTCTTGGCGTGAATATCACCATTCATTGTTCCCAAGCCGCCCAGCTTGTTTACTTTTTATAAATTACATGCACTCACTCCTCCTGCAGGGCTGGCTACTGTAATTGGCAGTAGCCACAGAGCAGGGCTGACGGGTCTGCATTTATGCTGATGTTTCACATTCAGTTCCTGATGTACTCTCTATGCTTTCTTGCTTCTTCTATCTTTGTTTTAAAAGGAAAGCGAAGAGAGAACCACCATTCAGATGCTCTGATGGTACTTATTTACAGCTTGGCAGAGTCCCTGTGTCCTTTGGTTTGGGGAGGAGAGTCAAGGCTTTGGGTCAGTAGTCCTCAAATTTCAGTGTGTATAACAATCACCTGGGTAACTTCTAAAATGAAGATCCTGCCCCCCCCCAACCCCCCCTCCAGTTCTTCTCATTCACTTATCTTTTTAAAAATTAAAGTATACTTGGCATGCAATAGTAAATGAGTTTCTGGTGTGCACATAGTTATTCAACATTGATAACCCTTTGAAGTGATCACTGCAATAAATCTAGTAACCAGCTGTCACTGTACAAAGTTATTACAATACTATTGACTATAGTCCCTAATCTGTACGTAAAAAGAAGGTTCATGAGCCTTACCCACCTTCTGATATTTTTAGGAAGTCTTGGTAGAAGCCCAGAAATTACTTTTTCTAATCCACACCCCTGCTGATTTCTGATGTAGGTGGTCCTTAAATTATACTTGGAGAAATCCTGAGGTGAGTGTGGAGGGAAAAAGAGAGAAGGGAGAAAATCCAGTAGA